>NW_028190654.1:0-600000 GCF_048542155.1 Nylanderia fulva | reverse complement strand
CATGGAGTGCCTATTGAGATTCACACAGATCAGGGAAAGAATTTCGAGTTTCAGTTATTTGGAGAATTAATGCGACTTGGGATCAAAAGGCAAGGACTACTGCTCTTGATCCTCAATCAGATGGCTAAGAGGAACGTCAACATTAGACAATTATCAATTACTTGGCGAAATACATTTCTGAAAATCAGAAAGATTGGGATGAATGGATTCCTATGTTTCTCTTGGCATATAGATCATCAAAACATGAGACTACAGAAGTGACTCCTGCCAAGTTGTACTTCGCTCGAGAACTTAGACTACCAGTAGACTTGTTACAAGAAAGTCCTAAGATTGATGAAGAGAAATTGCCTCCAGAGAATTATGTGGATAATTGATAATAAATAATAATTGATAATCTTTGAAAATGAAATGAATAAATGTTTTTTTATTATTTTTTCTATTATTTGAATAAAAGGCGTATCATATGTAATAGATAAATAATAATTTATATATATATGTATATATTGAAATTAATGTATATATAAATTTCAAAACGTAATTATATATTTATATAAATTATTTATCTATTTAATCTATTACACACGATACATCTTTTATTTTAATAATAGAAAAAATAATTAATAGAAGAAGAAAACAAAGAATGAAGAAAATTTATTAATTTCATTTTTTTTATAAGAGTTTTAACAAGGCTCTGTAATATAAATATAAATTTAACGTATAAGACGGGCAACAAGAGCCAAATCGCGGATGACAATGCGTTATCCTAACGAAACTAAATAATTTTTCGTTAGAATTAAATACCGGTGCACAAGGCACCAAATTTTTACTTGGACACGGCCAAGATTTTAAATATGAAATAATCTCATATTTTGAGATTTAATTTCAATACCCCTTTTAACCCCCCTACGGAAAATAAATAAATGAATGCAAGAGAAAAATATAGATCCGAAAATCGCTGAATCGGTTGTTTTTTCTCTTGCATTCATTTATTTATTTTCCGTAGGGGGGTTAAAAGGGGTATTGAAATTAAATCTCAAAATATGAGATTATTTCATATTTAAAATCTTGGCCGTGTCCAAGTAAAAATTTGGTGCCTTGTGCACCGGTATTTAATTCTAACGAAAAATTATTTAGTTTCGTTAGGATAACGCATTGTCATCCGCGATTTGGCTCTTGTTGCCCGTCTTATACGTTAAATTTATATTTATATTACAGAGCCTTGTTAAAACTCTTATATTTGATACACGCTGGCTTAAAAAATGCGTTTGTTTACCAACATTAATATATATAACAGAGAAAAGTATAGAATCGAAAGGATCTGAATAGCTCAGCTGGAAGAGCAGTCGCCCGGCAAGCGAAAGGTCTCGGGTTCGATTCCCGATTCAGCGATTTTCGGATCTATATTTTTCTCTTGCATTCATTTATTTATTTTCCGTAGGGGGGTTAAAAGGGGTATTGAAATTAAATCTCAAAATATGAGATTATTTCATATTTAAAATCTTGGCCGTGTCCAAGTAAAAATTTGGTGCCTTGTGCACCGGTATTTAATTCTAACGAAAAATTATTTAGTTTCGTTAGGATAACGCATTGTCATCCGCGATTTGGCTCTTGTTGCCCGTCTTATACGTTAAATTTATATTCATTTTTTTTGTTTTTATATTTTTTAAATTTTTATTCAAAATAATATATTAGCAAAATTATTTATTGACTTGTAATCATATTATGCTAATCGATGTACAGCATTCATCTTATATGATTTTTATGTATTAACTACCTCATAATACTATTATAAATTAATGTAAGTTTATATATATATATATATATATATATATATATATATATATATATATACAGATATGACAACCGTTATCTTGATTTTTTTCGATTATTGATGTTACATTGTATAACTCTCATTTCTTACTCTCTGCTACATAAGTACTTATGACGTGAAAGAACTTACGAGTAACGTATGATGGCTCAATGCAAGAATATTTAATCACGTAAAAAACTTGAGTTCAAATATATCAATATCAATTTTTTTATAATATATTGGAATATAGAAAATCATAGAAATATATTTTTTATATAGGCGATAAACTTAAAAATTCGATATTGAAAATATTGTAATCATTTTACAACTACACACACTATAAATATATAAATGCAAAATAATTCCGTAAATAAATTTCAAGTAATAAATCAATTGCACACATGCACACAACTGGTATGTAGATTTTTATTAATGTTATTTTTAAATTTATTTTCTGAATTATTTTACACTTATATATAGTGTATGTAGTAAAAATATTTTCAATATATTAAAAAATTTTTAAATCGCCAAAATATATTTTTTTATCATTTTTCTATATTCCAATATATATATATATATTATAAAAAAATTGATATTGATATATTTGAACTCTAATTTACTGGATGATATACTGAACATCCTTGCATTGATTATACATTACTCAACGTTTTTTCACGTTATAAGTATTTGGAGCAAATTATACAATAGCATCAATAATCAAAAAGAAATCAAGAATAATCAACATATCTCTTATATAATATATATACATATATATATATGTATATATATATATATATATATATATATATATACATATGTAAGCATATATAAAATTTACAAAAAGTAGGTACTTATTAGCCTTGATACGCTACTGCCTTCTGCTACGGAAGGCCAGAAAGCATTTTCAGGTCGCTTCTCGCGTATATCGGCACGGTAGAGGAACAAGGAGGACACGTGATTATCGGTCCTTGTTTCTCTACGGTGCGTCCGCGTGAGCAATGCAATGGTGTATGTACGTGTACAGACATGCGTTACTACATAAAACTCGAGAATTGGTTTCTCGGCGTTGGCAACACTGAAATGGGAGTTTCGCGTTGTCACCGCGCGAGGTCTCCAACATCAATTCGAAGTCTGGCCGGACGACCTGTCGACCCTTAAGACCATTCTTTTGTCTCATAATGTAGGTCATTTCAGAAATGAGTCTTTTTCCATTTTCGATAGGCTCCACATCTAAAATTGAGATGTTCCAGTCAAACTGATGATCAGAATCAAGCCTATATTCAGTAATAACAGAGTGAGTCTTATTCTTCCAGTTAATATGATTCCCATGTTCAGCAATTCTTGTATGTAACTGTCATCCTATTTGCCCCACATAAAAGCAGACGTTATAATTCAAGTAGTTAATTTTATAAACTACGTTACAGCGATTTGTCTTGGGGATGTTATTTTTATGGACCTTAATAAATTTATTCATTTTATTTATACTAAAATATAAAATTGTCAAATTAAGATTTTTTATTATGTTTTTAAAACTATCCAAAACTAGCGGTATATAAGGACTCGCGAAAAATAATGGTATAAACCAATTATCATTAGAAATAAGCTGGCTGTTCAGATTAGCATTATTCTTATTTAGTAAAAATTTCAATCTAGAATTGTTCGGAAAATAAATTCCAACGGGTAACTATTATTTAATAAAACTCTTATACTAAATTCTAAATTTTTTCTATAAAATAGAGGGTGCGAAAGATACAAAACTATACAATGCCATAAATGAACCCCTTTTTCGACACATCGGATGTTACGAATAGAAATTTAAATAACGGCCTGAAAATGTTGGTTTGTGATACCAATTAAAAAGAAAATTGATTTTTATTAAGATTATTTGCATCTAACGCGTACGGTACGAGGCTCCTATTGTCATTATTACTCTACTAATTGTATAAAATTTAAAGGCTGAAAGGCGTAGTCATTAATTGAATATTTATTATACGCAGTTTTTTTGCATCAACACTTACAAAATTACAATATAAAAAACTTGCATAGCAAATAAAACAAAATTGTCACGTTTAAATATTTGCATTTTGAGAAACTGGTTTTATTTTTTAAGTAAAAAAGTGAATTTTTAAAGTACCATTTTATCTAATTCTTTATATCGCATTTTTCAATTCTTAAATCTATATTTGCTAAATATAATTCTATATATTAAAAATGTTGTATAATATCTGTATTATAAAATGTTACTAAAATATTTTAATTTATTAAAAAAATACCAACAAGATAATACAAATCTAACTTTTACTTGGGACTTACTATACATAATAGCACACATTTCTATATAAAATTTCTTGTTAGAGTTAATAATTAATAAATATATAATCAATAAATTTCTAACATCTTAAAAAATGCGCGCATTAATTCTGTTAAAAAGATAAAATCACTTACCAGAGAGCTCTACAAATAAATAATTATAAATTTCTTTTATCAGAACTGCAAACGTCAATAACTATGCTCACTTCTGATACTTATTAAAGCTAGATCGATTTTGTTATTTCTATAGTCACTTTGTCAATTATATAAATATTCGTAGTGTACTTTGTACATAGACATTAATATTAATGGATTATTTTGCATATTTTGAATATTATTATAATATTAATTACATTCTAATCATTTTTTCCTGCTGTAGTGAATTTATACCGTTCATAAAAATTAAAAGAATTCATTTTTTTTAAATAAGCAAAATTCAAACAACTTCAATGAAAATGAACAAAATTTAAATCCAAAGAAAGGGATGTGGTAATCAAGCTCGAATGCAGTCTTGCACGAATTTATTGTGAATTTTATATTTAAATACAGTAATTTTACATAGTCAACCATATTTACTCGCGTGTAAAAGCCTTTTCCTATTGTATTAATTTCCAAAGAAAGGGTTTCAAAGGTTGAAATCTTTACTCTCAAAATGTTACTTTTTTAGTTTCTGTGAATTTGTTAATTTTTGAAAACCACGAATTATATATATAAATAAAATAAAAAATTTTTGTCTTGTGGGAGTTTCAGTTTCTCAAAAAAGAATCTGCGACAATTTTTAACTTTGCAATGTGAGAGCTTAAAGTTTTTCCTGTAAAATCATTTTTTAAATGTTTTTAAAATTTGTTATTATTGCATTCCCATACAGCACAGATTATTGCAATTATATTGCAGCAATGTTGCAAGTTGCAATGCAACATTATAAAGACATTGCAGAGATATAGGTGCACAAAATTCCAGCACACTTGTAGCAACATGACATTAATATTTCGGAAATATTGCATTCAATCCAAATTCTATAATTTATATATTGTAATATATATATATATATATATATATACCCAGCAAACACCAAGTTACAGCTATATAATTGTTAGTTGTAATTTTCCACTCAAAAATATAATACGTGTATTATAACAATTATATTGTTGAGTGGAAAATTACAACTAACAATTATATAACTGTAACTTGGTATTTACTGGGTATAATACTGGAATAAAATAATTTTTTGCAATATTGTACAATAAAAGATGTTAACGATAATCAATAATTTTATTAAATCATTGGCTTAAATTTCTGCGCCAAACGCTCTGAACAATACATATATGTGTGCGTGTATAGCAGGCGCCGGCTTCGCTACGTAGACGTAGACCGTTGCAACTCGTGGTTATCACGTGTACAGTAACTCGCATTGACTTGTTTTGCTGTGTTTAAGGAATAGGTAAGCATTTTTTTGATAATACTATGTTTAATTATAACGATATACTATAACGTTAAAAATCTATATTTCGTAATTATAAAAGAGAATCATTTGTCCCAAAGTTAATAAGAACCTATAACCTCTATAACCTCAAGGAGACTGAGATTGATTGGGAAAGTAAAAACTATATATTTATTTATGATATATCTTTGTATATTTTTTAAGTGAATATTTTTGCTTTATTTTATTTTCTATTTTGCTATGGGATATATGTACATATCTCTATGATACAGTAATATGAAACTATAGATACTTTAGAGGTAAATATAGGCAGCCGTTAAAATAAATAATTATAATACATAAAAAGTAATATAATATATATAATCTGTAGCTAGTGCTTTATGTGTGTATATTTTATATTATCATTTCTTACTTGTGATTGTGGTACAATGCAGATAAACGTTCAAGTATTTGGCCTGCTCATTTTAAAAGTAAATTTAGAATAAATAAAGCAATAATAACAAGAGAAATGCCACAAAATGTTGAATGGGAAGTATTACCAGTGAAAAGGATTTTTGGCAGAGCAGGTAAAAGTTAATTATTATATTTATAATTGTTATATTAAGAACTTATATAGTAAAAAAAGTTTTGAACACTTTTTTCTATTTATAGTACATTTTACAAGTTATTATTAGTAAATTAAAATTTATTATATAACATATTATTGTTTTAAATTTTACAGATAATTATAAAGAAGGTATGGAAAAATTAATCATAGCTGAAGACACATCTAATATAGAGGCATCATCTGATAAATTAAACATACAAAAGTGTTTGGTATTTAATAAATTATTTACGCGTATCGCTCGGTCAATTTACCCGCTCGAATTCGTGTACCCGCATATATACGAGTATATGTCGGGTCCTTCGCCGTCGCCTTCGAGGGCTTCCGTTGCCGATCGCGACCCATCGTGCGCGGTTCCCGCTAATACGAATCAGAATCGTCTCAGAGACAACGAGAGACACACGTGCGGCCGCCATAGCCGGCTATTGTATACCATTATACGCTGTATTTCAATTAAGCATTTATACTTTGTATCTCGAGTGCGGTCACTACCTTCTGAGTTTTTCAATAAATATAAGCAAGTGAGAGAGAAACATTCTCGGTCGTATATGAAGCACTCATTCCACGACAACATACGACGGGCACATGCCCAATAATTCAACTTACGTACATCCCGTACATTTGGTCCTTCGAGCCGGATTCATCCAAGGAATTCCGCAAGCTCGGTCAAGGTAGTGTCCAACAAACTTCTAGAGGATATAACACGAAGGGCGCAAGCCAAATTAAAGAAGGCCAACGTATCGAGTTATCACGTACGGTATCGGCCTACGAAATTTCCCATACATCGGCAGACGTCCTAACAAAAGAGAGGTCAGGAGCGGCTATTTTGCTCGTCGGCGAGTACAAACGATTGCCCCGCATTGGCGACAATGGCATAATTCTAACGCACGAGCAATCGAACCAGCAGTCACGGCGATCCTTGTCGGCCATATTCGACAAGACGAACGACGTATCGAGGGCCAAGCAGCGCATTGAGACGACGACACGCCCCCTCCTCCCCGCAGGATGACCGACAAAGGATTCCCGAGCGTTCACGCGTTTTCTTTCTTTGATAAGAAATAAATGTAAGGTAAGGGTAACTATCTAGTGACGAGTACCAACCAGATTCGAATAATACGTGTATCTCAATTCAATTAGTTTAAAATGTCTAATACAGAAAATCTCGCGGTACTTAAAAGACAACGCGCTATGATCAAAGGATCTTGCACGCAAATAAAACATTACGTCGAGACAATTACTGCTATCAATACCTCGACAACGGCTCAACTTGAGGAACGCAAATTAAAACTAGAACATTATTGGGCCGAATACCACACGGTACAGATGCAAATAGAAATTTTAGAAGAAGTCGAAGGTAACGACCGGGCTGCGTTCGAGGACGCATTTTATGCCGTATCCGCTAAAATCAAGGAGTTATTAAGCCCTCCCACACACTTACGCACTGCCGCTGTTTCGCCGGCAATGCTTTCGGAAATCTCGGACGCAACTTCCCGCGTGCGCTTACCTAAGTTAAATTTACCGACATTTTCTGGGAAATATGACGAGTGGTTCCCGTTCTTCGATACATTCACGTCGGTCATACATACGAACGCGTCTCTCAGTTGCATACAAAAGTTTCAATATTTAAAGGCCTCTCTCACAGGCGATGCGAGCAACGTAATTAATTCTCTAGAGATTTCGGACGCGAATTACAATGCAGCGTGGAATCTTCTTAAAGAGCGATACGATAATAAACGGGTAATCGTGCAAAATCATATCAAGGCCATTATAGAATTACCTTCCATGACAAAGGAAAATTATACCGAGTTAAGGCAAATCGCGGATGGCGCGACAAAGCACATACACGCGTTGCAAGCTCTAAAGCGACCCACTGCGTATTGGGACGATATTTTAATACACGTGCTATGTTTGAAATTCGATCCCCTCACACTACGCGAGTGGCAATCTTCGCTTACGGGTAACGAATTACCAACGTCAAAACAATTTTTCGATTTTATCACACGACAGTGTCAAATGCTCGAAGTCACAAACAAATCTAGTAACGTCGCGAACGTCAAGGACGGCGCTGCCAAGGCACACGCCAAGCGTCAAACAGCATGCGCAGCTACCGTCAAGTCAAAATGCAACTACTGTCGAGGGGAGCATTCCATTTATTACTGTAAAAATTTTCTGGCACTTCAGGTTCCTCAAAGGATTGCGGAAATTCGTTCTCGCAAAATTTGCCTCAATTGTCTGCGTTCCAACACGTACATTGCTAACAAATGCACTTCAGGAGGTTGCAAGGTCTGCCAAGCCAAGCATAACACGCTTCTTCACATGACGACCGTCTCGCAGCAAGCGCCTAATTCCTCTAGCTCTTCAGAAAAGGGCAACTCCAACTCCGCAGAATCCTCTGCCGTAGTAGCGACACACGTCGCAGGGGGAGGTGGTAACGTCATATTATCAACAGCCATGGTGCACGCGCGCGATCATCAGGGCGTGCTTTGACCTTGTCGCATTCTGTTGGATTGTGATTCTCAGGCGAATTTTATATCAAAGAAATTTATGACGAGGCTTGGCCTCACTCCCAAATCACTAAGCGTAGCCATATCCGGCGTGAACGGAACAGTTACAACGGCCACGCAAGCAGTAAAAATCGAATTGCAATCGCGAATAGATTCATACAGTGCTACAATCGATTGTATCGTTTCAGATCAAGTCACAGATAGACTCCCTGGCGTTGAGGCGGAAGGATTTCGAACTGCCACAAAATATAAAGCTAGCTGATCCACAATTTCACGTATCTTCCGATATCGACATTCTAATAGGAGCCGAAATATTTTGGGATCTTCTCTGTGTAGGACAAATACAATCATCGGACAGGCATCCTAAATTACAAAAAACGAGGTTTGGATGGATTCTAGCAGGACGAATGATTGATTCAAGGTCAATTCACACAAAGGTACATTCTCTCCACGCATCTACAAACTAACAAGCAGTTACATGATCAATTAAGTCGATTCTGGCAATTAGACGACGCGAAAAATGACTTCGATAATTTGACTCCTGAGGAAAGTTATTGTGAGCAGCATTTCATCAGCAATATTCATCAAAATTCATAAGGCAGATACGTGGTCAAACTTCCCATTAGAGATCAATTAATCGACAAGTTAGGAGACTCTCAAAGCATTGCCATGTCTCGTTTAAAGGGCATCGAAAAACGTTCTAAACGACAGCCCGATTTGGAAGAGCAGTACAAACAATTTATCAATGAGTACATATTGTTAGGGCACATGCGGAAAATAGAATTGCAGCTCAATGAGAGTTCCCCATGTTTTTATTTGCCGCATCATTGCGTGTTCAAATCTAACAATCAAACATCAAAGATCCGCGTAGTATTTGACGCTTCATGCAAATCTACCGAGGGCTTATCCTTAAATGATACACTTATGATAGGGCCAGTAGTGCAACAAGAGCTAACATTCATACTGATCCGATTTTGTTTCTTCATTTATGTTTTTAGCGCCGATGTAATAAAAATGTATAGACAAGTATTGGTGGACCCTTCTCAAACGCGTCTACAAAGGATCCTATGGCAACCCTGCTAACGACGTTGACACCTACGAACTATTGACAGTTACGTATGGAACATCATCAGCTTCATACTTGGCTACCAGGTGCCTTACTTATCATGCTGATCAATACGCAGCCAAGTACCCGGTAGGCTCCAGAGAGGTGAAACGCAGTTTTTACGTAGATGACTTTTTGTCGGGAGCAGATACTCTGCACGAGGCTAAGGTACTCCGGGATGAACTAATAGAATTGCTGAGAATAGGATCTTTCGAACTCAGTAAGTGGGCGTCGAATTGCCCAGAACTTCTAAAAAATATAAAGGATTGTGATGGGGAAGTAATTACCATTCATAACGAGACAGATTCTAGCATACTAGGGATTCAATGGAATCAAGTCAAGGATGTTCTTCACTTTGCATACAATTCAGGCTCCACTAACAGCGCAGTATCTAAGCGCGTTATTCTTTCTGAAGTTTCTAGGTTGTTTGATCCTCTGAGTCTCCTCGGACCCGTCATTGTAAAAGGCCGGCATCCATTGGGATGAATCCGTGCCGCAGGAATTACATACAAGCTGGCTAAAACTCAAGTCTCAATTACATGCTGTAAATCAGCTACAAATCTCTAGGGGTGTCAAATACAACCCAGACTCACAGCTCGTGCAATTACACGGGTTTTGTGATGCAAGTCAAAATGCATATGGCGCGTGCATATATGTACGCACAACCATCGAATCTAGTGAATATCGTTCAGAGTTGTTGTGTTCAAAATCCCGTGTGGCACCACTCAAGGCCGTGTCACTGCCAAGGCTTGAACTATCGGCAGCGGTTCTGTTAGCTCAACTCATAACTAAGGTGAAAGACTCATTGGACTCGCCCATGCAAACATTTCTTTGGTCGGACTCCACCATAGCATTGAATTGGATAGCTTTATCCTCGCGCAACTGGTCAGTATTCGTGGCAAATAGAGTCGGAGAAATTCAAAGGTTGACTCAAATCAGTCAGTGGCGTCACGTCTCCTCTTCCGACAATCCTGCAGACATACTATCCAGAGGCATATATCCGTATGATTTAATCGCATCATCCATGTGGTGGCACGGGCCCAGCTTTTTACGGTCGCATAAAAATCAGTAACCATCAGGAAGTTTTACATACCCGAAAGAGGACATGCCCGAACAAAAGAGAATAGCCGCTATCGTTGTCAAGCATGACCAATGCATGGTCACCCAGTTACTAACCAAGTATTCAAGTCTGAACAAAATCCTTCGGATCATTGCGTATTGCATGAGATTTTCTAAGAAACGGAACCTTGCGCCAACTAGAACAATATCTTTGTCTGAACTTTCACTTGCAACGGAAATCGTGTGCAGGGCGGTGCAAAAACAAGTCTTCTCTAAAGAATACAAAGCATTAAAATTAGGAACGACCATTAATGCAGGCAGCCGTCTATTGCCGTTAACTCCGTTCATGGATAAAGATGGCCTAATCTGGGTGGGCGGTAGGCTTAAAAACTCAAAGATTTTGACGCATGCCATCCCATTTTGCTGCCGCGCAATCATGATTTAACACAAAAAATAATTAGACAAGAGCATATTCGGAATATGCACGCCGGAACGCAAGGTACTATGGCCGCCGTCCGGCAACGTTTCTGGCCACTTTCGCTAAGATCCGCAGCGCGAAAGATCATACAAGAATGCGTAACTTGTTTTAAAGCAAAACCGCGATTCTCTGAAGCTTTAATGGGATCATTACCCGCCGGTCGGGTCACCCCATCTAGACCGTTCGCGCATTGTGGGATAGATTATGCCGGCCCAGTCACAATACGCGAAGGAAACAGGCGCAACTCTCGCAATCATAAGACCTACATAGCCATTTTCGTATGCTTTGCCACTAAAGCCGCGCACATCGAAGTCGTAAGCAATTTAACTACGGACTGTTTTCTTGGTGCATTCAAACGTTTCATTGCGCAAAGAGGGAAACCGACCCACATGTACTCGGATAACGGGACCACCTTCGTCGGGGCTAAAAAACAAATTAAAGAACTATACGAATTTTATAACAAACAAGAAACGCAGTCCGATCTCAATCAATTCTGTGCCAACGAGGGCGTTTGCTGGGGATTCATTCCGCCCAACGCTCCCCATTTTGGCGGTTTATGGGAAGCGGCGGTAAAATCCGTAAAACATCACTTGACTAGAATTGTGGGCCAAGCCCATTTAAATTTTGAAGAACTGCAGACTGTATTGTCTGAGATAGAAGCTATATTAATTTCGCGCCCTATCACGCCACTAAGCGAGGATCCCAACGACTTGTCTTATTTTAGTCCGGGTCACTTTCTGGTTGGTACAGCACTAAATAGTTTCCCTTGCAGAGACTTCAGCGAGATCAATGAAAATAGGCTCTTACGATGGCAACGTGTGGAGCAACTTCGACAGCACTTTTGGCGCAGATGGAGTAGCGAGTATTTAGGCTCGCTGCAAGAAAGGTCGAAATGGAAACAAAATTCGGACATTTAACTACGCGTCAATCAGCTCGTACTTGTAAAACAACAAAATCTACCCCCTCTACAATGGGCTATAGGTCGCGTCTTAGAAATTTATCCCGGATCCGACAATGTAGTACGAACCGCAACTATAAAAACCACCAAGGGTACTTATGTTAGACCATTGTCGAAGCTCGCGATATTACCTTCAGAAATCCAAACGACGGATAACTAATATACGCAACTAAGATGCAATCTCACGTAATAGTCACAACGCGCATATTTAGCTATTAAGATCATAGGAAAATTTATATTCATGTCTTCCGTTCTCTTAGTAATTTAGTTTAATTTGCGAACAAATATATAGTATTTTAGTTTATAGGATACTGTAGTCACTATTTATAAGAGTACTAAACTTACGAAATGCTATCAGTCATGGTTTATATTCTGTTGCGTTATTATCTTTATTTTATTGTACTGATAAGTCTTATATGTTTGCCTTGCGGTTCATTTTTTCTTCTATTCATTTTGAAAGAGCATTCTTTCGAGGCGGGCGGCGTTTGTTTGGTATTCAATAAATTATTTACGCGTATCGCCCGGTCAATTTACCCGCTTGAATTCGTGTACCCGCATATATATATGTCGGGTCCTTTGCCGTCGCCTTCGGGAGCTTCCGTTGCCGATCGCGACCCATTGTGCGCGGTTCCCGCTAATACGAATCAGAATCGTCTCAGAGACAACGAGAGACACACGTGCGGCCGCCATAGCCGGCTATTGTATTAGGAGACGCGGTAGTGTCTCCGGCCATGTTCAAACTCTAAAAGACCTTAAAAGACACTACAAGTCTCCTTATCCTGCACCATCAAAGTCCATTTTTTGGGGGTGTAGAACTACTAAAATATAAAAAATTTTGAATTGCACGTAATTTAACCTGAAAGGCGGCATCGCCACGAGTAATTTGAGCCAAATAGGAATAAAATCGGTCAAGCCGTTCTGGAGATACAAACGGTCAAAAAGTGACGTTTTTCATGAAAAATGAAGTAACGTCGTCTTCTTCTTCTTCTTCTTCTCTGTCCGCGTCCGCTGACGTCATCAGGATTATATATATATATAAATCTCTTCTCACTTTTCACTCACACCTCCCTCAACTTCCACCCACTCCTTTCCCTCCCACATCCCGCCCTCGCCCCCACCCCCACCCCCACTCCCACCCCTCTTTCGCCTCTTTCACCCTCTTTTGTCCTCTTTCACCCTCTTTCGTCCTCTCACTTTCTTTCGTCCTCTTTCACCCTCTTTCGTCCTACCTCACCCTCTTTCGTCCTCTTTCACCCTCTTTCGTCCTCTTTCACCCTCTTTCGTCCTCTTTCACCCTCTTTCATTCTCTCTCACCCTCTTTCATTCCCTCTCACCCTCTTTCACCCTGTTTCGTCTTCTTTCACCCTTTTTCATTCCCTCTCACACTCTTTCGTCCTCTTTCACTCTCTTTCGTCCTCTCTAACCCTCTTTTATTCTTTCTCACCCTCTTTCGCCCTCTCTCACCCTCTTTCGTCCTCTTTCACTCTCTTTCATTCTCTCTCATCCTCTTTCACCCTCTTTCGTCTTCTTTCACCCTCTTTCGTCCTCTTTCGTCCTCTTTCGCCCTCTTTCACCCAATTTCGTCCTCTTTCACCCTCTTTTGCCTATCTCGTCTTCTCTTACCCTCATTCGTCCTCTCTCACCCTATCTCCAAAAAATCATAAAAATGAAAAGGTCAAGCCATGTTCAAAAGAAGGTCTTCAAAAATTTAAACCTAGTCTGTACAATGAAAAATAATTACTCGTAATTCCAGAGTTCCAATTTGTTAATATCGAATAATATATTTGTTTCAAGTAATGGCAGTAGAGTTAAATACATACCTACGTATATGCAGTTTTTGCTGTTAAATGTACTTGAACGAAAAAAATAATTAAATGATTTAAATATAGCACATTTTAAATCAAGAAACTTATACTATAATCGAACTCTGTTTAGAAAAAATGTTTGTTTCAATCACAATCACAATACCATTTTCTATTATTTCTCTTATTATTATCAATAATGTTATTCACCAAATAATTATAGTATGAATAATGTTTTGCGATTTATTTAACAATTCATAATATGTTAGGGTTATAAAGTTTTATCTATAGGGTTTTTATTTAAATAAAATGAAGAATGTATATATATGTATATTTATTTATGTATATAACGTATTTATTTATGTATATTTATTTATTTAAATATATTGTAGCACATTTTACGGATACATTATTCGGATATCATGTATCATTCGGCGTTTTGCCGTCCCCGTCCTCGTCCGCCTTCTCGTCCGCCCCTCCTCGGCCTGTTGCCCCAATAATAATAGGGCGAGGACAGTTTAAGGAGGAAGCGCATAAAGCGCTCCTCCTGGACGCGAACTCCGGCGCGTCTTCTTCTGTAAACTGTAATTAAAAAAGAAATTATTTTAGTAATTAGATAATATGGTATATTTAGGTATATCTCGGTATGGTATAAAATAATAAATGTATAATATGTTATAATAAAATGTTATAATACTATAAGGTTACTCTTTCTATAAAATATATCACTCTTTTCTTCCTTCGCCTCTCTTTCCTCCCTCTTCTCCCTTTCTT
The DNA here is from genome assembly GCF_048542155.1 of Nylanderia fulva. Classification (NCBI taxonomy): domain Eukaryota; kingdom Metazoa; phylum Arthropoda; class Insecta; order Hymenoptera; family Formicidae; genus Nylanderia; species Nylanderia fulva. The sequence goes on along the minus strand of NW_028190654.1, from coordinate 585,155 downwards.
CTCCCTCCTTTCTTTCCTTCCTCCTTCCTTCTTTCTTCCCCATCCTCCCTCTTCTCTCTCGCGCCCTCGCGTCTTCCTTCTTCCTCTCTTTCCCTCTCTTCTCTCTCCTCTCTTTCCCTCTCTTCTCTCTTCCCCCTTCTTCTCCTCTTTCCGCCCCTCTTTCTTCCTTCTTCCTTCTTTCTCTCTTCGAGCGCCGCGGTAGTGTCTCCGGCCATGTTCAACCCCTAAAAGACCTTAAAAGACACTACAAGTCTCCTTATCCTGCACCATCAAAAGTCCATTTTTTGGGGGTGTAGAACTACTAAAATATAAAAAATTTTGAATTGCACGTAATATAACCTGAAAGGCGGCATCGCCACGAGTAATTTGAGCCAAGAAAAAATAAAATCGGTCAAGCCGTTCTGGAGATACAAGCGGTCAAAAAGTGACGTTTTTCATGAAAAATGAAGTAACGTCGTCTTCTTCTTCTTCTCTGTCCGCGTCCGCTGACGTCATCAGGATTATATATATATATAAATCTCTTCTCACCTTTCACTCACACCTCCTTCAACTTCCACCCACCCCTTTCCCTCCCGCCCCCCGCCCCCACCCCCACTCCCACTTCCACCCTCTTTCGTCCTCTCTCACCCTCTTTCACCCTCTTTCGTCCTCTTTCACCCTCTTTCGCCCTCTTTCACCCTCTTTCGTCCTCTTTCACCATCTTTCGTCCTCTCTCACCCTCTTTCATTCTCTCTCACCCTCTTTCACCCTCTTTCATTCCCTCTCACCCCCTTTCGTCCTCTTTCACTCTCTTTCGTCCTCTTTCACCCTCTTTCGTCCTCTTTCACCCTCTTTCGTCCTCTCACCCTCTTTCGTCCTCTTTCACCCTCTTTCGTCCTACCTCACCCTCTTTTGTCCTCTCTCACCCTCTTTCGTCCTCTTTCACCTCTTTCGCCCTCTTTCACCCTCTTTCGTCCTCTTTCACCATCTTTCATTCTCTCTCACCCTCTTTCATTCCCTCTCATCCTCTTTCGTCCTCTTTCACTCTCTTTCGTCCTTTCTAACCCTCTTTTATTCTTTCTCACCCTCTTTCGCCCTCTCACCCTCTTTCGTCCTCTTTCACGCTCTTTCATTCTCTCTCACCCTCTTTCACCCTCTTTTGTCCTCTTTCACCCTCTTTCGTCCTCTTTCGCCCTTTTTCACCCAATTTCGTCCTCTTTTACCCTCTTTCAAAATACACGACAAAGTCGGAAAAATGCAATACAGACTTTGAAGTGATAGATTCGAATAAGTCCTTGGCATCGAAACTGTGGAATTTTGCAATGCGTTCATTAAATAACAGAGAATGCGGTGCTTTAGAAGCTGCGGATACACTATTAGGGAATCCCTTGTACGGTACGGATAATGATACCATGGTCAAATGGATCGATGTTAATGAGGTGAGAAATAGAAAAGTTAAAACATTTAATGAAATTTAAGCTCTTGATGAAAATTCTACAAATATTTACTGTTCGTCACTCATCGATGATTACTATCCAAATAGACCTCAGGAATTAGAATCATTGAATTTGTACGATTTTGCCAGATTCTGGGAAATTACGAAACAGATGTCAAATAATGACGAAGTCAAGTGTTACAAATTGGCATCGGGTTTATTTTTAAAAAAACGAAAAAAGGGTTATTTAATTAACCATTATCGATTTAATATAAAAACTGAGCCCGAAAAATACTTTTACTCGCTGCTTCTTCTGTTCAAACCATGGAGAGATTTGAGTAAACTCAAAGGTACATTCGAGACTTACACGGATGCCTTTAAGAATTCAGAGTCTGTTTTAACGAAAGTAATGAAATATCACGAAAGGCTCGAAGAAATACAGAAAGCTTTTGAGAACGTTGCTGAATTAATCGAGAAGCGCGAAAATGATCTGAAAACAGCAGACAGAGACAAATCCGATGACGATGAACTGGATTGTAATCCGATAGAAGCTGACGACGCGATGAAAGATCTGGAAGATTTTGGTAAGATTGACGACCCGATTGATTTATCGCAAATGATGTCGCAATTGAACAAAGACCAGAAAAGAGTCTTTGATGGAGTATGCCAAGTTTTACAAGATAAGAATCAGATTCTGCGACTGTACGTAAGTGGCGAGGGTGGTACAGGGAAAAGTTTTCTAATTGAAACGATTAAACATTGGATCAGAATAAATTTGGAAAAAACGACTGCCATATCTGCTCCCACGGGTATCGCAGCATTCAATATCGATGGCTTGACAATCCATAGAATGTTTCAACTACCGGTTAGTCATGAATCTACACCAAAATATACGCAATTGTCAGACATGGTCTTGAAAACTTTGAGAGACAAATTAAAGAATGTCGAATTATTTATAATCGAAGGAATTACATGTAACAATGCAATGATGGATTTAGGAACGACTGTATTCAGTGATGGTCAAGCCTATGTAGGTTTGTCACGAGTAAGTAAATTGGAAGGCCTACATTTGATAAATTTCAATCCAGCATCAGTTAAAGCAAACTCGAGAGCCATTGTAGAATATAATCGACTGAGATCTATATTCAAATCTGAACTGCCACAAATCAATCCGTCCGAGAAAAAGGTTGTGAAAATGTACGATCGTCGATGGGCTATCCCTAATATCATTGATGATGTGCAGAATTATGATTGTGAGTAACCAGAAAGTATAGTTACGTGGAAAATATATGGCCTTTGCAATAACGATGCTGTTTCGTGTTACGCTAATGTAATATTACAATGTGCGTTTCATTGCTTACGTATTAGGCAACAAATACTGAAAAATAAAGCATCGAATGCATTGACTGATGCTATCTGCGCGTATGGTGAACGTAAATATTGCAACATTCAAGCGGTTAAAAGATCTGTCGGAAAACGCTTCGAAGAACGAACACAACAAGATGTTTCGGAATTTTTTACGGCTCTAATGTCGACGTATTCCGACATCAATGATGTATTAAAACTCGAATTAAAGCACGTAACATGTTGCTCGAATGTCAAATGTAATTAAAATGTAACTAAGCTGGAAAGCAGTAGTTTGTTAATATTACCTATACATTCGACATTAAAAAGGGAAAAAGGTGTCACTCTACAAAGTTTGATTAATGTAGAATTTTCTAAATGGGAAACGATAAACGGCAATTGTAACGAATGTAAGGGCACCGTGTTGAAAAAGAAAACCGTAATCGAATCAACTTTATTCGTCGTAGTAATACAGTTCAATTTATATACTTTTGTAAACGGTGCTTCTAAAAAAATTATCAACAATTGGATTAACGCCGTGCCGACGAGTAATATCACGATTAATAAAAAAAAGTACAAGCTAATAAGCGCTATATTTCACGAAGGTGAAGAAATAAATCGTGGTCACTACACGTGTATGTTGAGAGCTGACACAAAATCGGAATGGTATTACTCTAATGATATGGAAGTGTTCAAGAAAAAATGGCCCAAAGGAGCACAAGGGGCATACATATTGTTCTTAGAACAGATTAAATAATGGCGCTGTATAAAGGCTGCCGTAAACGCTACATTAAAACATCAACTGTTCTAGCGCTGTATAAAAGTTGCCGTAAGCGCCAAAATAAAATATCGGCTGCTCTGGCGCTTTATAAAAGCTGCTGTAAGCGCTGCATTAAAACGAGTGCAATAAGTTTCTAATTTGACCTAGGCTTCATGACATTTCAAAAATCATCAAGAAAAAAATTATTAGACAGAAATATGTATGTCGTGTTAAAATCGGAGAGACGAAGAAAAATATATGGTTGCGTTCTCACGAGAATGGGCGATGGAGGGGCCCATTCTTTATTTTCAATATTCATACAAGAATATAAATTCATTCTGTTGCAATTGAAATAAATGTGCAATGTATCGTTAAAAGTTATTACAATTATACAAACATTTACATATATGATTAAATAAAATATATATTATATGTATACTATAATATAATTATATATTTTATATATGTACATATATACCATATATTTCAATTATTTTGAACTGTATTGCATAAATTGTTACTTATACAAAGTTATGTGATAAGAATCGAAAATACATATATTTGTGATACTTGAATTACTAGAAAGCTGTTCTATATATCTGTACTTTAAAAAGTAAGTGATATCCTAAAAAAATCATAAAAATGAAAAGGTCAGGCCATGTTCAAAAGAAGGTACTCAAAAATTTAAACGATCTAATAATAAATTATCACAAAAAGTAACTGATATGTTATTCAAGGTGCTAGTTCAAAGTGAACATACGTAAAGTGTATATTATCTAAATTTAGTAATATATTACCATGAAAAGTAACTGTGATATTTTATTCAAGGTGCAAGTTCACATTGAATATACATACATATAAGTAAAACTGATTACAATTTGATTCTAGAAAATAAGTGCGATATGTTATTCTTAGTGCACAAAATATAATAGTCGTTCATAGAGATTTGATTTGAAATTCATACTAGCCCGTACAATGAAAAATAATTGTTCGTAATTCCAGAGTACCAATTTGTTAATGACTCAGAAAAATAACATGGCGGCCTGCTCTCAAAAAACTTTTGCTTCGAAGCTGTTCCCTATGTTACAGTTCATAAAAAGCAGCTGTTTCATCGAAAGTGGTAAGTAATTGATACAAATATTTGTAATAATTATACTTATTGACTGGTTTTATCTAGCAATGAATATTTACATCTAATAAAAAAAATATGCAGTGAAACAGATTCATAAAAGCTGGTTATCGATTCTTATAGCTCTGTTTAATTGCATATTATTTAATTAGATATAATGTTTACTGCTATTTATAATGAACATGATATTTAATGTATTTAAATGATATTATATGTGTTGATATTAATGTATTTTAAATATTTTGTTTTACAGCATACTCCAGGCTTTGCAGAACATTGATACAAATCAACGCTTGCCTAAATTGATTAGCGACTTTGATTTCATATGTTGCTATATTCCATAAGCTTACACATATGTGTACGTACCTGAGCAACAACACGAGAGACACACGTATATAACTATGTTTAATGTATATATATAGATACATATAAAAAAAGTGCTAAGTTTTTTTAATTTTTTTAATTCTGGAAGAGTTTATGTTAAATTATAATCTATAATTTATACATGCGTGTATAAATATATGTATACATATATACGCCGTATGTAATAAAAAATATATAAATTTTTATTATAAATAAAAAAAGAGTTCTTTATATAGAAACTTATGTATAATATTAACACCTTATAATAAAAATAAAAATTGTAATGATTGCATATTTGTTACAATTAAATATTTAATTGAGAATAAAAATTTTAATTATTACATATTTATTACAAACGCGAATACTACAAATATCAAATTCTTTAATTAATTTCAAGCAAAATTAAATAAAATTAATATAGTACATTTGCGTTATATTGCGTGTTATATTTCGTTTTATTGTGATAATATAAATGTTATATACCCGTGTTTGCTGGGTTAAAGAAGAAAAAACAGTATCAACTTAAAAAAGGACACCGAGCGACTTGACGGTTCTTATTTTGATGTTTTAGAAAAATTGTCTATGTCATCTTAGCATGGCGGTATAGATACAGCGTTCTGACATTGTAATTTACAGATATTGAGTTTGCTTCTTATAAAGCATACATTGTTTATAATGTTTTTCAACAAGAAATATTTTAAAGAATTTTTATCGTCTCGACATAGATGTAAGTGATCACTATTTATTTAAAAATCAAATATTCAATATTTAGGCTAACACATTAATTATTTCACAGCTTATTACATATCATTATTACATCATGGATTACAAAATTAGATGTTTATTTAAAAAGAACTACAGAAATTTGATGTTCGGGATTAGGCTCTTTAACGACTAATTCGAACGATCAGCCGTAATTCAAGCCAACAATTATAATGTGTTATACTGCGTTTTTTTTATATTATAAGTCTATATATTTTACATGTATGATAAGTTCTGTCTTTCCAAATTATTTAATTTATGAATATGTTAGCAAAGCGATATTTGTATTGATAAAGACTGTGGTACAGTTAAAACGTTTCCTAATTATCATTTGTATTATTTTCATGACGTAGAATAAATTGTTAATACCTAATTAATTAGCTCGTTAAGTTGGGCTTTTAATTTATAACTTATTTTAATTTTACACAAGCCGAATTTTATTTTTCATTATATATATTTACTTCTTTGTTTGCCGGAATAAATTCTTTTAATTGTTCCGAATAATGTCCTATTCATGAATCAAGCAGTAACAGACTTATTTCTCTTTCGTATTTCGTTTTTATTTTATTTCTGAAGAACTAATTTCCGCAACATAACTTTATTATATTTATACATATATAGTTGAATTTGGCGTAATACATAAGCTTTAAAATATATATAATTTAAAAATTTTCTCCAAATATAAAAAAATATTGTGTGGGAAAAGGGTAGTTTGAAAAATTGTATCATTTTTTAAAAATCCAAATACGCCATTGTAAAGTACATTTAAAGCCAAACTTTTGTGTAACATTGAAATCTTTTATATTTCTATTCGTCTCGACGATATTCGCTTCGGAATGTAAAAACAGATTTTCTGACGATTGGTTGCACCCCTAAACTCATTTTTAGCACTAACAAAAATGGTTTCGTTATTAGACCTATTATCCTAAAATTGTGCTGAGTTTCAGATTTTTAAAATTTTCAATTTACCGAACGTTTCTTGTCAGCCAAATATAAACTTGTATCAATTTTGCAAATTATTATTTGATTGGATATATAGAATCACTTTTGTATTTTGAAGGATGCATAGTCAAAACGATTTAAACCTGATATTGAAAGGATTAAAAGGACGAAAAATTTGGCCCGGGTCGAGACATTAAAATGACATCAGTTTTTAATACAAGATCTAAATTGTTTTGACTATATAGATGATAACATCATACATAAAAATACATAGGTGATTTTGTGATAAATTTTTCAGATCAGATCTGCAAAATTAAAATCTGCAAAAGTAATACAAAATATATGGCTGACAATGAGTAGCTTTTTTAAATATTTAAAATAATAAAACTTTATTTATATACTTTAATTTTTATTTATTTGGCGCAGTTTTTTGATGTCATAATTATTTTGTAGAATTTTCTATATAACTGAATTTTGTAGAACAATTTTTTGTGAGACAATTTCTTAGTAATTAAATAATAACATTGTTTTTTTATATAATATTTTTACTTGGAGCTTTTTTACCTTTTTTTTAAAAAGGTAAGTTTTTTTATGGAAGTAGTCTTACATTTATTTAAATACATTTTCTTGCAATACAATAGAAGCTGCTTTGCAGCATTAAAATATTTGTGTCGCATTATATCTATTTTGACCTATTTAAATTCAAAATTTTCATAATATCCGTTAAACTTTGATTTATTTAAATTTTACATTTATTTAAGTACATTTTCTTGCAATACAATAGAAGCTGCTTTGCAGCATTAAAATATTTGTGTCGCATTATATCTATTTTGACCTATTTAAAGTCAAAATTCTCATAATATTCGTTAAACTTTGATACCGCATGCAATATGTTAATTTAAATTGAATGAATAATCTATTTTATTTTGCGTACTCTACTTTGATATATACAAAAGTCAAGGTTTTTAAGCTTATTAATATTTATAGTTTATTAGCATTTACACTTTACACATAAGTGCCGCTAGTCCAGTGGCAGAACACAAAAATAGTAATCCCGGGTTCATGACTTTGGGCTGTCATAATTTTTTTTTATTTATTTTTTTTATTTTTTATATTTTTTTTATTTTTTATATTTTTTTATTATTGTATATATAAGAGTAGAGAAATTAATGAAAGAGATGGGAGCGAAAGCAGAGATAGAATGGATAAGGATGTTGAAAGGAAAGGAGGGAAAGGAAGGTGAAATGGTGGTAGTAAAACTAGGAAGTAGAGAACAAAAAAGACAGGTAATGGAGAGGAAGAAGATATTAAGAGGAAAGAGGGTGAGAATAGAAGATGATTTAACATGGGAAGAGAGAAAGGTAAAATGGAGGCTAATGGAGATCGCAGAGATAGAAAGGAGGAAAGGAAACAATGTATGGACGAGCTATGGAAGGATAAAAATCAATGATGTATGGTGGAGATGGGAAGAGGAGGAAGGTGTGCTTAAAAATTGGAAAGGAGAAATTAGAGAAGGTATAGAGAAAATGAGGGGGAAGAAGGGGGTATGAAGACAGGAATGGAGGAAAAAAAGGGATAGAAGAAGGGAGAAGAGAGGAAAGAAGGAAAGGAGGAGGGGAGGACAATAGTAAGAGGAGAAAGGAGGAAGGAGAAAGGGAGACGGAGGCAGAAAGGAGAAAGGAACAGGAGAGAAAGGAAAAAGGAGGAGAAGTAAGAGAGGAATGGAAGATAGGTTTTTGGAATGTGGCAGGGCTGAAGAATAAGGAAGAAAAGTTCTGGAAGGAAATAGAAGATTGGGAGGTGGTGGTGATGATGGAAACATGGATAGAGGAAAGGGGGTAGGAGGCGATTAAAAAGAGGTTACCGAAAGGATATAGATGGGAGAAGCAAGCAGCAAAGAAGAGAAAGAAGAAAGGAAGACCGATAAGGGGAATGATCATGGGGGTAAGGGAGGAGAGGGGGAAGATAAAAGTATCAGGAATGGGAGAAAAGGAGGAGGGAATAATGATGGCGGATTTAGAAGTAGGAAGAGAGAAGTGGAGGGTAATAGGCGTATACATCAACGGGGACATGGAAAGGAAATTGGAGGAAATGAAGGAATGGATGGAAGAGAAAGAAGAAAATAAATGGACGATTTTGGGAGGAGATTTCAACGCAAGGACAGGTAGAAGGGGGGGAATGATAGGAGGGGAGGAGGAAGAAGAAAGAAGATCGAAGGACAAGAAAGTTAATGAGGAAGGGAAGAAGTTGATAAAAGAGTTGGAAGAGGTGGGATGGGGAATTTTTAACGGAGGGATAAGAGGGGATAGGAAGGGGGAGTACACATATACAGGAGGAAGAGGGGAATCGGTAATAGATTATGTGGTGGGAGAGGATAGAGTAAAGGAAAGGATAAAGAGAATGGAGGTGGGAGATAACATAGAATCGGACCATCACCCATTGATTGTAACGCTAGAAAGAAGAGGAGGAGCTGAAAAGGGAAAAAGGGGGGAGGGAAAAGGAATAAGAAAAAGAGGGAGATGGACAAAGAGGGGAGGAGAAAGAATAAGAGAGGAAATAGAGTGGGGAGAGGGGTGGAAGGAGGGGATTGAAGAGGAGCTAGAGAAAAAAATAGGAAGAATAGAAGAGGAATTGAGAGAAGGAGAAAAAGAGAGTGGAGAAAGGAAAAGGAAAGGGTTGGTGGGACGAGGAATGTGAGGAGAAGAGGAAAGAAGTGAGGAAAAAGTTAAGGGAATGGAGGAAAAAAGGAGGAGGAGGAGAAGGATATAGAAAAGTAAGGGCGGAATATAGGCTAATGTGTAAAGGAAAAAGGGAGGAGGAGAGGCTAAGATGGTACAAGGAGGCGATAGAGGCAAGAACGGAAGGAGAAGTATGGAAGATTATAAACAGGGAAAGGAAAAAGAGAGAAGGGGTGAATGAGGAGATAAAGGCGGAGGAATGGAAGGAATATTTCATGGACTTACTGAGAGGGATGAAGGTAAAAGTTGTAAGAGGAGGAAAAGAAAAAAGGGAGAGAGATGAGGAGCAGGAGATAAGCAGGGAGGAAGTGAAGAGGATGCTGGGAAAACTGAAGAAAGAAAAAGGAGCGGGGGAGGATGGGATACCGAGTGAGGTATGGAAATATGGAGAGGAGAGGGTAGAAGAGTGGGTATGGGAAATGTGCAACAGAGTATGGAGAGGAGAAGGATGGCCGGAGAGGTAGAAAGAAAAGATAATAGTGCCACTGTTGAAAAAGGGAACGGGGAATAAAGTAGAAAACTATAGAGGAGTGACATTGATGCCAACGCTATACAAGATATACGTGGGGATTTTAACTGAAAGGTTAAAGGAAGAAATAGAGGGGAAGAATATGATACCGGAGAGTCAGACAGGTTTTAGGAAGGGAATGGGGGTGATGGATAGTATCTATGTGTTGAACTATCTGGTGAATAAGAGGGTAAATAAGAAGGGAGGAAAGGTAGTTGCGGCATTTATGGACCTGAAGGCGGCGTTTGACTCGGTAGATAGGGAGGTGTTAATGGAGGCAATGAAGGGGAGGGGAGTGAGGGAAGGATTAAGGAGTAGGATAGAAGAGGTGTACAGGGAAACGAGGAGTAAGGTAAGAGTGGGGAAGAAGGAGGGAGAAAATTTTTGGACGGCAAGGGGGGTGAGGCAAGGTTGCCCAATGAGTCCGCACTTATTCAGTCTGCTGATAGCGGATATAGAGGAAGTGCTAAGAAAAGGAGGTTGGGGGGGGGGTGAAACTGGGAGGGGAAAAGGTGCATTGTTTGGCGTACGCAGATGACATGGTACTGTTGGCGGAGGATGAGGAAGGGATGATACATATGTTGGGGAAAATGGAAAGTTATATGGACAAGAAAAGGTTAGAGGTGAATGTGGATAAGACAAAGGTAATGAGGTTTAAAAAGGGAGGAGGAAGAATAAAGAGAGTGGAGTGGAGATGGAAAGGAAAAAGGTTAGAGGAAGTGAAAGAATTCACATATCTAGGGTATAAGCTACAGAGGAACGGGGGGCAGGAGGCGCAGGTAAAGAACAGAGTTAGGAAAGCAGGAGCGGTGATAAGACAGGTGTGGGGAATGGGAAAGAGAAGGTTTGCAGGAGACTGGATGAAAAGAGTATGGCTAATGGAAAGGTTGGTGGGGACGGTGTTGGAATATGGGGCGGAAATATGGGGATGGAAGGAGAGGAGAGAGGTGGAGGCAATGCAGGAGCGATGGATTAGGTGGACGTTAGGAGTAAACTGGTGCCCGCCGGGGTATATGGTAAGAGAGGAGATAGGAAAAGACAAATTTAGGATAAGGGCAGGAAGGAGGGCGGTAGGGTATGAGAGGAAGTTGGAGGAAGGAAGGGGAGGAAGTTTAGCGAGGAAATGTTTTGAGGATATGAAGCGATAGGTAGGGACGGCTCTTTCTCTCTCTAAAGTAGTAGATAAGTAGGTTAAGGTAGAATTAAGTTATTTGTAAATTAGATGTAAGAGTAGAGATAAGAGTAGATATAAGTATGATTGTAAGAGTTTTGTAAGGTTGGGGAACACTCCTTCAAAAGCGCCTTCAATCCCTCAGGGGACGAATAAAGAATTGAATTGAATTGAATTGAATTATTGTATATATATTTATATAACATGTATTATTTATTATAATAAATAAAATATTCGGCATACTAATAATGTTAGAATATACATTCTATTCTAACATTATTAGTATGACAAATATTTATTTATCATAATAAATAATACATGTTAGAAAATAATAAAAAAATATTTAAAAAAATTAAAAAAAATTATGGCAGCCCAAAGTCCTAAACGCGGGATCTTGGGATTAATATTCTTGCGCTTTACCACTGGACTAGCGGCACAGATCGAAAGTGTATCTTTCTTTAAGCCTGATAACGAACCTGGCAATTTCTTCAAATCCGAGGAAAAAAAATTTTTTTTAGAAGGCGCATTAGACGAAAAGCTCGAACACGGATCAATTTTTTTTTTATGTACATTCACTACACCAAAGAAAATCAAAATCGGTTAAGGGTCAATCGCGACCTCTTCTTGTTAGATATTTTAATTAATGCGAATTTAACAAAATGGTATAAAACTTTTCTATTCAGTTTAACGTGCTCTACCTGTCCACGAAAGGTGGTCCGCGAATTATCGAACACCCTGTATAAATATGTTATATTTTATTTTAAATTTAAAATATGAGCTCCCCTTTCTAGACGTGTTAATTAAAAAGAACGACACCTTAAGCCATCGGGTTTATTAAAAACCAACACATACGGATCGTTACCTCCATGCCACCTCTCATCATCACCCGACTTAGAAGAATTTTGTCATCGGTTCATTAATATACAGAGCCTTAACAATTTTTTAATCAACTTCCCTAAATGAAAAATTAGAACATTTTAACCAAATCTCGACTAAGAATGGGTACAACAGCAAAGACATCAATCGAACAACTGAAAGGCTGAAAAACTAAATACAGTTTCCAGTTCTACAAATATTGCTACATCGAATGAAAAAAAAAATAAGAAGATAAAAAATGAACGATCCTTCTGTATCTTGTGACGTGGCGTTTTTTGGTAAGCGCCGTCACAAGGGCTATTACCTGGCCAAGGGTTTGTCCCTTATCCCTTGGGGAGAAACAACCCCGCGTTACCAATTTGGATCTTATTTTGTTATAAATTATTTTTGTTTGAGTCAGTAAACGGCCATTGAAGGTCGTAACGATTATCTGAGTGCGGCGAGATTCTAACAATTGTAAAGCAAAATACCGAGGAATAAAAAGAAAGAGGCAGAGGACTATTACCGTGTCAAGGATGGATTTCGGGAGCCAAGGTCATGTATCGCGTTCCCGCTAATCACGCTATTCCCCATATTGCGTATCGAATTAACGATCCTGCCTAATTTCAGTAAGTTATCAGTAATCACCGGGCCATCAGCGTGGACCATACCTTGCTGCAGAATGGGTGGACCCCGCGGACCCGTATATACCACGTCAGGAGAGGCCTGGAGGACGGCCCGGCCAGCCGATCCAGAGCCTACCCCTGAATACCGTGTACCGGCTAACATCAGCGACAACAGGGAATGTCAATCAGGAATCGAATCACCCCCCCCCTACACCAGTCGACTATTGAGGGGATGCGCAAAGAATTAGCGCGGAGCGCGCAGGACCTCACGACGCTCCAGGAGAGGATTATTGTTTGGCACGACGTAGACTGGAGAAGATGACTCCTCAGGACAACCCTGAAGAGTCCGCCTGTGAACATTAAATTGTAAGCCGCTACTCAGACAAGTCGTGTAAAATGTATAAGTTATATCTTTCGCCAGCAAAAATAGTTCTTTATAATAATAAAAAATATTATCTTCTCAAAAATTATGTTTTTAGGAAAAATAATACTTTGCAAAAACTAATCATCATCAAAAATATTATCTCAAAAATTATATTTATAAATTATATTTTATTTTTGTTTGTTCGAAAATCGAACGTCTAACGAAAGCTGAAAAGTCTTAAAACATTATTGCATTAAAATTCATGCAGTCTTTTTATTCACATGCAACATGCATCATGCTTAATTTTATATTAATATTATCTTCAAATAGCGCTCGGCCGCACAGATATACGTATACCCCGCGCCTGCGAAAAGGAAGCGCTTACGTCAAATCACATATAATTGTAAACACCGCGGTCGCGCGAGAGGAGATACAATTTAGTTCTCAATAATAACAAAACTACGAATTGCAGGAACGTAAATAATTACAGCGAATGTTCTTTCGCCCTCAACCTACAGATAGAGTAATAAGAATGTTCTCGAATATTCCAGAAAATAAGGCCTATATAAACCTCCTCTCTCGTAACCCCGGGGCTCTTTTCCGATTGCTTGTCGCGTCAAAAGTGTGCTTATACTTTACGAAAAAGATCGCTTGTCTTTTTCGTTTTTCACGTTTAATTACTGTTGCTTGCGGACATTCAGTAATTTATTTTCGACCCGGCTTTTCTCTCGTTTATTGCATTCATTTCTAATACGTTTGACTCGGCTATCTTTTGGTAAATTCTGTGCGGTTAAACAATTGTATTTTTTGTTAATAGTTGAAATATATTTTTGTTAACGATACGCGTGTGTCGAGTGTAGTGCCTATCTATCGTCTCGCTTCCGACCTTCCTATCCTGCTTTCCGTCGCGCACATTATTTGGTCCTTCGAGCCGGATCCTCAGGAATCTCCTTTGAATCCGGTGCCACGGAAGCGATAGTGAATCAGTGTCGGTGACCAGTGCTTCTGGAAAAAAGAGACAGTGTTAGAGATGGCAGACACTAAGGCAATCATTGGCACAGCCACAGTGCTATACGGCAAGATCTCGCGCGCGTACGAGAACCTTCGGAAGCTCGGCGAGGCCAATATCACCCTCGGCGCGGTGGAGGCCCGGCTTCAAAATCTCGAGAAGCTGTGGGAGAAATTCGACGCGATTAATGATACGTTAGCCGATCGTGTGGACGAAATACGACATGATGTTTACGCCAAGCAAGACATCCCTTCGTTGGGCGAGGAGGCTTACCTGCAGAACAAGGGCCTCATGCTCGATCTGAAGAGCGCTCTCCAACGACAATAGCATATATCCAGCTCAATTTTGTTAGCGACACCGGCCGCCGCTCCTCGGACCGCATTGCCAAAAATTCAGCCGCCGACCTTTGCCGGGAAGTACGAAGACTGGCCTTTTTTCCAAGACCTCTTCCAGTCCATCATTGGCAGGAACCAGGCAGCCAGACCTGTTGAGAAATTGCACTATCTCAAACTCTGTGTCAAGGGTGATGCTGAACTACTAATACGCAACCTGAACACAACGGAGGAAAATTACAAAATCGCTTGGAAGACGCTGAGCAATTTTTACGAGAACAAAAGGTTGTTAACCCGTAACTATCTCAACAACTTTTTGACGCTGACCAAGATGAAGAGCGAATCCGCCGCTGAATTGAGGAGGCTTTTTCACGGAGTTAAAACTACGGTCAGCTCACTGAAGAGCATCGATCGACCAATAGACCGCACGAAAGACCTCTTCGTCCACCTAGTCGTCGAGCTCCTCGACAATCATTCTAGGCGAGAATGGGAGAGTGACATAAGTCACACAACGAATCCACCTTCCTACGCCGAGCTGGAGGCCTTCATAGAACGCCGACTTCATACATTGGAGGCGCTGTTTCCGGCCAGGAACGATAGCGGCAGCTCCAGCACTTTGAAATCAACGCGGAGCCACCACGTAAAAATGCAAGACCCGAAAGAGAAGCCCAGAGGCCGGTGCTCCATCTGCAAGGGGGACCACTTTGTGATGTTCTGTGGCGACTACAAGGGCAAGACGGCGATGGCGCGCAAACAGCTCGTCAGCGAACAAAAGCTCTGCTCGAACTGCCTTGGACGCCATCAATTTTTGGAGTGCGCGTCAAAGAAGACGTGTACCGCGTGTGGCAGTCGACGTCACTCCTCGCTTCACGACGCCTTCCGGGAAGCCGAGATCTCCACGACTTCACATGTGGCCCAAGGTACAGACTCTTCCTCCGCTACGGTGCTGCTCGCCACGACTAGGGTCCGCGTTCTCGACTGCCACGGATCTTCGCAGTCCGCTCGCGCCCTAATCGACTAGGGATCCGAATCATCTATCATCTCTGAACGATTAGCGCAGCGCCTACGATTACCTCAAATAGCCGCCGCTGTGAGTGTCTATGGGATCGGAGAAAAAAGAACCGGAGTAGCAAAAGGAAAGGTGAGACTTACCCTGCAGTCACGCAGCGGTGAATCGTCCATCTTTGTCGACGCTTTGGTGCTCCCGAAGTTGACATTGTTCTTCGGAGGATGCCGCAGCCGTATGAAATCCTGGACCTATTTGAAGGACCTGGAGCTCGCCGACCCGGAATTCAGCGCCTCGGACCCCGTCGACATCCTGCTGGGAGCCGACGTATATGGGTCCATCATTCGCCAGGGCCTACAAAAGGGAGGTCCTCAGGAACCTGTAGCCCAACTAACCTCGTTGGGCTGGATTCTCTCGGGCACCGTTAGCTTGACGGCGCCCGGCCAACGTATTTCCAGTCACCACTGCCAAATCGACAAGGACATCACCAGCTTGGTGCGGCGGTTCTGGAAGCAGGAGGAAGTTCCTCGGCCATCTCCGATCCTCACCAAGGCCGAACTGGAGTGCGAAGAACACTACCGCCGACATCATACTCGTTCTCCAGACGGCCGGTACATCGTACGGCTGCCAACGATCGAGCCTCTCCCTGACCTGTCGGGGACTCGACGCGCCGCAAGTCGTGCTCTGCATCATATGGAGACAAGATTCGAGAAAAAGAGCGACTTCAAAAGCATGTACGTTGAGTTTATGCAAAATTGCAAGGACCTTAGCCATATGATGCCTGCGCCAGAGCCAGCTAAATCGCATCGAGATGCCTGCTACCTGCCGCATCATGGTGTGTTGCGTCCAGACAGCACCTCCACAAAATTGAGGATAGTCTTTAACGGCTCGAGCTTCTTGCCTAACGGAGACTCCCTCAACAAAAATCTCGCCACAGGACCAAATCTGCTTCCATTACTGGCCGACATCCTGCTGCATTGGCGACGCCATCGCTTCGTCTTCGCGACCGATATCGAGAAAATGTATCGGCAGATCCTCGTGCATCCAGACGACCGAAGCCTGCAACAAATCCTATGGAGAGAGAATGATACAAACAACGTGCAAGAGTACTGGTTGTGCACCGTTACTTACGGGCTATCATGTGCTCCATATCTGGCCATCCGCACCTTACGTCAACTCGCCGAGGATAAGGAGCATCGCTTTCCGAAAGGCGCCGATATCCTGCGGGGCGATGTCTATATGGACGACATCCTGTCCGGTGCCAAAAATCTAGAGGATGCAGAAACCATGATAAGACAGCTGACGAGTATATGCACGGCGGGCGGGTTCACGCTCAAAAAATGGTCCACCAACGCCTCCTACCTGCTGAGCCTCGTGGAACCGGACGCGCGCCTGCAACAAGAGGCCAGATGGTGGCTGCCCGGAGAGAGTCACTCCACTCTCGGACTTCGATGGCAACCGTGCGACGATCGCTTTGCCTTCGCCACTCATCAGATCACCCTCTCGGCGGTCACTAAAAGATCGGTCCTCTCCTTGACGGCGAAATTGTTTGATCCACTCGGCTGGCTGTCTCCAACTACCGCGCTGGCCAAGATCAACATTCAAACTACCTGGCTGCTGGGCCTTGACTGGGACGCGTCTCTGCCAACCGAGGAAGCGAGGAAGTGGCTGCGGTTCCAGGATGAGCTAGCTGCATTGGAAAACCTGGGTGTGCCTCGTTGGTTAGGCAGCGTAGCGGACTCCCATCAGGAAATTCACGGGTTTGCCGATGCCTCCGAACGTGCCTACACCGCCGTCCTCTACCTGCAAACCAAAACAAACGGAAGTAACAGAGTGACGATGTTGGCTGCGAAGACTAAGGTGGCTCCGTTGAAGCAGGTATCCTTACCTCGTTTAGAATTATCGGCCGCCAATCTTCTCGCTCGACTGGTCGCCCACGTTGTCCCTCTTATTGGCGCAGAGAAGGCACCTCTACACCTGTGGTCGGATTCCACTGTGACTCTCGGTTGGATTCGGGGTCACCCCTCGTCCTGGGTCACCTACGTGGCTAACCGAATGAGCGAGATCCAGACGCTGACTCCGGACGCCCACTGGCATCACGTCCCCGGCCGAGATAATCCCGCGGACTGCGCTTCCAGAGGACTCTACCCCAGCAAGCTGGAGGACAACTCACTCTGGTGGCAAGGTCCGTCGTGGCTGTCAGCCGGAAGCCACCCTTGGACGACCAACAGTGAGGAGCTTCCAGAGGATGACCTCCCAGAGAGGCGAGTTCGCACCCACGTCGCCGCCATCACCGAACTGAGGACCGAACCTGAGATGCTGCTCCGATACTCCTCGCTACAACGATTGCTCCGGATCACTGCGTGGTGCCGCCGCTGGTTGTGGATCCACCGTCAGCCCCACCTCGAGCACGGCCAGCTCGGCTTGATCAGCGCCGACGAGATCGAGGAAGCCCGGATCTCTTGGTTAAAGACAGTCCAGGCTGCCGCATACAAAGATGAGATTAGGCATCTACAAAGGGAGCAACCCCTGCCGTCGCAAAGCTCCCTGCTAAAGCTCAGTCCATTTCTGGGCAGCGAGGGGTTCCTACGCGTCGGCGGGCGCCTTAAACATGCTTAGCTGCCATTCGATGCCACGCATCCACCAATACTACCAAGCAAATCAAACTACACTTGCCTCATCGTCGACGACCACCACAAGCGGACGCTGCACGGCGGTACCCAGCTGTCGTTGTGTTCTCTTCGCCAGGAGTATTGGGTTCCTCGAGGTCGCTCGCTGGTGAAGAGCCGCATCAGCCGCTGCGTAAGGTGCACAAGGTGGCGGGCCTCCACTCCTCAGCCGCTGATGGGAAATCTTCCCGCACCAAGGGTCACGCCAGGCCGGCCGTTCCTTCATACCGGCGTAGACTACGCCGGACCGGTTTGGATGCGAACAACAAGGGGCCGTAAACACAAGACGATTAAAGGGTTTATCGTTGTGTTTGTTTGTTTAGCCTCCAGGGCAGTCCACCTCGACGCAGCCTCGGACTACACCGCCGACGCCTTCCTTGCTACCTTGCGCCGGTTCATCGCCAGGAGAGGAGTATGCCACTCGCTGTATAGCGACTGCGGCACCACCTTCGTGGGTGCCGACAAGCAGCTAAAGCAACTGTTCTCCACCGCCAGTGTCGACGGACGCCGCATAGCATCCTGCACCGCCCAGGAAAAAATCTGGTGGCGTTTTAACCCGCCGGCGGCACCTAACTTCGGCGGCTTGTGGGAAGCCGCCGTGAAGGCCATGAAGCATCACCTTCGGCGAGTCATAGGTGAAGCAACCCTCACCTATGAGGAGATGGCGACCCTACTCACGCAGATTGAGGCCTGTCTCAATTCCCGACCACTGCAGCCATTCTGACGACCCGGAGGATTTAGCCGCTCTGACACCCGGTCACTTCCTGGTCGGCTCCGCTCTCGCTACGATCCCCGAGCCGTCGCTCGAACGAGAGCCGTCGGCACGTCTCTCACGGTGGCAGCTCCTGCAACAGATGAGGGACCATTTCTGGTCCCGGTGGTCCAGCGAATACTTACACACGCTGGCCCATCGGCCAAAATGGTCCCGAGTCAACCAGCAGGCTCGCGTCGGTCGGCTGGGTTTACTCCGCAGCGAAAACACTCCACCAACGCAGTGGCCGCTCGTGCGCATCACTCGATTGCACTCCGGATCCGACGGCCACGTGCGCGTAGTCGATATCTGTACCGCGAGTACGAATTTAACGCGCCCCGTCAGTAAACTTGTTTTCCTGGGCGGCGACAACAAAACTGCACAATAATCAGGCGTCAAGTGGCTCACATCATTCTTTTCTTTTCTTCACATATTTTCATCGTTCTTCTTTTATCAATTGCACGCGCACTTTTACATCACCAGCATACTGTCACATCAATCATCACTACATTCTTCTCATTACTACACCCCTCTCATCGCTGCACTATTCTCATCACCAAACTATTCGCCTCATTATAAATCACGATTGATTCAACTATCTAAAATGCCCGGTCTTCGCGACACAAGAACCGATACGCGGCTATACTGCTACGCTCGCAATAAACAGCTGACGAATTCAGCATTCCTTTTGCGATCTAAGTCGGAGCACGTGAACTCCACGTGTCCGACACTCGCGAGCGCGTGAACAAGCGCGCGCCCTCTCTCTCGCACTACTTAGTCGATTGCAGGTATACTGCAAGGCGGGCGAAATGTTCGAAAATCGAACGTCTAACGAAAGCTGAAAAGTCTTAAAACATTATTGCATTAAAATTCATGCAGTCTTTTCATTCACATGCAACATGCATCATGCTTAATTTTATATTAATATTGTATTATCTACCCCTGTGTGAAGTTAGCCCCCCAATATTAAAAAGGTCAAAATTTTTTTCTTGCAAACGTTTGCCCATCGTTTGCCCACAAATGCCCCGTTGGAATTTTTGTTTGCTCCCCTCTAGTTCAAAAGTGACAGTCAAATCAATTTAGGGGGGGCCAACTTCACACTGGCCCCCCAATATTAAAAAATAAAAAATATTTTTTATGGAAACGTTTGCCCATCGTTTGCCCATGAATGCCCCATTGGAATTTTTGTTTGCCCCCCTCCAGTTCAAAAGTGACAGTTAAATCAATTTTGGGGGGGGCCAACTCCACACTGGCAATTTTTTGTTGCAAACGTTTGCCTATCGTTTGCCCATGAATGCCCCGTTGGAATTTTTGTTTGCCCCCCTCTAGTTCAAAAGTTACAGGCAAATCAATTTTGGGGGGCCAACTTCACACTGGCACTTTTGTCTTGCAAACGTTTGCCCAACGTTTGTCCACGAATGCCCCGTTGGAATTTTTGTTTGACCCCCTCTAGTTTAAAAATTACAGGCCAATCAATGTGGGAGAGCCATTATCTTCACTCCAATTTACAAAAAAATATTTCGAGTCATGAATTATCAAAGTTTATATATGATACCGCCGGCATTAGCTTTACCCAAGGTGTACAACGTGGATGTTGCGCGATCGGATTTACACCTCGCGCGCGCGCGCGCGTGTGTGTGTGTGTGTGTGTGTGTGTGCGCGTGCACGTGTGTGTGTGTGTGTGTGCGCGTGCACGTGTGTGTGTGTGTGTGTGCTGTGTCCGCGCGCGCGCGCATGCGTATAATTTTTTTGTTTTTATGTATTTTATATATTTTATTTTATATTTTTTTATATTTTTATATTCTATATTTTTAATTTTTATTTTTTTTAAATTCTTTTTTATACTTTTTTATCATTTTATTCTTTTTTATTTTTCATTATATATAATGTGTTTTTTTTATTATTTTTTGTATTTATATTTTATTTATGAGGCTATTAATTCTATACTTTAACAAATCCTAAAATTGCTGGTCGAATAAGTATGTTTGTTAGGGATTTACTTGAAATTATATCTGCTTTAAATTTTAGATCATTATGCTGTTTCCATGATCCAGTTACTGCCTTACAAAAACTGGTATAATGGCCAATGCCGTTTTCGATTTCGGGTGGAATAAAATGTACGATACCGATTAAAATATATTTATTATTTTTTATTATAATAAAGTGCGGTATTTCAGATAAAGATATTTCAGATGATTTATTTTGCGAAAATCCGGGATCTGTTTGAAGCGTACTGATAAAAGGATATTCTGTATCAATTAACAGGTGTGGGCCTGGCTCTCTAGATTCACACCCATAATTTTTGCAAGAATTACAGTAAACGTTTTTTACTATTGAAAAATATTTATTAAGACTTTTCTCTAAACCAGTTTTCAATCCTACCATCAGTATCGACTGTGAATCAATTTCTAGAACTGATTTAATAATCTTAGAGCTACTTTTACATTTTTCACAGTTAAACTCGTTAATTGTACTTGGTATACCATGTAATAATTTTGAGATTAAACTCGATATATTATACGAACAATCAAATGTACTTGTGAGGGATTTGTCAAGGACCTTAGACAAGTAGAGAGCTCTTTTAATGTACCATTTCCTTGTAGTATTGTTTCTTGCATAGTCAGTAACTAAATGAAAAAATTCAAAATCAGAAAATTCTTCTTCCACTCATCTTTGATATATAATATATTCCGAGTACCCATTAGCCATAAGTTCAATAAGTGAATCAAATGAACAGGTATTCATAACCTGAACTTTTGCTTTTCCTATTTTTACAGGAGCAAGTAAATTGCCATTTTGTATTATGGTATCCTTCCGTTTACGCAAAGAACGATTGTGCATTAATGTAACATTTGGACAAGCCCGTAAATATTTTTCTCTTTTAGACGCGCGCGGAGTACTTTTGTCATGTTCACTCGTTTGAACTTTTATTTTGTCCGCGCCAGTTTTCTTCTTCCTGTAAATATCTGCTTCTGAGGTATCACTCATATTTTCAAAATAATCGATTATTTTTGTCGCAGAACAATCAGAACAATCTGAATTTTCGACGGCTTTGGATATTTCCAATAACTCTTCCCTTTGTGTATTTAAAGCCATATTGTAAGCAGCACGTTGAATTTTACATGCAGCTATAATCGAACGAACATGTTTTATAATGAGTTTATCAATTTTAAGAGGTTTATTATCGTCGCTCAATATGATGTTTTTGATTTCATTAAAATATAATTCAGATCTCGCTGACGAGGCAACAGTATAATTTGTCTTGCTACATTCAGACATTACGTTTGTCCACAAAACATAATAACGGCATAATCGCATGAAAGATTTTGCGAATTCTGGAGCGTAATAGGGATTAGGTCGCATTAACAAACGCGTTTTTTCAGCTATTAATTTAGCATCATTATATATTTTTGTTAATTGTGGATAATTGTAATCAAACTTCTTGTCAAAATTTTTAATAGATTCTACAGAAGCATTTATACTATCATTGTTTTCTTCATCTAATTCTATTGAAAATGTTCGAATTGCGTTTAAAATTCTTGTTTATCACAATCAGTTCCACTATCATCACATTCACTGAAACAAACTATAAGAACAGCTGACATCATTTTCTTAAAATCTGAATTGTGTTTGCAAGTTGTCATAAGACCAATACATCGGACATAGAAATCTTTAATGCGCGGAGGCTTATTATTAAAATATCCCCACTTTGTGATCATTTTTATCGTATGAGCTATATCTACACGCATGTAGCACTTTATTGCGGTCTGAATACTTTTGCCAGAAAGATGATGTAGACAGTTGTGCACATATGTTTTTAAATTGTATTTGTTAAAGGCTAAAGAAATTCCATTTAATAAAGCAAATGAAAAATCAGTTACAGTTTCATATGGAGCAGAAGCACCGGATCGTAGCCATTCTTTTATAAAATAAGATATAGTATTTGCATCATGTTTCTCTGAGAGAATTTGGAAAACAGGAAATAATCCTTCTGCAGTTGGGATAATAGCCTGATACAAGAAAATTACATTGGATTGATTATTAGGTCTTATTAATTTGCGGACTATTGATCCAGTGGCGTCAATCGATAAAGGTACTTTAGTTTTTATAATGTCTTTATACAAATCGAGCTGCATCGGCGACCAATACATACAATAGAATTTATCCAGTGCTATTTCTCGTATAATACTTGCAAATTCTACATTATATTTCATTTTTTGTAATGATACAAGAGGATCGGAAATCTTGTATAATCCAAAATCTTTATCTTTAGCCTCTTGACGGGCTTTCTTAAGAACATTGCTACTGTATAAATGGCTAGGTTCTGGATCTCCATACGCCATAACTTTCGTTGCTTTACAACGCCAATTAGCTGCCTTTGTAGAAAGCAATTCTTGCTCAACTTTCTGTCTTTCTAATCCTTTAAGCATACGTTTCTTAACATGAGGAATTCCTCGAGTATCTATCGTTTTTACAGAAATTTTAATACTGTGACCAGGAAGAGGCTTTTTTAAACAATGTCCTTTAAAAGTTGCGCCACATTCATTGCATTTGCCAACTATTTCTAGGTATACGCGATTTTTATGGTCTAAAATCTTTGCTCTCTTAAAAGAATATGCGCAAGGTAATTTACTCTTTTCCCAGCATGCTTTTTGTAAAACATCCGTCCAACCCTGTTTTAACACGGTATAACGACGCTTATTACCATATCGGTTTTTCTCTTTGTAAATGACAGAAACAGGTGCAATATTATTCCATGAAACATCATCTCTACCATATATTTAAATCAAATAATAAATCTGGACAATTATAAATATCTTTACAGATTCCACTAATATTGTTACTTGCGGTGCTTTCAATAGATTGATCGACTGAATCGACTGAATCGTCTTTCGATTTATTTACACTTACTTCATTCATATCTGCTATATTCATTTGTCTTTTGATTTCAGTTAAGACACCATTTCTGTCTTTTTGTACATGTAGAAATAAAGTATCACGTTTAATTTTATTTTCTAATAATGCACAAACATTATTCCAAACTTCGTTGGAGTGTGGTTTAAGTGTTCCTTTTGAGTCTTGAAAAATCTCGACTTTTGAGAGAGCATCAGTAATCTCGTTTGAGGAAACAATAGCTGTTCGTGGCATGTTTAAGAATAATAATGAAATGTAATTCGCTAAACCTGAACAAATAAATCGCAAGAATAACAAAAATACTCAAAGTAAATTTGCTTTTACTTTGCGATAATAAAATAGTGTCAAAGAAACTATTTTATTATCGCAAGGTGTGGCAAAAAGCAAGACAAAAATCAGAAGTGTGAGTCAATTCCAGCTGTACTCATAGATCTCCGTTAGCCGACGAAAGCTGCTTAAAACGTAAGCTACGTAAAGACGACGCGCTGCGCTGCATAAAACAACGACACATCTGGTGGCATTGAAGGAGAGATTCGAGATTCCCTCCGCTATATAGGTACTAAGTACCCCCACTCAAGTAGGCGTGACTACGCACATAAACGAAAATCGCGCTAACTTCGGATAGTAGAAGAGGACAGATATATTATTTTCTGTCTCTTTTCTATCAAGTCGGTCACGAAGGAGACGGGCGACACGGGCAGCGACATGCGCCTCTTGCGTTTTTTGATATACGCAACAGAATTTCTTACAGCCTTTTGATATACAGGGTGTTTCAGAAATAGTTGGCCAACTTTAAAAGCATATTTTACTTATTGTAAGGATGAAAAAAGTCAGAAACATGGATTCGGAAATGCTTCCTTTCTATAAAATTAATAGCAGCATATTCTATCGATAGCTTCTAAAATTTAGGTACCATTGCTAAATATTATTTATTGCATAATATGTATGAGTTATATAGTTATATAGATAACTGCTTTGAAGAAACTTTCTTTCTAGAGTTCACAAACAGAGAGTACAGATATATATTATATTGTCTCTGTTATTTAAACCAATTAAGTAAATTACATATGCAATATTACAATACTTGCTAATCACTTTATGTGTGTCAGTTAATTCGTTACACCTAGAAACTTTTTTGCTGTGATTGCAAGATAATTTTTTTGAGTGTAAACTTTGATAATTCATGACTCGAAATTTTTCTTGTAAATGAGCTTATTGTAAATCGGAGTGAAGATAATGGCTCTCCAACATTGATTGGCCTGTAATTTTTAAACTAGAGGGGGTCAAACAAAAATTCCAACGGGGCATTCGTGGACAAACGATGGGCAAACGTTTGCAAGACAAAAGTGCCAGTGTGAAGTTGGCCCCCCAAAATTGATTTGCCTGTAATTTTTGAACTAGAGGGGGGCAAACAAAAATTCCAACGGGGCATTCATGGGCAAATGATAGGCAAACGTTTGCAACAAAAAATTGCCAGTGTAAAGTTGGCCCCCCCAAAATTGATTTGACTGTCACTTTTGAACTGGAGGGGGGCAAACAAAAATTCTAATGGGGCATTCATGGGCAAACGATGGGCAAACGTTTCCATAAAAAAAATTTTTTATTTTTTAATATTGGGGGGCCAGTGTGAAGTTGGCCCCCCATAAATTGATTTAACTGTTACTTTTGAACTAGAGGGGGGCAAACAAAATTTCCAACGAGGCATTCGTGGGCAAACGTTTGCAAGAAAAAAATTTTGACTTTTTTAATATTGGGGGGCTAACTTCACACAGGGGGGGGTATATTATCTTCAAATAGCGCTCGGCCGCACAGGTATACGTATACCCCGCGCCTGCGAAAAGGAAGCGCTTACGTCAAATCACATATAATTGTAAACACCGCGGTCGCGCGAGAGGAGATACGATTTAGTTCCCAATAATAACAAAACTACGAATTGCGGGAACGTAAATAATTACAGCGAATGTTCTTTCGCCCTCAACCTACAGATAGAGTAATAAAAATGTTCTCGAATATTCCAGAAAATAAGGCCTATATAAACCTCCTCTCTCGTAACCCCGGCGCTCTTTTCCGATTGCTTGTCGCGTCAAGAGTGTGCTTATACTTTACGAAAAAGATCGCTTGTCTTTTTCGTTTTTCACGTTTAATTACCGTTGCTTGCGGACATTCAGTAATTTATTTTCGACCCGGCTTTTCTCTCGTTTATTGCATTACTTTCTAATACGTTCGACTCGGCTATCTTTTGGTAAATTCTGTGCGGTTAAACAATTGTATTTCTTGTTAATAGTTGAAATATATATTTTTGTTAACGATACGCGTGTGTCGAGTGTAGTGCCTCTCTATCGTCTCGCTTCCGACCTTTCTATCCTGTTTTCCGTCGCGCACATTGTTAATAATACGAGAAAAAAATTAAAATATTAGCATCAAAAAGTAGTGGAATCAAAAAATTGCGCTAAATAATTATATTGATAATACGAGAAAAAAGATTAAAATATTAGCATCAAAAAGTAGTTAAATCAAAAAGTTGCACTAAGTAAGTGACAACATATAATATATAATATTTAGATAAATTTCCTATAATGATACAAATGTATAATTATTGCTTTATTTTAAAATGTTTATATTATCAGGAGACGCGGTAGCGTCTAGCTAAGTTATATCTTTCATTCGTCAAATTAAAATACAATCTACAAAAAAACAAAAAAAAATATCAAAAAGATAGCGAAAATATCAAAACAATAACAAAAATTATCCGTAGGACGCTACTGTGTATCTTTTACCGGACGTAACACGATTTTCGTAACCTTGAAAACAAAAATTTGAAATATTTTATGAACGAAAACATATTTTTCAAAAGATGACCATATCAATCGAAAGCGCGATTTTTTCCGAGTAAAATAAGACCTTAACGAACTTGATAGCTCTATTGGTTGCGGAGATATGAATTTTTCAAGTTCTTTTTTGGTCAAAAAGGTGTCACTTTTTTTTAAGACTACGGCGTCGTACTTGTCTCGGTCACCCATCCCGACAAAGTGATTTTGTCCGCAGCTGCTTTATCCGCGGTCACCCATCCTAGTATAGTGACTTCCTCAGTTGCTTAACCTTTTAAGCAATCAAACAAAAAATAAATTCTCGCTCTCTCTCACTCTTTCTCTCTCTCTCTCCCTCTCTCGCCCCACCCCCTCTTTCAACCTTTTCCTCTTGCTTTCCCATGTCTTCTTTCGCTCTCTCTCGCCCTCTTTCGTTCTCTCTCGCTCTCTCTTGCTCTCTTCCGCTCTCTCTCGCTCTCTCCCGCTATCTATCACTCTCTCTCGCTCTCTCTCGCTTTCTCTCGCTCTCTCTCGCTCTCTCTTGCTCTCTCCCGCTCTCTCGCGTTCTCTCGCTCTCTCCCGCTTTCTCTCACGTTCTCTCGCTCTCTCTTGCTCTTTCTCGCGTTCTCTCGCTCTCTCTCGTCTTCTCTCGCTCTCTCTTGCTCTCTTCCGCTCTCTCTCGCGTTTTGTCGCTCTTCTCCGTTCTCTATCGCGTTTTCTCGCTCTCTCTCTCGTTTCTCGCTCTCTCTCGCTTTCTCTCGCTGTTTCTCGTCTTCTCTCGTTCTCTTACGCTCTCTCTCGTTCTCTATCGTTCTCTTTCGCTCTCTCTCGCCCTCTCTCGCTCTCTCGCTCTCTCTTGCTTTCTCCCGCTCACTCTCTCGCGTTCTCTCGCTCTCTCTCGTCTTCTCTCGCTCTCTTTCGGTTTTTTTTTGCTGTTTCTCGCTTTCTCTCGCTGTTTCTCGCTTTCTCTCGTTCTCTCCCTCTCTCTCTCTCTCTCTCTCTCTCTCAAGTGGAGAAGACGTGTGTCACATTGCTCCGTCAAAATACTGAGTTTTCACCGGTAAACAGTGGAAAAGAAGTATAATAAGTTATTCAAGTTACGCTGCCATAGAAAGGGGATAGCTATGAAAGTTATCTAGCCGGGATATGGCGATCTGTGACTGTGAGCAGTGAATTTATTCTTCGGGACATTGAAGTCTCGTAAGACAAGTAGTCATTATACGTGGACACAATAGTGCTGACGTGTGAAAGTGGATCACAGGTGAGTGATCGATTAGGCTGATATTAGCGGTTTCGGCCGGTAATTATCGGCATGGACGATGAATATGCAGAGTATTGATGCTCGGCATGTAGGAAGGCAATAAAGAATAAAGTCGTCAAATGCAAAAATTGTATAAATAAGCTTTTTTACCATCCAGGATGTGTAATTAAGCATAAAATTCTGGACAGTAGACAAGAATTAGTGCCGTGTAAAGGCCCATTTGAGGAGTTTTTGATTGATAGTGGGAAAGAAACAAACATGAAGAAAGCGACGCCAACGGCAGGAAGAGATAGGACATCGTCTACAGGATCCGTGGGATCTGCAGGATCGTTCACAAGTAAAGGATCAGGCATTGATGTAAAAGTAGACTGGATCATAAAAACTGTAAAGGAAATAAAAAATGAAACAGCCTGTAAAAATGAAATTAAACTAATGATTAAAGAAGTAGTTCAAGAAGAATTAGTAAATGTTAAGCAAGAACTGGAAAACTTGAAGAAAATGATACAGGGAGTAACATGTGTATCAAAGGAAGGATCGCAGATAAGCTACAGTGAAGCGGTTAAAGGGAAGAAGAAAGAAAACGTTATAATTGTTAAGCCGAAAATGAAACAAGAGAGTGAAGCCACTAAAAAATTGATAAAAGAAAAGGTGGATATTAAGAGTATGGCTATGGGAATAACGAAATTAAGGAAAGGTAGCAAGGGAACAGTGATCATGGGTTGTGAAACCAGCGAGGAGGTGAAAAAATTGAAGGAGACAGTTCAAGCTAAGCTGGGAGAAAATTATAAAATGATAGAGTCGCCTCAATCAAAACCAAAGATAAAAATTATTAATATAGGTGGAGAAGAGATGAAATTAGATGATAATGAACTTATAAATACGATAAAGATGCAGAATAAAATAGATACAGCAAATGTGCGAATTGTGAAGAGAATGATCAAAGAAAGGAGAAATAATCGATCTGAAAGAAAAGGAAATGAAGAAGGGTCAATAATAATAGAAGCAGATGAAGAGACACATGAGCTGATATTGAAGAAAGGAAAGCTAAGTGTAGGATGGAAGAAGTGCCCTGTATTTAATCACATCAATGTTAAAAGATGTTTCAAATGCTGGGGATATTATCATATTGCAAAAAATTGTACGCGAGAGGAAGCATGCTATAAGTGTGCAGGAAGTCATAACTCGCGTGATTGTACAGCGACAAAGAAGAAATGTGTGAATTGTATGTTCAAAAATCGAACATACAATCTGAATATAAGCGATGACCATGACGCCCTTAGTCCGGAATGTCCGACCTTTAAGAGGGCGCTACGGGAGGAGAAGAGGAGAGCAGGCTGGGAGAACGCTAAATAGCAACCACAGGAAGAAGCGGAGATAATACTATATACAAATGCGCAAAGTTTAATTGCGCACAGAGATGAGATACAACATCAGATCATGAAGAAAATAAATCCTGCGTTCTTGGTATTATCGGAGACCAGAGTGACTGAGGATATCGAAGACAGTGAAGTGAACGTTCCGGGTTATAGTATAGTTAGATGTAATGCTGAGAATAGGAATACGGGAGGAGTTATTTTATACGTTAGAAGCGATATTAAATATGAGATAGTATTAGAGGAAAAAAAAAATTAGAATCAAATTGTTGGTGTGTTGCGGTAGAAGTAAAAGATAAATTATATAAAGGAGTGATAATGGTAATATATCACTCACCGAGCGCATCGCACGGAGATTTCTTGAGATTTTTTGAGGATATAGTAGAAGAGTTTATAATAAAGGGAGAATGCATGGTGATAGGAGATTTTAATATAGATCTTATGAGAGATTCGTTTTATGCGAATAAACTGCAAACGACAATGCTAAGCTTAGGTATGAAACAATATGTTAACGAACCGACGAGAATTACGAAAGACAGTCAGACAATTATAGATTTGATCTTCGCTAATAATAATAAAATAGTACAGGTAATTAATAAACTTAAAATTACGGATCACGCGTGGCTGAAAGTTGAGCTGAGTGTTAGTAAAACTGAAAGTAAATATAGAGAATTTAGTGCTAGGAATTATAAAGAGTTTGATGAAAATAAATTTGCTATATTAGTGAAAAATAAATTACAAGAAAGCCAGGAATGTCAGTGTGAATGTATGGGTGTCAGTGAGAGGGCGAAAAAACTTGTCGATAGTATAGTGCGTTAGATGTAATGGCGCCGAGGAAAAAATTTAGAATTCCGAAAGTTTGGGAAGGGAAGAAATGGTTTTCAGACGAAATAAGAGAGGCTGCGGATAGAAGGGATAAGGCATATAGAAGAGCATTGTATGACGATACCGAACAAAATTGGTCGCAGTATAAAATTGAAAGAAATACAGTAGTAAAATTAATTAGGGAGAAGAAAAAAGAATATTATGAAAATATGATAGATCTTAATAAAGAAAATCCTACGTCTATGTGGAAAACCTTGAAAGAAATAATTAGAGGCGAGCCAGTAGGCATAAAAGAAGTAGGAAATATAGATTTTGAAATTTTAGGCGATATCGAAGAGTGCAATATAGCTGATAAATTTAATTTATATTATATACAAAGTATTAATAGTATAATAAACTCTATAAAGGTCGTTAGATCCGGTGATATAATCGAACATTGGATGAATATAAATAAGAAAATTATTTATATTATCGAAAATAAAGGATTTATGGAAAATTTCGTGACTATTAAACTAGAGCAGTTAGAAAAAATTGTTATGGGATTGCCGAAAAAGAAAGGTACGGAAGAGGGAATAACTAGCGATATATTGAGGACAACTTTTTCTGTAATAAAAGAGGAATTTGCGAATATAATAAACAATTCTTTAAGAGAAGGTCTCTGTCCGGAAGGTTGGAAAACCTCTACGATAATACCGATTCCAAAGATAGATAAAGCGAAAAAAGCGAGCGATTATATGCCTATAAATATGTTATCAATATTTGAGAAAGTGTTAGAATTAGTAGTAAAAGAACAACTTGAAATGTATTTGGAAACTAACGATATTATAACAGAACATCAGTCGGGGTTTAGAAAATATTACTCGTGTGAAACAGCGATTCAAACTGTCATTGACGAATGGAAATTAATAGTAAGCGAAGGAAAAATGGTAGGTGTAATTTTCATGGATGTTAAGAGAGCGTTTGAAACAATAGACAGAGAAAGATTATTAGGAAAAATGTATTATTATGGAATTAGAGGAATGGCCTTAGAATGGTTCAAATCATATTTAAATAATAGGAAACAGCAAGTGCGTTTCAATCATACATGGTCTAAATTATTGACAACAGAATACGGAGTGCCACAAGGCTCGGTACTAGGACCTTTACTATTTATAATATATATAAATGATATAATCGAAGGCTGTCCAGAAGGGTGCAATATAAAAATGTTTGCAGACGACACGCTTATATACGTAAGTGGAGAAAGTAGCACGGATATAGAGATAAAATTGAACACGGCTTTTAATATAATCGAACGTTGGATGAATATAAATAAGTTAAAAATGAATGCAAGTAAAACGAAGTATATGATAGTTAGAAGTATTTGAAAAGAATTGAGAGGTAATACTATTTTGAAATGTCTGGACGGAATTGAAATAGAGCGTGTAGAGACTATGAAATATCTAGGTATAATTATCGATGACAGACTTCGATTTCATGATCACTGTGATTATATGTTAAAGAAAATAGGTAAAAAAACGAGTTTCTTAAATAGAGTAGGTAATTACATATCAGTGTATACTAGATGCATTATATATAAGACAATCATAGCTCTTCATTTTGAGTATTGCGCGACGATATTAATAGGCATGGGGGAGACGCAGATAACCCAACTGCAGAAGGTACAAAACAGAGCTATGAGGATAATACTTCAATGTGATAGATACACCAAAGTGGAAAACATGCTAGAGGCGTTGCAATTTATGTCAGTAAGACAAAGATTACAATATAATATATGTATATTTATTTTCAAGATATTGAATAACCTGTTACCAATTCAGTTAAGAGATAAGTTACAAATAGTAGGGAACGAATGCGATAGGGAAACAAGACAAGCGGGTAATATCGAAATTCAATTTCGAAAAACAAGGAGTGCACAGAAAAGTTTGTTTTATGAAGGAAGTATATTGTATAACGTCCTGCCAGTAGAAATTAAAACATGCGATAGGCTCGAATTATTTAAAAGAAGATGAAAAGCGCATATCTTACATATGTAAATGTTAAACTGTATAAGAAAATAGCTGAGAAAGCTAAATAAAAGCTCATCAATCAATCAATCCCGCTCTCTATCGCTCTTTTTTGCTCTCTATCGCCCTCTCTCTTGCTCTCTCTTGCCTTCCCTCGCTCTCTCTTGCTCTCTCCCGCTCTCTTTCGCGTTCTCTCGCTCTCTCTCGTCTTCTATCGCTCTCTCAGTTTTTTTCGCTCTCTTTCGTTGTTTCTCGCCTTCTCTCGCGTTCTCTCACGCTTTTTATTGTTCTCTCTTGCCCTTTCTCGTTCTTTCTCTCTCTCTTCCGCTCTCTCTAGCTCTCTCCCGCTCTTTATCGCTCTCTTGCTCTCTCTTGCCTTCTTTCGCTTTTTCTCATTTTCTCTTGCTCTCTCGCGTTCTCTCGCTCTCTCTCGTCTTCTCTCGCTGTTTTTTGCCTTCTCTCGTTCTCTCACGCTCCCTTACGCTCTCTCTCGCCCTTTCTTCCTCTTTCTCTTTCTCTCTCGTCTTTCCTTGTTTTTTCACGATCTCTCTCGGTCTCTCTCGTTCTCTCTTGGTTTCTCTCGTTCTCTCTCGACTTCCTTTGCTCTCTCGCGTCTTCTCTCGCTTTTGTCTCGCTTTTTCGCGTTCTTGTTTGCTCTCTCCCTTGTCTTTACTTGCTCTCTCTCGCTCTCCCTCGCCTACTCTCTCTCTCCCTTCTCTCCCTCTCTCTCTTTCCCTCTCTTTCTCTCTTTCTTCCTCTCCCACACCCTCTCTCTTTCCCTCTTTCTCATTCTCTCTCTCTATCCTTCTCCCTTTTCCACTCTCTCTCTCTCTCTCTCTCTCTCTCTCTCTCTTCCCTACCTTTGTCTTTGTCTCTTCTATTTAATAATATTACAGTTACTTTAGGGTTTGACCTCGTACATAAGCTGAATTTTGGTAAACTTTTGTTTTTGCATAAGATTGAAGAGAAAAAAATTATCATTATTATATAGCGGTCTTTAAGAAAAAAATGTAGACAATTAGGATTCAAATTTTGTTCTTTGCAAATGTCTAGTTGAATATCGATTTTACAGAAAAAACAAGAAAATACAAAAGTACAAAATTAAAGAATGGATAATTTTGCATAAAAAATGTTATTTATAAGTTTTTCATACAAGTAACTTTTTATGTAAATAATTTTGCAAGACGTACGCTGCACGGTGTATTCACGGAGCGTGCTGACAGACGTTATGTGGATTGAAGCGTTACACCCGCGCACAAAAATGTCATAACTTTTGAATGAATTATTGTACAAAAATGTGTGAAGTGTCGAGAGTTGAGAGTCTGAGTTGACAGGCCAGAGATTTCAACTTTTTAATGCAATCTTTTGTTATTCTACGCTAATACTTTAAAAAATTACGATAGTTTAAGCAAAATGTTACAAAGTGTTACATTTATGTAACTATAAATTTTTTTAATTTTCTAAACTTAATTCTTTGTCTTATATTACCTTTTTTGAATATACGCTTAAATATATTTGAATTAAATAATTATTTAGAGATAAATAATTTATTTTATTATATATATCTATTTATCTAAATATTTTATAAAAATATATTGTTACGTCCTCCGGACGTTCTTTCTCGCAAAAGACGTCTCTCGCACACACTCTCACTCACTCGCGGCTCGCGAAATAAATACACTCTCTT
Organism: Nylanderia fulva; assembly: GCF_048542155.1. Lineage (NCBI taxonomy): Eukaryota > Metazoa > Arthropoda > Insecta > Hymenoptera > Formicidae > Nylanderia > Nylanderia fulva. Next base: position 551,539 of record NW_028190654.1, on the reverse strand, counting down.
ATGAAGAAATGATCCTTTATACAATGATGAAATACAATGACTAATGTACACGCGAAAGGAAGAAGATTGCTCTCTGGTCAAGTCACGTCCGTACGAGATGACAGCTAGACCAAAACTGTCATGGAGCCTGAAAACAACCACCGGGCGGTTGTCAATAAACAACCCCCCTTAACGATGAAGCTCCACGACACAAGGGATGATATTCAGGGGATGAAAGATCAGGGACGTAACACTGCCCCCCTTCTTCAAGATTGTCGTCCCGACAATCAAAAACAGAGGGCTATCCAACGCTGTACAATAACTCTGCATTCCGATGCCGACCTCAGGACTCCGACGAATTTTCTTGTTCTACCCTGGGCTCCTGCCACAGGTTACCAAACAATCCGCCATTCTGGATCCCGTCGCACATCCGTTGGACTATATTCGCCAATCCAAGTCCACAGTACAACTGTATTGTCGATTCCAGGGCACCGACGAGTCTTCCTGCCCTACCCTGGGCTGCTGCCGCAGGTTACCGAGCGACTCAATTTGGTCCCAATCGACTTTCAAAATTCCTTGAAGATAAGTCCCAGTCTCCCTTCGTCCTCCGGTTCAGACAAGGGGGGGGTATCTTCCGTGGACCCATTGTCCCTCATGGACTCCCCAAGTCCCTGTCTCGGCATTTGCCCAAAGTCCCGTGGGAAAACCACGGATCAAAAACCGCGGGCAAGACAGTCTTCTTAGCGTAGAATAAAGACGGATGAAGATTTTCTCCCTCGAAGACTAAGCTGGGAGATCAATTTTTCCGCCATTCAGGAAACTCTTCTCAGGTCAAAGACAAATTTCTTTCCAAATTGAAGACTCTGTAACGAAAAATAAAATGCGCAGTAACTTATTCTATTTTTTTAAAATTAAAACATTCCCCCGAATTTTTAAATGAAAATCGACATTTTCGGGCTCCAATCTACTTAATTATTTTTCTAAACGTCTCTCGAGAAAAGGAGCTAATCTATCTTTCTTTCGTAACCCTCCCCTTGAATTATTTTTATGGCTTTTGCCCTTTCAATTGCCAAACTCAATGAGGTTATATTTTCTAATTGTAAAGTTCGTTTGACAAAATTATCATATATCGCTGAAATGAATTGCGCGCAGGCGATTTTATCTCGGATTTCATGTACGCACTCGGGATACGCAAGGCGAACCAATCTTTCAAGTTCCGAACCTAATGTTGCCAAATCTTCCCCAAACTTTTGTTTCCGATTTGTAAATTGAACGTAATAATTTTGTGATAAGAGTCCTTCTCCAAAACGCAATTCAAGTTTTGATTTTAATTCGTTGAATTCTAAATTGGACACGTCTTCTACCGTCTCTAATACTGAACGCGCTTTTCCCCTCAAACTTGAAGCGAGTGCAACAGTCTTTGTCGTATCATCCCAACTATTTGCTTGAGCAATTAAGTTAAACTGCGAGAAAAATTCACGAAGTGATACTGTCCCGTCATAAGTATCAGGTTTTAATTTGTACCCTAATATCGCGCGAAAATCGTTCTCCCTCTCATTTAAAAAATGCGTACCCGAATTTCCACACGTTCTCTTATTAGAAGGACTTAGCTGTAGATTTTGTGGCCGGGAATGAATCTCCTTCAAGGCTAGAAGTTCTTCGTCGTGACGACGCAGCATCGCCGCAATTTCGTCCTCTCGACGAGTCTGTTCTTGTCGCATCTCTCGCATTTCAAGAAGGAGAACCCGAAGAGCTGTAGATTCTGTTACCGCCGGTTCTCCTGCGACTTCCGGTAACGAGCCCGTTTGCTCTCCTGATTCCTCGCTGCCAGTCGTTCGAGACGGAGCTTGTGAACGGGTAATTCTCGGGTAATGTATCATTCTCGACGTTTCCGTTCCGCTGCGGTGAGATATTCCTTCGATCCGATCCCGGACGAGCCCCCAAAATGTTACGTCCTCCGGACGTTCTTTCTCGCAAAAGACGTCTCTCGCACACACTCTCACTCACTCGCGGCTCGCGAAATAAATACACTCTCTTATGAAGAAATGATCCTTTATACAATGATGAAATACAATGACTAATGTACACGCGAAAGGAAGAAGATTGCTCTCTGGTCAAGTCACGTCCGTACGAGATGACAGCTAGACCAAAACTGTCATGGAGCCTGAAAACAACCACCGGGCGGTTGTCAATAAACAACCCCCCTTAACGATGAAGCTCCACGACACAAGGGATGATATTCAGGGGATGAAAGATCAGGGACGTAACAATATAATAACTTTACAATGTATATACATCCCAGTTTAAATTACATACATAATTATTCATGTTATTTAAATGTAAAGATAAATAAATATATATATGAATTTTACTGAATTTATTTTGTTATTGTATATATTATAACCGTTTTAAAATAAAGCAATAATTATACATTTGTATCATTATAGGAAATTTATCTAAATATTATATATTATATGTTGTCACTTACTTAGTGCGACTTTTTGATTTGACTACTTTTTGATGCTAATATTTTAACCTTTTTTCTCGTATTATTAATATAATTATTTAGCGCAATTTTTTGATTCCACTACTTTTTGGTGCTAATATTTTAATTTTTTTCTAGTATTAATAACAAAAATAAAATATAATTTATAAATATAATTTTTGAGAAAATATTTTTGATGGTGATTAGTTTTTGCAAAAAATTATTTTTCCTAAAAACATAATTTTTGAGAAGATAATACTTTTTATTATTATAAAAAACTATTTTTGCTGGCGAAAGATATAACTTAGTGCTTTTTTTACATCTGTGATGTTTTTTTTTTGTAGGATTTCACATATTTTTGCAAAGTTCATTAAAAGATATGTTAAAAAATATATATATGTAAACATATATCTATGTTTACGTACGCACATGCTTGTGTACTTATATGTGCATGCGTGTAGCTTTTATAGTAATTCTCAATATATTTTATACTACAGTTACTTTAGATAAAAATTGAGCGATACCTCAAAAAAAATGTTAGCAAACTGAAGTTTGGTAAAGACTTTCGTTTTGCATGAAATTAAAGAAAAAAGTTTATCATTGTATAGTGGCCGCTAAAAAATAAAATTAAACAATTAGTACCTAAATTCTGTTATTTGCTTGAAGTATTCTATAACTTTTTTCGTATAAGCTAAACTTTTTACTTCAAAAATTTACAAGTTGTTTGTTGCGGTGTATTAACAGAGCGTGATGGAACGTGCCAACAGACATTATGTAGATTAAAGTATTGCATGCGCGAACAAAAATGTCATAACTTTTGAATAAATTATTGAACAGGATTGAAAAAAAACCGTTGAAAATCTGGTGATTTCAGCTTTTTAATGTTATTTGTTTTGTTATTTTATGATAAATTTTCTAAAAATTCTAAGACTATCTGTTACTAATTTAATGAGAGAAGACAAACATTACATGTAACATTTTGCTTAAACTAACGTAATTTTTTAAAGTATTAGCGTAGAATAACAAATGATTGCATTAAAAAGTTGAAATCTCTGGCCTCTCAACTCAGACTCTCAACTCTCGACACTTCACACATTTTTGTACAATAATTCATTCAAAAGTTATGACATTTTTGTGCGCGGGTGTAATGCTTCAATCCACATAACGTCTGTCAGCACGCTCCGTGAATACACCGTAAAAGTATTATTTGTATGAAAGACTTATAAATAACATTTTTTATGCAAAATTATCCATTCTTTAATTTTGTACTTTTGTATTTTCTTGTTTTTTCTGTAAAATCGATATTCAACTAGACATTTGCGAAGAACAAAATTTGAATCCTAATTGTTTACTTTTTTTTCTTAAAGACCGCTATATAATAATGATAATTTTTTCTCTTCAATCTTATGCAAAAACAAAAGTTTACCAAAATTCAGCTTATGTACGAGGTCAAACCCTAAAGTGACTGTAATATTATTAAATAGAAAAGACAAAGACAAAGGTAGGGAAGAGAGAGAGAGAGAAAGAAAGTGTGGAAGAGGGAGAAAGAGAGAGAGAAAGGAAGGGAGAGAGAGGGAGAGGGGGGAGAGAGAGAGTAGGTAAGGGAGAGCAAGAGAGAGCAAGTGAAGACAAGGGAGAGAGCAAACAAGAACGCGAAAAAGCGAAACAAAGGCGAGAGAAGACGCGAAAGAGCAAGGGAAGTCGAGAGAGAACGACAGAAACCAAGAGAGATCGAGAGAAAACAAGGAAAGGCGAGAGAGAAAGAGAAAGAAGAAGAAAGGGCGAGAGAGAGCGTAAAAGAGCTTGAGAGAACGAGAGAAGGCGAGAGACAGCGAGAGAGAGCAAAAAAGACCGAGAAAGAGCGAGAGAGGACAAGAGAAGACGAGAGAGAGCGTAAGAAAGCGAGAGAACGCGACAGAGCAAGAGAGAGAGAGCGTAAGAGAGCAAGAAAGAGCGTGAGAGAGAGAGAGAGAAAGAGCGGGGAAGGGCGAGAGAGAGGAGGGGAAGAGAAAAAGAGATAGAGATAGATAGATAGAAAGATAGAGAGAGAAAGGGGGAGAGAGAGGGAGAGAGAGAGAGAGGCCAAGAGAAAGCGAGAGTGGACGAAAGGAGGCGAAAAAGAACGTGAGAGAACGAAAGAAAACGAGAGAGAGCGAGAGAAGCCGAGAGAGAACGAGAGAAGCCGAAAAAGAACGAGAGAGAGCGAGAAAAAGCGAGAAAAAACGAGAGAAAGCGAGAGAGAAAAAGAGAGAAGCCGAGAAAAAACGAGAGAAGCCAAGAGAGAACGAGAGAAGCCAAGAGAGAACGAGAGAGAGAGCGAGAAGAAGCGAGAGAAAACAAGAGAGAGCGAAAAAAACCGAGAGAGAAGAAAACCAAGAAATGGCGAGAGAAAGCGAGAGAACGCGAGAGAGAGCGGGAGAGAGCAAGAGAAAATGAGAAGAGCGAAAGAGGGCAAGAGAGAGCGAGAGAGAGCGATAAAGAGTGGGAGAGAATGAGAGAGAGCGGAAGAGAACGATAGAGAACGAAAGAGGGCGGAAGAGGACGAGAGAAGGCGAAAAACAGCGAGAGAAAGCGAGAGAGAGCAAAAAAACTCAGAGAGAGCGAGAGAAGACGAGAGAGAGCGAGAGAACGCGAGTGAGAGCGGAAGAAAGCGAGAGAGAGCGACAGAGAACGAGAGAAGGCGAGAAACAGCGAGAGAAAGCGAGAAAGAGCGAAAAAAACCGAGAGAGAGCGAGAGAACGCGAGAGAGAGCGAGAGAGAGCGAAAGAAGACGTGGGAAAGCAAGAGAGAAAGGATAAAAGGGGGGGGCAAGAGAGGGAGGGAGAGAGAGAGAGTGAGAGAGAGCGAGAATTTATTTTTTGTTTGATTGCTTAAAAGGTTAAGCAACTGAGGAAAATGTCACTATACTAGGATGGGTGACCGCGGATAAGGTAAAGCAGCTGCGGACAAAATCACTTTGTCGGGATGGGTGACCGCGGACAAGTACGACGCCGTAGTCTTAAAAAAAAGTGACACTTTTTTGACCAAAAAATAACTTGAAAAATTCATATCTCCGCAACCAATAAAGCTATCAAGTTCGTTAAGGTCTCATTTTACTCGGAAAAAATCGCGCTTTCGATTGATATGGTCATCTTTTGAAAAATATGTTTTCGTTCATAAAATATTTCAAATTTTTGTTTTCAAGGTTACGAAAATCGTGTTACGTCCGGTAAAGGATACACAGTAGCGTCCTACGGATAATTTTTGTTATTGTTTTGATATTTTCGCTATCTTTTTGATATTTTTTTTTGTTTTTTTGTAGATTGTACTAGATATAACTTAGCGAGACGCTACCGCGTCTCCTGATTTCTTTAATTTTTGACTGGCGATAATTAAGAATCCAATCAGTAATTAATACTTATATAACGTAAAATCACTAAATTTACAAAGTACCATTTGTAACGTAATTCCACTATTTTTGCTCTACGCTATACGGCAATTTCGGACTTATTATACTTGTTTGAATGTATTTTATAATATAATTTTTATGAATAAAGGAAGATAAACTCGTAAATTACAAAAAATTGCAGAAATAACTTACATAAAATGTATTCTTTACATTATCCGACACCATTTTAGCTCCAAAAAGACATTGGATGGTACGGTTCTTTGTATATCTAGTAATTTTAATATAACGTACTTTTAAAGATGTATAAAATTATTTGTACCTTATAATAACGTGGTTCGTAGAAATAAGTAATTGGCAGGCAAGTTAACGGTATATCTTTCATCCATCCAGCGGTTAAATGTTCTCGTACTAACCAAATATTAGCTATAATTTGGCAAATATTGTAAATTGCTTCATGAATTGAGGACCCCAATATAAAACGACATATAAATATATAATTGATATAAGTGGAATTTCGTAATTTACTAAGGTCCAATTTTTTGTTCGTGGATCTGAAAAATTAGAATTTTTCATCGCAAGCATTATTTTTGAAAGATCCGCATTAAGACATTTTTAAAATTATTTTTAAATAATATCAAATTGAGATACAATTCTTATATAAGTCTTGGCATAGTATCAAGCAAAAATTCGTGCCTCGTGCCCAATTATATAGTTGTAGCAAAAAATTAGTTTTTGCTATAATCGACGTATCGACATCCGTGTTTAGCTTTTATAGCCCATGTATTTTTATAGTTATATTTAATTGTTTTGTTTGTTTATTTTGTTTTATGATAGTAAATAAATCGCTTAAATTAGTAAATTTTTAAATTATTGTATGTCGTAAATAATATTTCTATTATTATAAGAAATACAAAAGCAATGAAACATTTATTTGTCATTCGACATTAACGCATTGACACTACTCACCTGCTATTTCCGTCCAATAGTAATAAAATTCTTTAGACAAGTCCATTGTGTGTTTCCACAGATAATTCTATGGGCAGTTGATGTGATTATATCCAATTTGCACCTCGAGAAAGGGTTGAATGAAAAGAAAACTTAGTGAAAACTTAGTTGCGACAATATCTGAAAGTCATAGATATTCTATGTCAAAATCTTTTCTAACTGATTAGTTTATTGTTATGTTAATTAGTAGAAGAAATAGAACTTTGTACCTGACAAGTGTACCTGTAATTTATATGTAAATATATGTATTCGGTGTGGTATGCATTTTATGAAAAAATTAAGAATTAAAATGCAGGTCTTTCAAGATAGAACAAAATCGTAATAAATGTTATTATAAATTAAATAAGTTTATATATTTTTCTTCATATCTTTATATTATCTTATTGTGGTTAATTTTTTTGTTCAAAAAAATTAGTTTAAAATATTTTAAGTTATTTCATAAAAAATAAAAGGAATATACAAGGCGACCCAAAGACCTATGCGAAATGGACAAATTTCAAACGAGCTGTGACACGGTCTCTCAATAAATTCACTAAAGATTATTCTATATTGTTATAACATTTTGAGTTCTTTTAACTTTAAACATTATTAAAAAATAAATTATCTTCTTAATATATAAAAACAAGTGTCCTGACTGACTCATTCATCAACGTCCAGTCCAAACCTTTGGACCTAGAAAGTTGAAATTTGGGGGATGTATACCTTGCATGGCGTAGGAGTACATTAAGAACGGATTTTGTTTCAATCAACCCCTAAGGGGGTGAATAGGAGAAAAATGTGTTTTTACTGATTTCTTAATATCTTTCTTTCTCTTCTTAATTAGCCTGATAAGATAGACTTCTTAGAAAAGTTACCCATACAAATACCTAAAAGTAAATTTTTGCAATTTACCCCGATCATCCCTTAAGGGATGAAAAGGAAAAATTAGTTTTTAAGACTTTCTCAATATTTCCAAAACCTCATAAAATATAAACTTTATAATTGCTTACAAAGGTTATCTCAAATATCAAGAAATCTAAATCTGTACTCAGAATTAGTTGCCCTTTTCGAGCCAATATCAGAAGCGACGCCTTCGATCGACGGCTGAGCCGCCGATCATTCTGGCAACGCGACTCGGGAGTGTCCCTATACAAAAAATATGCTGAGATTGTATCTTTTGTCAAATCGTCATTATTTTGTTAATATATGTTTAAAATAGATTACATTTATAATTATATTAATAATAGAAAGAAGTATGGTAAAAATTAGCCCATTTTTGCCCCTAAGCCGGCAAGTAAAATTGACATTGTTTCTTATAGTTTATGGCCGTAGAATGACATGGTAATATTTGTTTGCTCTCAAAGTAAAGGGAAAATAGATAAAAATTTAAAAAATAAGTCATTTGTAACCCCCCTTTTTTTCTTCTAATTCAACATAATTCGTTATAAAAATGATGAGGGGAGTGTATTGTTTAAGGTAATTGAAGACGAATTTGGCTAATCTGATGTCAGGATTATACAATTTAATGATGGATCCAATATGGCAGCTGCTAATCAGCTAAAAATTAAGACAATTTTTGTCGCAATCGGGAAGTAAAATTCGTTGAATTTCTTATAACTTTTTTGGCTGTAGAATGACGTCACATTCTACATCCGATCACATTCGTTCACTGTAAAAATGTAAGGGGGGGAGGGTTCAATAACTAGTAGCATTGAGTGAAAGATAACCCTGAAACGTCAGAACGCGACCATGCCGGCCACTATAAATCTATTTTAGTTTTAATGTTCTCAAAAATGAAAAAGTGGAAGGAAAAATTACAAACAAAAAAGCAGTATAATTGGCGTTTAAAACAAGTAGAAAATGGAAAGCGCCGATTAAAAAAGCAACAAAGACAGAAAAAAAATACGTGATCGATGGGCAACGTATAATAGATTTGAATATTATGTCGCAACACATGTGCAGTAGATTCTGCAAGAATTTATTGCTGAAAAATATTTAAAAAAAAGAGAAACATGGTTTAGCCTCAGTATTTTCTGTACTCTACTAAAATTGCCTGCTAATAAATATAGGTACCGACTGGAGCTAAGCATCTTATACCAATAAATAAGTTGCTATACGGCGTCAATACTAAATCAGCTTAGGTAAGTTTGTACATTATAATTCTGTTTATATAAATGCGTACAATTTATTAATAAAAATAAAAATTAAATAAAATATGTACCTTTTCTTATAGAAACTATGCACTCGAGATTAGAATTCACATCTATTAACAAGTATCTGCAGTGTCTGAATATACCAAACATATGTTCGACCTCATACAAACGATATGAGAGAGAGAAAGAGAGAGAGAGAGAGAGAGAGAGAGAGAGAGAGAAGAGAAGAGAGAGAGAGAGAGAGAGAGAGAGAGAGAGAGCGAACCTATAATCGAATTAGTTGCAAAACAAAGCTGTCAGGAAGCTACAAAATTAGAACGATTTTGAACAATAAAAAGTTCGGAATTATTAGAAAAAGTTTTGTAAGTCTCACAATTTTTACAAACATTGTTTTCTGATTTTCTTTCCTATAAGGATTTTCACAACGCAAAAAAAAAAAAATTTCATTGAAGTGTATAGGTCAATAATTATTGTAAAATATTTAAGACTCTTATAATAAAATCAAATTTTTTTATATATTTACTTTTTATTTTAAAACTTAATATTCTTTTAATAATAAATTTTATAATAATTACATGCTTATATAAATAAATTGTAGGAATTCCGTTTCCGGTTGCGTGGTAGAAGGTTGAAGTGTTGTCGGTGTGTGATTCTAAGTGAAGTATTAGAGGTGTGAGGGAGAGAAAGGGGGAGAGAGAGTGAGAGAGTGAGAGGCTGGAGATTGGGAATGCAAGGGGAGTACAAGCAAGTGGGAGGAGAAGGGAATAGAGCAGTGAGAAGGAAGAGAAGTGAGGCAGGAAGAGTGAGTCAGCATTTAGAAAGATAGGTAAGGGGAATGAGGGGATAGGAAGAAACTAGGAAGGGGGAGAGCAGGTGTAGAAGGAGTGGAGAGAAAGGGGACAGGTGTAGGTGCGGAGAAAGTCACTAGTAGCGGAGGAACGAATCGTTGGTATAGGGGAAGTTATTAGGCATAGAGTATAGGGGATATAGAAGAGTGATGGAAAGAAAAGAAATGGAGGAGATAGAAAGAATAAAGAAGGCGGAAAAAATGGGAGAGAAGAGAGAGCACAGGGACGGCAGAGGAGGTGTTGAAAAGAAAAAGGGAGGAATTAGAGGAAATAGGATTAAGAAAGGAGAGAGAGGAGATAGGGGATTTAGAGTGGGCGTTTAGGAGAAGCAAAAAGGTGATAAGATCGCCAGAGGTAGAAAGGAGAGAGGAGGCAGGAGGGATAGGGGAGACGATAAAAGAGATGGGGAGGGAATGGAAGGAAGAGATAATACAGGAAATGAGGGAGATAAGAAGAGAGATTAGAGAAGAGATTAAGGAGGGAATAAGAGGACAGGAAGAAATAAGAGAGGAGGTAAGAGGGTTAAAGAAGGAGATGGAGGAGAGGGAGAAGAGATGGGGGAGGGAAAGGGAGGAGTTTATGCAAAGGATTAAGGAGATGGGGAAAAAAATGGAAGAATTAGAGATGGGAATGAAGGAGGGGAGAGGAAAAGAGGAGAAGGAAAAGGAGATTAAGGGGATGAAAGATAGGATTAATAAGATGGAATGGAAATGGGAGAGAAAGGAAAGGGAAGAAAAGAGAAGGAATGTAATAATTAAAGGAGTTAAGGGAGGAGAAGGGGGGGTGAAAGGGGAGGTAGAGAGTTTATTAAAGGAGATAGGGGTAGGGGGGCAAGTAGAGGAAGTGAGGAGAATAAGGGAAGAGAGAAGGGACGGGACAAGTACAGTATTAGTAAGGGTGAGCGATATGGGAGTTAAAAGGGAAGTAATGGAAAAAAAAAGAAGATTAAGAGGAAGGGAGGAGAGGATTGAGGAAGATCTAACGTGGAAGGAAAAAAGGATGATGTGGAGATTAGGAGAGATGGCAAGAGGGGAAGAGAGAGAGGGAAGGAGAGCATGGATAAGGTATGGGAGAATTTGGATGAAGGGTAAATGGTGAAGGTGGGACGAGATAAAAAAAGAAATAGAGGAAGAGGGAGCCCCTGCTGAGATGAGAGGAGGGAAGAGACCAGAGGGGGAAAAATAGAAGGAAAGGAGATGGAAACAGCACAGGAGACGGGAAAGGGGGGAAGAAAAGAATGGGAAAGGAAGGGTGAAAAAGATAAAGGAAGAGAGGAGAGAAGGGAGAGGTAAAGAGATAGAAAGAGGCGGGGAAGAAGGAAAGGAGGAAAGAGGAGGGGAGAAAGGATGGAAGGTGGAATATTGGAATGTAGCGGGTCTAAGAAATAAGGACGCGGATTTCTGGGAAACAATAGGGGAATGGGATGTAATGTTTTTTCTAGAGACATGGGTGGATGAAAAAAGATGGGAAAAATTAAAAGGGAGGATGCCGGGAGGATTTAAGTGGGAGGTGCAATATGCGAAGAGAAAGAGTAGGAAAGGAAGGGCAATGGGTGGAATTATAATGGGGGTGAGAAAAGGGATAAGAATAGAAGGAAAGAGTAGAACGGATAAAGGGGGAATGTTGGAGGTGATGATAGAAAGAGAGGGGGAGAGATGGAGGTTGGTGGGAGTGTACATTAACGAAGATTTAGAGGAGAAACTAGAGGAGATGAACGAGTGGATGGAGGAGGAGGGAGACAGGGTCATCAACGATAATAGGGGGGGATTTTAATGCAAGAACGGGAAATTTAGGGGGAGAAGTAGTGATGAGGGAGGATGAGGGAGAAGAGGGAAAGGGGAGAAAATCAAAAGATACAAAGGTAAATGGGGAAGGGAGAAGGATGGTGAAAAAGTTGGAGGAGAGGGGGTGGGCGATAATGAATGGAGGAATAACAGGAGATGAGGAAGGGGGGTGGACGTATATGGGGCCGAAGGGGAGGTCGGTAATTGATTACGTAATAGGGAAGGAGGAAGTAAGGGAGGAAATTGCGAAGTTAGAAATAGGAAAAAGGGTAGACTCGGATCACATGCCGGTGGTAATATGGTTCAGAGGAAAAGGAGGAGGAGGGGAAGGAAAAGGGATAAAGAGGAAAAGGAGATGGAGCTGGACGAAGGAGAAGAAGGAGAAATTTAGGGAAAGGATAGGGGAAATATGGGAGAAGCAGAGGGAAGAACAAGAAGAGGAAGGGGTGGAGGAGAAGTGGGAGGAGAAGAAAAGGAAGATACAGGAAGTGCTGGACAAAGGGAAAGAGGGGGAAGGAAAGAAGAAGAAAGAGAAAAAGAGAGGGTGGTTTGACAGGGAGTGTAGAAGAGAGAAGGGGGAGGTGGCAAAGAAACTGAAAAGGTGGAAGAGGATAGGGGGGAAAGGGGAAGAATACAGAAAAAGAAAAAAAAAGTACAAGAGATTATGTAGAAAGAAGAAAGAGGAGGATAATGCGGAGTGGACGAGGAACGTTGACACCGTCATTATACAAAGTGTGTGCGTCGGTGTTAGCGGAGAGATTGATGGGAGAGGTGGAGGAAGGAGGGATGTTACCACCGAATCAAACTGGGTTCAGGAAAGGGATGGGAACGGTGGATAATATCTATGTTCTGAATTATTTGATAAACAGGCAAATAAGCAGGAAAGGAAGACAAATGGTGCTATTTTTTGTGGACCTGAGAGCGGCGTTTGATTCGGTGGACAGGGTAAAATTGATGACAGCGTTAGGAGGGAGGGGGGTGAAGGAAGAGACGGTGAGGAGATGTGAGGAAGTGTTAGGAGAAATAGGGTTCAGGGTTAGAATAGGGGAAGAGGTGGGGGAGAAGTTTTGGACGGGGAGGAGGGTGAGACAAGGATGCCCTCTGAGTCCTCTTCTCTTTAATATGTTGATGGCGGACATGGAGGAGGAGATGAGGAAAGGGAGATGGGGAGGAGTGAGGCTAGGGGAGGGCAAGGTCTACACGTTAGCGTACGCGGATGACGTGGTATTGATGGCAGAGGATGAGGGGGGGATGAGATGCATGATGGAAAGATTAGGGAGATATCTGGAGGGAAAGGGACTGGAATTGAATGAGAGGAAGTCGAAGGTGATGAGGTGCAGGAAAGGTAGAGGGAGGTTAAAAAAGGCTAGCTGGGTCTGGAAAGGAAAAAAATTAGAGGAGGTTAAGGAGTATAAGTATCTGGGATATATTATACAAAGGAATGGGAGGCAAGAAGGGCAGGTAAGGGACAGGATAAAGAGAGGGGCAGTAGCTATGGGACAAGTATGGGGGATAGGTAAGAGAAGATTTGGTAGTAATTGGGGGAGGAGGATGTGGCTATTTGATGCATTAGTGTGGACGGTTTTAGGATATGGGGTGGAGATATGGGAGTGGGAAGAGAGAGAGGGGATGGAAAGGATACAAGAAAGGTATTTGAGATGGATGTTAGGAGTGGATTGGGGAACACCTGGATATATGGTAAGGGAGGAGCTGCAGAGGGAAAAGATAAGGACAAGGATGGGAAGAAGGGCATGGGGGTATGAGAAGAGACTAGAGGAGGGTAAGGGAGGGTGGCTGACGAAAGTATGTTTGGGGGAGATCAAAGAAAGGGCAAAGAAAGGAGGGGAATTGTCAGATTGGGAGAGGGAAAGGAGGGATTTCTTTGAGGGTAAGAGAATGGAATTAAGGGAGATAGAGGAAAGAAGAGAAAAAGGGGAGTTCAGGTGGGTAGAAGTTGAGGACTGGGAAAGGAAGGAGCAGAGAGAAGAGAGGATAGAAAAAATGGAAAAGTCGGAATAAAATAAATGGTACAAGCAGGTCAAAGGGGAGGGAATACCGGGCTATCTGAAGAAGGGATGGACGGAAGACAGATGGAGGAGAATAGCAAGGTATAGATTGGGAAATGGGATGAGGGAAAATAGATATTGGGAAAAAGAGGAGGAGAGGAAGTGCAGAATGTGTGGGAGAGGGTTGGAAACGTGGGAGCATGTGTGGGAGGAATGCATGGAATGGGGAAGGGAAGAGAGCTGGCAGGAAATGGTGAAGGAGGTGTTAGGAGAGGAAAGAGAAGGAGAAACGTGGCTAAAAAGGTTAGAGAAAGCAAGAGGGAAGGGAGAAGGGGAGGATGGGAAGGATGGGAAAGGAGGATAGGGGGAAGAGAGAGGGTAAGAAATGAGGGAAGAGAGAGAGGGAGAGGGTGTGTGTGAGAGAAGGGAGAGAGAAGGAGAGAGTGAGAGAGAGAGAGAGAGGGAGAGAGAGGGAACGAGTGAAAGAAGTGAGAAAGGGTAACAGTAACCGGAAGCGGAGGTCCCACTTAGGTTAAGGAGTACATAAGATTGCGAAAATAATTATATAAGAAAACGTAGGTTAAGAAAGGCTAGAATAAAAGGGTCGGGTGTGTGGAGGAGCAGGCAGGAAGTAGGTAGGGTGGAAAGGCGAGAAAAGGCATGGTAGACGGCGAAGCGAGCGGCGTGGCGATTTTTATGTCTGTATATATGACTATATATATGATTATATAGATACAATTGATTAGATTAATTCGATTTAAGTTGTAGGATTAAGTTATAGGTTAAGGTTGGAATGTAAATAGAGGTATAAAGATTTGGGACCGCTCCTTTAAACAAGAAAAAAAGCGCCTTGTAATCTCTAATTGGAGCAACAATAAACATATCTATCTATCTATCTATAAATAAATTGTATAAATAATAATTATATAATAATAAATATATAAATAAATATATAAATAAATATAAATAAGTACAATATAAATATAAAATAAATACAAATTTCAAATAATTGTATATGATTATTATAAAATGACTCATAAATAATATAAGAAATTACATGTATGTATGTATGTAAAAATTATGTATGCAAATTAATTATTTAACCCTTATATCCTTATTCTCTTATTCTCTTATTTATTATTAAATATACAATTATATAAGTATATATGTATAAATATATACAGGTATATATATATATATATATATAATATATATATATATATATATAATATATATATATAGTTAAATTTAATAAAATAAACATTAACGGATAAATATAAATTACTAAAATAAATAACTCTTTAAAATTAATTAAAAATAAATTTATAAAAATAAATTTATTTTCTGATACAATCTCTCATGCTGAATGTAAAAATATAAATTAAGAGTTTAACAAGACTCTGTAATATAAATATAAATTTAAAGATATAAGACAATAAGAGCCAACTCGCGGATGACAGTGTGTTATCCTAACGAAACTAAATTTTTCGTTAGGATTAAGTATCTGTGCACAAAGCACCAAATTTTACTTGGTCACGGCCAAGATTTAAATATAAATTTAATAAGGAAAACAATTAGATATTTAAAGACAAGGCTCGTGTGATATTATAAAATTAAGATTTAGAAAGACAGGGCCAACTATAACGAGCATATTAAATTAGTGAGAGATGTAATGTCAACACATAATTGATTTATTTCTTAGTAGATACAATGATAATAAAAATAATAAAACGTTTCGGCTGTTACCTCAGCCTTCTTCAGTAAATATAAAAACAATAAAAATTCTTTTAAGAAAAATTATGACATATTACGCATTAGAGTCTATTTTTTAATGAACATTTTGGTTTAATAAGTCGATGAATTTAAATTGGGTTACGCTTATAACATTTATTAAATTAGATATTTTTTCTAATCGGCTAACCATTTTTTAGTTAAGATGGTAAACTTTTTGATTATGTCAAAAAACATGTAAACGAGTTCCCTGTTGTTAGTAGAACAGATTGACGGTCCATTCCACGTCATCAATTCTTTTGAACATTATTAGTTAAAATTATCGTCAGAACCGCTTGATATGAGAATTGAAAACAATTAGATGTTATCCAGCATCAAAAAGTTAGTCCCCATCATCAAGGATATTTCCGAGTAAGTTCGTCATTGCAGTATATTTCACCATGATTGTCTAAGTATATTTTTATTTTTTCGGTATATTAATTTATATTAATAAGTTATTGTTATTCCTTATGTGAATAGCATTTCTGACAAAATTGCATCAACTATCAAAAAAACAGAAATGACTATAGGTTATCGTTGTCTTGATAAACTCAATCGTTTTATCAAGGTTCATAAAGATAAAAATCAATTTTCAACTAATTCCAATGTTGTTTATAAGATCTCTTGTCACGATTGCGATGCGACATATGTTGGCCAAACCAAAAGACAACTTAAAACGAGAGTTAAAGAACATGTAAATAATATAAAGTTAGATTCGTCAAAGCATTCGGTCATCTCGGAACATATCCTTAATTACCAACACTCATTTAATTGGGAAGACATAAAAATTTTAGATTCCGAATCTAATTTCCAGAAGAGAAATGTTTCTGAAATGATCCATATAAAGGAACAAAAAAACGGTCTAAACCTAAAAAAAAGATACCAATATGCTTGACGAGTCATATTTTGACATTCTAGAAGAATTATCTAATAAATAAATAATAATAATAATAGGAGTCACAGTTTGAACTCGACACATCATACTGTGACTTTGTATAGTGAACACATCAACTTGGCGGAATCTTGACTACTCATCAATTTAAGTAAGCAATTCTAATCACAATTAAAATCTTTCACATAAAAAAATAACTTATTAATATAAATTAATATACCGAAAAAATAAAAATATACTTAGACAATCACGGTGAAATATACTGCAATGACGAACTTACTCGGAAATATCCTTGATGATGGGAACTAACTTTTTGATGCTGGATAACATCTAATTGTTTTCAATTCTCATATCAAGCGGTTCTGACGATAATTTTAACTAATAATGTTCAAAAGAATTGATGACGTGGAATGGACGTCAACCTGTTCTACTAACAACAGGGAACTCGTTTACATGTTTTTTGACATAATCAAAAAGTTTACCATTTTAACTAAAAAATGGTTAGCCGATTAGAAAAAATATCTAATTTAATAAATGTTATAAGCGTAACCCAATTTAAATTCATCGACTTATTAAACCA
The DNA here is from genome assembly GCF_048542155.1 of Nylanderia fulva. Lineage (NCBI taxonomy): Eukaryota > Metazoa > Arthropoda > Insecta > Hymenoptera > Formicidae > Nylanderia > Nylanderia fulva. The sequence goes on along the minus strand of NW_028190654.1, from coordinate 534,670 downwards.
AAATGTTCATTAAAAAATAGACTCTAATGCGTAATATGTCATAATTTTTCTTAAAAGAATTTTTATTGTTTTTATATTTACTGAAGAAGGCTGAGGTAACAGCCGAAACGTTTTATTATTTTTATTATCATTGTATCTACTAAGAAATAAATCAATTATGTGTTGACATTACATCTCTCACTAATTTAATATGCTCGTTATAGTTGGCCCTGTCTTTCTAAATCTTAATTTTAAATATAAAATAATCTCATATTTGAGATTTAATTTCAATAACCTTTTCACCCCCCTACGGAAATAAGTAAATGCAAGAGAAAAATATAGATCCGAAAGTCGCTGAATCGGGAATCGACCCCGAGACCTTTCGCTTGCCGGGCGACTGCTTTTCCAACGTTGGAAGAGCAGTCGCCCAGCAAGCGAAAGGTCTCGAGTAGTAATACTAGGCGGGTTCTGGACCAGGTCCTCTGAGGGGGGTGCGGGGCGGGGGGGTTTTCGGGGGCAAGGGGTTATGACGTCACGCGGGCGGGGGGTCTTATCAGTAGATAAGCTTATCTTATCAGCTCAGGTTACCTGATAAGGGGCTCATATTACTTGATAAGGGGCTCATGTTACCTGATATGTTTATAAACAAAAGATAAACATTCCAGCGATATCTATTACAAGATAAGATAAACATTCCAGCAATATCTATTACAAGATAAGATAAACATTCCAGCGATATCTAAGTTTTCATAAACAAGATAAGATAAGGTAAAAAATTCTGGGTAATCAAATTCTAAGAAGGGCTGCCGCTGAATCCAGGCTAAGCGCCGACAATTAGATATTTATTACAGCGATATCTATTACCCATGATAAGGTAAAAATTCTGCGAATGGCTGCCGCCGATTCAGGCTGAGCGCCGACATTCAGATATCTATTACTAAGGGGGTTGTGTTTCGTCATCTAAACTTTCTCTGAAGATAAGATAAGGTAAAAAATTTAGGGTAATCAAATTCTAAGAAGGGCTGGCGCTTAATCCAGACTTGAGCGCCGACAATCAAGGGGTTGATACATGATCTATACGTTATTTGTATATTTCTAAGAAATATAATTAAATTCTAAGAAGGGCTGCCGCTTGGATCCGAGGGCCGACAATCAGTTCTTTGAAAATCTAAGATAATCAAATTCTAAGAAGGGCTGCCGCTTAATCCAGGCTTGAGCGCCGACAATCAAGGGGTTGATACATGATCTGGACGTTATCTGTATATTTCTAAGAAATATCAGCGGTGAAAGTTTCGGGGCGAACAAGTTGCTGCCTGCAACCTCGCCGCTTGCGGCCTCGCTGCCTGCAATATGTTTTCGCGGGGGATTGCATTTCACCCTCGCGGTACCTCCCCCAATAAGCGGCGGTTCTTTATTGTTTATCTTAGGAAGAAATACCAGCGCCGATAATCAACAGCTGCAGGAATTTATAAACAAAACAAGCGCCGAAAATCTACGTCATCTATATTTTTCTCGTTCGTACGTTGACGAACAAAGGGTTGATCGGGATATTAAATGAGGACCGATGCCGCTGTCGGGCCATAGTACCACTGGCGAGCGCACGCTCTCTTCATTCAAGATGTTTGTCTTGCTATCAAGTGCTTCCGATATTCTCAGTTTAAGTGCCGAACAGTTACAATATATTCCGAAGATAGTTTTACTGCAAAAGTGCGGCTATTTCGTAGAGCATTTGTGGGACAAGCTTCCGGAGCACATCAAGACGGATCCGGAGGTTCAGACATATCGTCGCTGCCTCGAACACTACAATCGGCCGTGGATGCGAACGCATATTGACGATCCAGCACCGATGATCAGGGATTGCAGCGAATGTCAGCGAAAATAGGCTGAGGTTACAAGTGTGAAAAAGTGACAGACAATATAATGCCTCACACAGTAAAATCATTCAGGTATTATGAGAATATCTTGAAATGGTATGAACATCTCCAGGATCACGATGAAAAAAAAGATAGAGAAAGAGAAGAAAACCCGTTTTGTGTTAAACGTGAAGAGAATAAAGAGAAGAACATTCCGGTGACTTCAGTTGTGCAATTCTTAAGAAATCGCGAACTTGGTGTGCAAAAACCGCATACGAAAAAAGTGCGAAATTATATCGGTGCTCGCGAACACTGTATTAAAACAGCTAAGAAGTGTAAATTAGCTACATGCCTTATGTATCAGCTTGGAACGCCTGGACACACAGACATGGCATGTTATGAACATCAGATACATATAAATCTTGATAGAATGTATACACGTAATAGAGTTTGGGGTGAAACTAGTGAAAAATGTTGGCCATTTGAACCAACACCACGATCACCGTCACCACCACCATCACCGTCATCGTCATCGTCATCATCGTCAGATTACTTGTTGCAGCCTATTTATTTTGCTTGATTAAATAGGTGTACAATATATGCGAAGAGTATAGCAGTGTTTATGAGATAAGTTTTATCAAGCGTAGAAGAGAGGATTGTAGTGAATATGTCGAGACATATTTTCACGAGATGTAAAGAGAACAATAATTAACTGCTGCAGCGGCTGCTCTTTTATGACCGATCATCTTTCTTTCTGAGATAAGTTCGATCGCATGTGAAGCACAAAGGGCTGAACGGGATATATATTAAGGACCGATGCAGCTGCCGAGTCATAGTTCAGTGACCACTGGCGATCATAGAAGTGAGTGAATTGTTTTTAAAATTAAAAAATGGAAAAAGGCGAGCAAGAAAGTGATGGTGATCTCCGATGATGATGAGATGGAGGTGATCACTATATTCCGACAGTGACAGCGAACAGCTGTCGCATGATGTACTGACCCCGAATACGATAGAGAGGCCAATATCATCTCAGATAATATTGAAGATATGGAGGTTAATGTACCCATCGTTGAAGAAGACGATGGTGACAATGAAGAAGAAGAAGAAGAAGAAGATTTGCATGACGATAGGGTACGACAGCGGAAACGCTATTCGGGAGTCGCACCACTCACGTACACTAGATGTACGAGCAATCGCATCTCTCAACGAACACATGAGGGTATGCACTGCAATGTCATACGTCATGGCATACGTCTCACTATGGGGATCAGTGAGAATCTGCTTTCCCTGTTTCGTGAGAAACAGAAGCAGATTCCTTAGCATCACAGCCATCAAGAGGTACGCGACGATGCGGTACATAGATGTACAGCATCTGCATTGCGACGATTGCCAGACCAGAAGAGACTATTCATACTCTACCTGGCCAACTTGTGTCCAAGCTGTCAAGGCTGTAAGTATATATATATATATATATATATATATATATAATATGTCAAAATTCGAGTAAAAATAATTTATTATATTTCTTTATAAATTAAACTTCGGCTCGTATACAATTAAAATATGTGATATAATAAAAGGCCAACTTAACGAGCTTATATGATATTAATTGAAAAAATTTTTTTATTAATTTACGTCATAAAATACAAAAGTTAAGATAAACGTTTCGACTGTACGACAGTCTTTTTCAATATCATGCTAATATGTCAAAAAATTAATTTAGTCATATTGACCTTATTATAAATACAACATTTATGAGATTATCATATGACGAACGCAGTACAAAATTCATGTTTGTTGGCTTGAGTTAGAGCGTCAGATTTATGTATGTCATGCTGTTATATTATGTAACGACACTGTGAACAAATTAATATATCCGCTCAAATATTACATTAGATTTTTAATAAATAGTATTAACTTACTTTTTTGTCACGAACATAACACTTTTTTTAAAAAATTATTTCTTTTTACTTAACATAATCATAATGTGTACTTTTTTAAAAAACAAATCGATATCTGTATCTTACAATGTCGGCGCGCTGTATATATACCCAATTTTTAAGATGACGTAGACAATTTTTTTAGAATATCAAAATAAGAACAGTCAAGACGCTCGGTGTCCTTTTTTAGGTTGATACTGTTGTTTTCTTCTTTAATATATATCATTTCTGATATCAACCTTTTATAATAATTTTTTTCATAATTTAGGATTTTTGTGTTGTTCCAATTGAAATTGTGTGTAAATTTTACAATATGATCAGAAACCACCGAGTGCCTTACTGAATCTAATCTAATATTATTTTTATGTTCATTTACTCTTGTACCTAATTGTCTTTTCGTCTGTCCTACATATGTAGCATCACAATTATTACACGATATCTTATATATGACCCCTATTTTGGAGCTTATCCCTGTCTTTTTGCGTTTTTATGACTCTGTTTAATTTCTTTAGACATCTGTATCCTACTGTTATATTTGATTTCTTTAATTCTGATGCTACTAGTTCCAAGATTCTTTCAATATATGGTATCGCTATGAATTTTTTATTATTGTCATTATTTATGATTTCGTTATTTATATCTTGAGTCATTTCTTTGTTTAATCTATTAACAATAAGGAACTTCAGTCTATTATTGATTTCTGAGAAAATGAGATCAAGAGGATAACTATTGCTCAATAAAATCTCTATGATTAATGTTAAATTTTTACTATAAAAACGGGGATGTGATAATAATATTGACCGGTCTACTAAATTATATATTACACTTTTTTTGTGGCATATAGGATGATTTGAATGATATGAGAGTGTTCTACCCGAAAATGTTTTTTTCTGAAACCAATCTATATATATTATGTTATTTATAATTTTGAGTGAGATATCTAAAAAACTTATGTACGGTTATCCTCTCTTTCTATTGTAAATTTTAATCTATCGTGACAATCATTAAATTTTTCTACTAGATATGTGACTTGATCTTCCGGCAAGCAAAGCAAGATATCATCGACGTAGCGATAGTAAAACCTTATATTAACATTTATAGTTTCAAGAATCCTAGTTTCTATATCTTGCATGACAATATCCGCAATAATTGGAGATAAAGGCGATCCCATAGAAGTTCCATGTATTTGTTTATAGATTGTTTCGTTGAATGTGAAGTACGTTGAAGTCAAAATGAATTTAATTACATTAACAAACTCATTTTTGTCTATTGATGTGTGGTTTTCAATGTAATGCCATCTATTATTTATGCTGTCTGTTGCAAGGTCCACAGGAACATTTGTGAACAACAATATCACATCCAAAGATACGATTGTTTCATTATTATTTAATTTAAGATCAGACAATGCGTTGCACAATTCAAAACTATTGTTAACATTAACATGACTTTTTCCTTTGGGTAAACTTGTCACTAAAATGTTGTGCAAATATGCAGCTAAATGATGTAGTGTTGTATTGACCGACGATACTATTACTCTGAATGGAACATTTTCCTTGTGAATTTTGGGCAAGCCATATGCTTTAGGAAGCACTGAATCACTGGAACTTAAACAATAATAGTCTTTTTTTGTGATCCATTCATTTTTTAACCATTGTTTTAAATTTTTGTTAAGGTCTTTTTCTATTTTTATTATTGGATTGTTTTTGATTGTCATATAATTATCTTTGTCATTTAATAATTCTTCAACTTTGTCTATATAAAATTCTTTGGTCATTGCTACGGTCGTGTTTCCCTTGTCTGCTCTTGTGAAAATGATGCTGGGATTTTGTTTACAAAATGTCATGGTTTTTTTGTACATAAAAGTAAGTTTGTCATTTATTATGTCTTTTCTAGTATTGTTGTTTAAAAAAACAAAGAACTGTGGAATAGCTATGTTTCTTATTGTCGTGAGATTAGTTATGTTATTCGAATTGCTTTCTATGTCTTTAATAAATTCATTCAATTAAACTTACATTACTTACATAAGAAAAAATTCTGTTGGTTAGTGCAAAAAAAAAAAAAAACAAAAAAAAAATCGGATTACTATAATAATATTAAACCCATAGTTTTTTCTTGTTCAGAGAAAAATAGTGTAAACTCTCAAAATAATAAATATATTAATAACCACATTAACGCAACAAATTTTATAAACAGAACTATTAATCCATTAGAACAAACCAATGATAAATGGTTTATTAATTTGACTGATGTAGATATTCCAACTGATGTCACAAATTTATTGCAATTAGGTAGTGATTTTAGCCTTCCTATTAATACTGATAAAAAAACAGCTGTCCATAAATTTATTAAAAACATAGAAAGCAATTCGAATAACATAACTAATCTCACGACAATAAGAAACATAGCTATTCCACAGTTCTTTGTTTTTTTAATCAACAATACTAGGAAAGACATAATAAATGACAAACTTACTTTTATGTACAAAAAAACCATGACATTTTGTAAACAAAATCCCAGCATCATTTTCACAAGAGCAGACAAGGGAAACACGACCGTAGCAATGACCAAAGAATTTTATATAGACAAAGTTGAAGAATTATTAAATGACAAAGATAATTATATGACAATCAAAAACAATCCAATAATAAAAATAGAAAAAGACCTTAACAAAAATTTAAAACAATGGTTAAAAAATGAATGGATCACAAAAAAAGACTATTATTGTTTAAGTTCCAGTGATTCAGTGCTTCCTAAAGCATATGGCTTGCCCAAAATTCACAAGGAAAATGTTCCATTCAGAGTAATAGTATCGTCGGTCAATACAGCACTACATCATTTAGCTGCATATTTACACAACATTTTAGTGACAAGTTTACCCAAAGGAAAAAGTCATGTTAACAATAGTTTTGAATTGTGCAACGCATTGTCTGATCTTAAATTAAATAATAATGAAACAATCGTATCTTTGGATGTGATATTGTTGTTCACAAATGTTCCTGTGGACCTTGCAATAGACAGCATAAATAATAGATGGCATTACATTGAAAACCACACATCAATAGACAAAAATGAGTTTGTTAATGTAATTAAATTCATTTTGACTTCAACGTACTTCACATTCAACGAAACAATCTATAAACAAATACATGGAACTTCTATGGGATCGCCTTTATCTCCAATTATTGCGGATATTGTCATGCAAGATATAGAAACTAGGATTCTTGAAACTATAAATGTTAATATAAGGTTTTACTATCGCTACGTCGATGATATCTTGCTTTGCTTGCCGGAAGATCAAGTCACATATCTAGTTTAAAAATTTAATGATTGTCACGATAGATTAAAATTCACAATAGAAAGAGAGGATAACCGGAGCATAAGTTTTTTAGATATCTCACTCAAAATTATAAATAACATAATATACATTGATTGGTTTCAGAAAAAAACATTTTCGGGTAGAACACTCTCATATCATTCAAATCATCCTATATGCCACAAAAAAAGTGTAATATATAATTTAGTAGACCGGTCAATATTATTATCACATCCCCGTTTTCATAGTAAAAATTTAACATTAATCATAGAGATTTTATTGAGCAATAGTTATCCTCTTGATCTCATTTTCTCAGAAATCAATAATAGACTGAAGTTCCTTATTGTTAATAGATTAAACAAAGAAATGACTCAAGATATAAATAACGAAATCATAAATAATAACAATAATAAAAAATTCATAGCGATACCTTATATTGAAAGAATCTCGGAACTAGTAGCATCAGAATTAAAGAAATAAAATATAACAGTAGGATACAGATGTCTAAAGAAATTAAACAGAGTCATAAAAACGCAAAAAGACAGAGAAAAGCTCCAAAATAATTCAGGGGTCATATATAAGATTTCATGTAATAATTGTGATGCTACATATGTAGGACAGACGAAAAGACAATTAGGTACAAGAGTAAATGAACATAAAAATAATATTAGATTAGATTCAGTAAGGCACTCGGTGGTTTCTGATCATATTGTAAAATTTACACACAATTTCAATTGGAACGATACAAAAATCCTAGATTATGAAAAGAATTATTATAAAAGGTTGATATCAGAAATGATATATATTAAAGAAGAAAACAACAGTATCAACCTAAAAAAGGACACCGAGCGTCTTGACGGTTCTTATTATGATATTCTAAAAAAAAAGTCTACGTCATCTTAAAAATTGGGTATATATACAGCGAGCCGACATTGTAAGATACAGATATCGATTTGTTTTTTAAAAAAGTACACATTGTGACTATGTTAAGTAAAAAGAAATAATTTTTTAAAAAAGTGTTATGTTCGTTGACAAAAAAGTAAGTTAATACTATTTATTAAAAATCTAAATGTAATATTTGAGCAAATATATTAATTTGTTCACAGTGGTTACATAATATAACAACATCTGACGCTCTAACTCATGCCAACATACATGAATTTGTACTGCGTTCGTCATATAATCTTATAATTGTTGTATTTATTTATGATGTCGAAATGACTAAATTAATTTGTTTAACATATTATTAGGATATTGAGAAAGACTGTCGTACAGTCGAAACGTTTATCTGAACTTTTGTATAGTATGAAGTAAATTAATAAATAAATTTTTCAATTAATAGCATATAAGCTCGTTAAGTTGGCCTTTTATTATATCACATATTAAAAATAAAATTTTTCCCTCCTTCTTTCTTTCGCATCTCTCTCTCTCTCTCGCGTCTTAATTCGCCGTCTCTCTCTCGCCGCCCGAGCCGCCACATCCGATCTCTCTCTCGCCGCGAGCCATCGAATCTCTCTCGCGCGCTGTCTTTTTCTTTTCTAGTGGTTGCTTTCTCGCAAAGTATGTAAAGGGTGGCGCGCAAATAAAGTATACCATGATATATGTACATATAAGTATTTATTCGTCTTATATTTAATACATAATTATTTATAAAGTTTTATTACATATTAAAAACTAAATCGACAAGTTGGTGCATGTTGAAGGTGTTGCTAGCACGTATCGCATTCGGCAATTCTCTAGCATCCGTTACAGTGGATGCAATATTGGAGAATTGTGTATATTTGATATCAACCGTTGCGATGAGCCTCGTTAATCGATCAAACATTATTTCGATGCATGAATCGAGCTCGAACATACGACGTAACGTCGATTCGATCATCATTATGCGCACGTCCGCTGATTCGAGACTTATGAGCTTGGTGTTGTTTATCTTGTGAAATCGCACTGTTAGTGGCCCGACACTTATGAAATTATACACATCGTTGTTGGGGGAATCATTGTTCAGATAATTTTGAATAGCGTGACGTTGCTCGTAGAGTCCTTTCCACGTTTCAAGAGATAATAATAGTTGTTTTCCTTGATGATCTCCTATGGCGATCTCCACGTAACTCGGCGGATCTACTCTGATGCCGATTTCGAGGAATTTGAATTCTGTGGCTGTTAATGCGTATCGTCTTTCTAGTATACGAACCGCACGAGGCTCCAGCGAAACGCTGTAAAATTAGAAAAGAGAAATTAAAACTAAATAAGGAAAAAGAAATTATAACTCATAAAAAATATAAAATATAAAAATTATAAAAAATAAAATATATAAAAAGATAAAAATATAAATAGAAAAAGTTATACTTACTCGTCGCATTTCTTCTCGCACGTTTCGTCACGTCTCGGCATGTAGTAATTCATGCTGCTTCTTTGAACCAAAGGTATTAAAAAGTGAACCACCAGTCAGAACAGTCGACGAAAGATTGATAGTATAAAAGTACTAATAATCGAGTAACGCTTATTTTTAAAATATTAGGAGAAGGGGTAAATCGAATTCCTAGAAATATATATCTGGAGGGGGAATAAAGAGAAATATTTAAAAGTAGTGGGAATAAATAAAAAATTAAGAGAAAGAAATTCTTAGAAATATATATCTAGAAGGGAACAAAGAAAAATATTTAAAATATTAAGAGAAGTAGTAAAACAAATTCTTAGAAATATATATCTGGTGAGGGAGAGAAATAACAAAGATAATAGTATGTAAACAATATGTTTATTTAAAAAACGGATGATCGTCGAATCCAATCCTGGATTCTGCGGCCGACCACCAATTAAATAATTTATATATTGTACATTTTGTAACGCGCAATTTTTTACATGTTTATTACACCGTAAAGTATATGTGAGATCTAACTTATTTAATGCAGGTACATCTTCATATATGGCATCCAAGGTCTCAATGGTAAAACCGCTGCTCGCATCGTCCATTATTTCGGCCAGCCATTCTCGCTTTTCGAGTCCTTCTACATACACGAGAGAGGACTCTTTATCGTCTTTTTGCTCATTTATGCCAACGATAGCTGCCGTAATCAAGCGCTGAGCCATGCCGTATGGAACATTTCCATCCTCCCATTGTAAGCTGTGATGATGTTGAGTTAGCCACGAGGCCTGACACCTTTCCGACTTTATAAGCATGCTCCATGGCACAGGGCATGCGAAGAAATAGTGCGACAGGATATATCCTCTTCCCAGGATTGCCGCTTCCTTCACAATAAATCGTTTATTCAGGATAAATCCTTGCAGATTGACAAACGTTGGTGCAGACATGATCTTTTCGATGTGAGTCAGTCGAGAGGTATTACGATACTCTTTAGACATCTCACATCATCTTGATTATGTTATCCTTCTCCCCCTCTTTCACACGCGTAGTTGTGTAAACATTTTTTAAGTGATTTTGCGCACAACGTTGGTCAACGGGTTGTACTGAATCACACGATCGTGTATAATGAGGCAGTACGCAGTGGTATTATTAGGCACGTTTTCCTTAGACTCAAATTCCAATCTCACATCCATGGACCGTTTTGTAAAAACCGTGTGATGGTGAGATTGGGCTCGAGGTATTCGTATCCGTAATAGTTCTTGCAGAAACGTGTGTAGGTGTCGTACAGAATTGACCATCTGTTTTTATCAAAATCCAAATTCATATCGTCGTACGGATAACTTTCCGAGTTCAGAAAGAGTTTCACGTTGGTTAATTTACAGTCGTCGAATCGACTGATATCCTCGGACATGACATTTTTACGCCCTGTCTGCAGAGCAAAAATTACATATCGCGGCTTCTCCAATTGAGTCGCGGTTTTAATGGCCCACGAATACTTGGTCGTACGCTGCAATAGCGGAAATTCGTATAGATCCCACGAGCGGAAACTCATGCTAAAGTAACGTCCCCTTTCCAGAACGCGCAGCATCGACAGCTTCTTAATCTCGCTCAACAACACATGTGGCATTCGCCATTGTATCTTGAATATGTTGAATATGTATCACAGGCTCCAGTGCAGAATCTCTATACAGGCAATTATTGTCGTTGCGCAATCGTATTAAGATCAACTCATGACGCGCATTAATCACTACTCGTTTGTAATCATCACAAAATCCCAGCAACATGTAGAGCGGTACGCAGAAATTAAAGTGTCCACTCGCAGAAATCGAATCACTTCAGCCGGCGTTACTCATAACCATGCTTCTATCGAATGATATCGTTACATAGTTTTTGAGCAAACTTGTTATTCCTACATTTCTGTTGCGATCAATCTCCATACCATCGAGCTCATAGCGAATTTCGTCAAACATGAATGCGACACAATTATTTCCCAGCGTTACATCGGATCCCTCAACTGGATGATTTATCCGCAGTTCTCCCTCGATGTAGGGAAAATTCTCATACGGCAACATATATAAACTCTGTTGTTGTATGGGTATTCTTATCTCATCGTTGTGTCCAAATGTTGTGTTGGCAAACGGGTTGTATGTGTGAGTCTCAATCTTGACGATGCGATCGTCAAAGACTGGCTCTTCCTCGATGTTGAGAATCTCAGTCATTGTTCAGATGGCACGCACCGCAAATCCCAAAGATTGTAAAAACGCAACGTTTGACGAGGTGAGTCTCTTCTTCGTGGTTGATTTGATATTAGCGGATGATGTTGCTGCTAGCCTGATTGTGTTCTTTGTGTTTTTTTTCAACACGAGCATCCCGTCGCACGAGGTGTTGCTGTCGCCCGCCGTCGTGCGTGCAATATAACTGTTATCTCTTTGCCTCGAAAATCGAGCAATCGTCTCTTCTGGTCGACAACGCGTAACACTAAATCAGTAATGCTGCGTACGAAGACCGGCAGATAAATGATCTGCGCCAACGTTTCCGATATCTTATATCCAGGTAGTACTTTTGGTGAAAATTCATGTACCGTGTAAACGAATTTACCGTTGCTGTATGCACCCGCGGTCACGTTACACTCTATGCGGATAATGTTCACGTTAATAATATTAATCGGCATGTCCGATTCGTACCATTTTCGCGGTTGCAATATACGATTCGAGAATCCCAGCAGCGATCCAATGTTGTTGGGCATGCTAAAGTTTATTCTGTATGCACATTTAATCTCGCTTTTCATCGTATTGTAATTAGCGCGGAGCACGTAATCTTCATCGTCGACACCTTTATCACTAACAACATTATGTTTTCGGGAAAGTGCGCGTTTCAAAAATTCATGTATCGCTTGCAGCTTGTACGATCCCTCGGGAATCGTAATTTTCGCGTCGTCTTTGCCGTAGTAAAATTTATTATTTGAGGAATTCACATTCGATATAGTTTCAAAGTCTGCCAGACCGAGCTCGTAGTCCGCATTGCTCAAATCTATGGGGGGAAAGTAGGTCGCCGCGAGGACGCTACTCTTCTTAGTCAATGTTAGTGTTAGAGACATGTTGACAAAACTGAGTTAAATAACGCAATGTCAGTCTTTAAATTCACGGCGAGAATTTAACCTCTCGGAGAAACTGCAAGCACAACTATCCGCAGATACTCTGATCATACGTTTGATAAGAGGTGTAATTGTATTTTAATTTCGGCACATTTAAATATCGCACCAATTTTTCGGTTGGTCAAAGATTGCCAAAACTGTCGAAATAGATTGCGCGATTTCCTCTTTTTGCATACGCCACTCAATGAGTGCCAGGACCGTCTGTACTGTCTAGATTAACGATACCACTCTCATTTTCTCGCGCGCCATTTATCGGTAAATTATTGCGCATAAATACACCTCTAAAGTATGAAATGTGCATACGTTTTGCAAGTTGTAGCAATTGCACATTTGTAGTTACATCTTTTGGCATTTTTAACATTTTTTTTACGTTTTTTTTTTTCCTCGCTCCTCATCCATATTTGTAAGGGGCGAGATACAGTCCGCGGCCTTTTATGTCGCGATTGTGGCGTAGTATCTCTTGCAACTGACGTTGCGCGGTTTTTCTGTCGTTCACCGCTTTTGCTACGCCAGCCGCTCCGCCAACCAGGGATCCGAGCGCGCCCAGCATTGGTAAAATCGGCAAAAATCCGCCTCGTTTTGCTACCAAAAGTATCCTCCTCTTCATCTTCCTCTTTTTCGTTTTCAAGCCCATGCCGAGCTTTGTCTTAGCCTTCATCGCTGCCCAGACAATTGTGGCCGCGGCTCTCACCGAGACTCGAGTCTTTTGCGACAATGCGAGTTTTTGCTTTCTCGGCGAGTACCTTATCCGCCGCGTGTCTCTCGGTGAGTTCGCTGCTCCGAGAGTACGCTATATCGTGTTCACGGCACGCCGCGTCCAATGGGTTGACACCTTGATCACCTCTAGCCAATCGCTTTTCCAAACGAGTTCCCGGGCTGCAAAATTGATAGCCGGGAATATGAAGCTCGACCGGAAGTGCGTTTATCGCACGATTTAATAGACCTGTGCCTAATTTTGTTGACATTCGCTGCAATCTCTAGACATTACTGAGCAAAGCGCGAGTCCGCGCAGCTATAAATAGGCGGACGTTGGAGGTCAAATCGAGAGTGAGAAAATGAAATTCGTGCAACAACCTCTGACGGTACGAGTGATGAATTACGACGACAGAGTACGCTGCAGGGTGAACAAAGGTGTGCGCAAACACGGTACGATGCTACCAACAACTATACGCGCGATCGTTTGCGGCTCCTCAAACTGCAGTAAAACCAACGTGTTGATAAGCCTGCTGAAAAGTCCGCACGGCGTGCGTTTCGAGAACGTGTACGTGTACTCGAAATCGCTGCAACAGCCGAAATATCGCTATTTGGAAGATTTATTGACGTCGATTGACGAAATCGGCTACTTTACATTCTTCAATAACAGTGACGTTATTCCACCGAGCGAGACATATCCAAATTCAATTTTCGTTTTTGATGACGTGGCATGCGACAAGCAAGATACGATAAAAGAGTACTTCTCAATGGAACGCCACTCGAACATCGACTGCTTCTATCTCTGTCAGACATACGCGAGAATACCGAAACATCTTATACGCGACAACGCGAACCTGCTAATCCTGTTTAAACAGGACGCCACCAATTTGAAGCACGTATACAACGATCACGTGAATACCGACATGTCGTATGAAGATTTCAGTGAGTTATGTCGTACTTGTTGGCAGCAAAAGTATGGATTTCTAGTGATAGACAAGGACAGCTCGCTTACGAACGGGCGATACAGAAAAGGATTTAACGAGTTCGCGATACCGCAGAGCCATTAGTCGTCGCCAACAATCCTCCCGGTCGAGAGAAACTTTAGAGAGTGCTGCCGACATGGCTGATAATATTCGCGAGCGTGAAAAAGTTGCCACGGAGATTGCGAAGACGGCTGAATCGATCCGCAAGAAACACCGCGCTTCGAAGACCGGAAAGATCGATGACGATATCGCTGTCAAGACTCACTTTAAACCTATTATCGAGCCGCTACAAAAGATTGTCGACAACGCGACGATTTTGGTGAAAAACGAGCCTAACACCGACGACGACGACGACGGTGTAAAGATGGAGACACGGTATAAGGGGGAGACACCGAAAAAGAGAAAACATAAAACCATCAAGCAATATAAAGAGGAGGAGGAGACATCAAAAAAGAGAAAATATGATATTTCGAAGCCATTGGATGCTTCATTCATCAAAAAACACACAACCTGTGATACCCAAAACACTCGTAGACGAAAATATTTTCGAAACCACGCGTAACCCGCTTGAAATATCCCTTCGACACTGGTTAAGATCGTCGGAAGGTCGACAAATGATGCGAAAAGATTGGGGGCCATTAGGACAAGAGTACATGGACGCTCTCTTCGGTGCTGATGAGAAGAAAGAAATTGATAATGTATACGGAGTCTATTTCGACGAGAATGAAATGCGCATCGGAAACAAGCGATTCGCGATTGACAAAAATGACAATATAATCATAGACGACACGCGGTACATTGGAACGCCCGGATTGTACGAGTTGATCTTCAAGAAAAGACCTGATTACCAAGAGGATGATTTGCAAAAATACAAGCATATATTATTGGCGACAAACGCGCATAAACGCAATTTTGATGTGCAAGGCCGTGTGAAGAGTAACAAGGGGGACAAGTACAAATATATAATCGCACCGTTGACGCGGGTGGAATCGGACGACCCAAAATCTGGCATGGAAATGCCTCGCGCTATAACGCTAACCAACAATAAGATTGATTACGTGCACTGGGACGACCTCAACGACCTAGTGGATCGCCTACGATTGCTCGATGCTTCGCGCCAAGCCGGCAACAACGCGCATGACAACGAGATCCTGTCAATTATCGAGGAACTGCGGGAAGCGGGCATTATTATAAATTAAACGAGGGTCCCGACAATCTATTCAGTTCATCGTGTGACACTTTACAAAGCATTGAAAAAATGTCTATCAATAAATTCGAATTATTTGAGAGAAGAAATGATGCAACCCCTGGCACAAACGATCAATGGTATAGATTGATTAAAAAATGCGTGCGCAAAAACGCTCTGCATCGCGTCGCTACAGATTATGACGCGAGATCGCGCAAGATTTGCAGTGTAGCGCAACTTGAGGCGGATACCGCTTTGTCGTCAACAAATTGTACCTGGAAGAGTGCTTTAAAACATTGATGATCCAACAGAAAAAGTCAGATAAAAAGCTAGCTGCGTTAGAAAAGGATGTACGAGCGTTGAAAACTGCGATAAAAGAGCTTCTGCGTGCGCCAAACACTATCTCAGACACAGGCATCTAATGAGCGGTTGGCTCAGAAACGTCTATTAAACAGTTGTGAAACGTCTAGAAGGGATTCTCGAGTGGTTGCAAACAGTTGTTGAACAGCTACGAAGGATTATCAGCGTGCTACCAAACAACAATGAGTGTCAACAATGAACGACCCGGAAGCAGCAGTGAACGACCTGGAAACGATGGTGAACGCAACCGCTACGATCGAGGTTACGAACATGTCAAGCAGGGCTGCGAACGAAGCTACAAACAAGTTCTTAAAGGTTACATACAAGCACAATGATAAATAATTAAATAATATTAGGCTATGTGTAACGAGCAAAAAAATTTTATTAATTCTTGGAAAAAAACTTTTTTAATTTGAAAAAACCATTTGACAATCGTTTCAACCTGTACTTGGTCTTCTTCAGTGCGCAGTAATCGTTATGATAATTAAATAAATAAAAATAAAAATAAAAATTATAATAAGTCGCATCATCATGTCAAGTAAATTAAAAACTGATGTCAAAAATAAAAAGGCGAAATACGATGACATTAAATTCAAATCATCAAGCATAGCTCGACACGAACAGTCCAACGCTGAGTGCAAAAATCATATAACTAATCCGGCTAATCCATATTATTTTCAAATTATTGTTGATAACTCGGAGTGGCACTTTGACATTGCTCCAAACCAACCGCTCTTCGTTGGTCGGCGAAAGGCTGTCCGGCAATGAACTTGTCATCCTCCCCAAGTTTTTTTTTTTTATAAAATGTTATGAAAGTTGTATCTGGATAAAGAAAGATGACAATGCCTCCAATGCTTGCTAAACTTATTACTTGACTGATGTCGCGTTGTTTAAAAAGTTGAATATATACCGCGTTATTCATCAATTTATATAAATTTTTTTCAAAATCGTTTTTCGCTTGTGTTCTAAACTGTGTGTTAAGTTCGATGTATTTTTGAAGCCACGCTGACTGCGTGAATTGTAGTATGCGATATATTTTTGTTATGCATAGCCCGTGGCGCGTGCACTGCTGCAGATTACGATAGTGTATTACGTAGCGCTTCTTATCGTAAAGCGTTGCGAGAAGTTTATACTCCCGCTTGCCAAGCGGCTTATCGCGCGTCGGGCAAAACGGTAGGTCAATGTGCGCGTCATGAAGATGCTGCGGATACTCTAAATCTACTTCGAGAACATAGCCTATAGGCGAATCGAACGCGATAGATGATATATCAAAATTCGATACATCGTCAACCCACCGAAAATCGGCATATGACAATGGTTGACACATTGCCCATCCGTACAAATTATTTACATCAAAATACATGAGGTAAGATAAGGGTCTCGATGGGTCGTACGATTGCATGTACTTGTTATTAACCTGTGCGTATCAACTTGAACATTGACTAAGGCTGCCGCGTATACCTCGTTCGACAAACATTACCATGTCAATGTCTGTTAATAATTTAAATTTTACATTTGTATGTTTTAACATGGCATCCCATGTATATCCGGGGAGAGTATAATAATACGCGGGATCGAGTCCATAACTTTTTATACAACTGTCGCGAAAATTTTCAAATATATCGGCTAATAACAAAACATCAATTTTTAAATATAAATCGCTATATTCACCTAGCGTTCAAAGGGAGAATCGGCTCCAGACGGTCTCGGCGTGCGCGTAATCACTCTCGAATACTGTGTCACCGGTCAGGGAACTGTAAAATGAGTCGCGCGGCGGTAAACGTGTGTCTTGTAATCTGTCCACGCAGTCTATGTATTCATACGGAAAGACGCCCTTCCGTGTCAATAAATTGAATTTTTTACTAGTTAAATTTTGATATTCCAAATGTAAAATTTTTAGTTTTTTTTTTATTCAAAAATGACGCTAATTTGTCAAGACTAGCACTGAGAAACTTGTATGAATCGATAAAGCGTAATTTGATATAATTTTTCGTATTGTTGTCTTGCGTCAATCTAACAGTTTTCGAGAATGATATATATTTTTCCTTCGTTATCGGCAGTAATTCAATTTCCCCTTCGAACGCTGTGGCTATGTTTTCGATAATGAAATGCGCGTCGTAGTCGGACAGATTGTGAAAGACTATAGGAATACAAAATGATTCTTTGTAATTTAAGTTACAATTTGAATGCGCGGGGCCTCTGTACTGCCCGGTGAGGTGACAATGATCGCGAACGCGTGTATCGTCTTCGTCAAACGGTTTCTCACAAATGTGACAATGTGTTGCGGTGCGAAATTTTGCCCACTCGTCAGGCGTTAAATTTATCATGGGGACATTGATTGTTAAAATATTTTTTATGCGGATTGCTAAATTTTTAAGCTGTTCGGCGAACCATGCAACGCAATCGACACTACGGCGGGAATTGTATACGGACAACGAACTGTCATACGAACACTGTACGTAATACGCGATGCTGAATACTTGATGGTGTTCATAATTTTTGACATCTTTGGTCTTTGTCAAAACACACTCGAGGGCGGCGTACACTACAAACGGCAGCCGTTCCTTCTTCGTGTAATTGTTGAAGCTGAGCCATTTGTCCTTGTCGCTCGGCAACCGAATAGCGCAGTCGTTTAGTTTTCCGCAATCTTCCGTATGCGTCTGCAACTGGTCCTCAGAATAGAAATAATGTAGGCATCTGTAAAAATAAAAAATTTATTTAAAATTATTTTAAATATAATTTACGTGTAATAAATATATATATATACTTACCAATCGCAGATAAATTTTCTACATTTGTGTTTGCTCAGTTGTGAGCCCACGAGGCGAGACAGATTTTTTTATACACGCGAAATGTCCGACGCTGTTTTCGTCTTCCACGTACAGCAGATTGACGTGTCTGTCTTTCTTTTTTTCCGAAAGACGTAGCGGGACGATGTTCTCGTTGTCGATGATGTACACGTTTACTGAGATGTCGTTTGCCAGTTCAAATTTTTTAATTTGAATATGCTGTTTTTTAAGTCGGGCAATAAAGCCAAAGAAACAAAAAATTAATTACTCGGAACTGTATCTCAATTTGAGATCCCAAAGTTCCATATATAAATTAATTTCGAAACTTACATATGGAGAAATAAGCGCGAAAAATATAGGTCCGAAAAGTCGCTGAAGCGGGAATCGAACCCGCGTCTTTCACTTTCCGGGCGACTGCTCTTACCAACTAAGCTATTCAGACCCTTTCGATCCCATATTTTTCATTTGCCTTTTTAGTAGATGTTAGTAAATACCGCCGTGATTAGCCCAAGGCGTGAATAAACTCAGAAATAAATATTTTTATCGGCTCTCAATATAAAGAATATAAATATGCTGTTTTCTAAGTCGGTCAATAGAGCCAAAGAAACGAAAAATTAATTACTCGGAACTGTATCTCAATTTGAGATCCCAAAGTTCCATATATAAATTAATTTCGAAACTTACATATGGAGAAATAAGCGCGAAAAATATAGGTCCGAAAAGTCGCTGAAGCGGGAATCGAACCCGCGTCTTTCACTTTCCGGGCGACTGCTCTTATCAACTAAGGGATCTCAAATTGAGATACAGTTCCGAGTAATTAATTTTTCGTTTCTTTGGCTCTATTGCCCGACTTAGAAAACAGCATATTTATATTCTTTATATTGAGAGCCGATAAAAATATTTATTTCTGAGTTTTTTAATTTGATTCACAGTCACTGGAAACTCAATGTTTTGGAGATTCAGCACTGTGGTGTAATGCGGATAGGAGGATTCTCGTTCCATATGTCTTTCAGCGGGGTACAGAGCGGCCACCACTGACCATGCGAAACACGCATTATCCGCTGATAGCACATTAACAACCGCTTTCTTTGTCACAATTTTTTGCGGTAATTTGACATGACATCTCGCGCGCATTGGATTGTACTTATTTACATTCACTGTCAAATCTATTATCCGCGACAATGCCCAGCCGCTATCGCGTTCCTGGAACTCTTCTAGCGATGCTAGCGTGAGCTCGATTACGCGGCGATCGTACCACTCGCGTACATCAGACGTGCGAAAGAGTTCAAAGTTTCTCGTATTGATACATTTATTGGCGCGCTTGTCACCGGACACAAATTCGCCGTTGAAAACAGTGTTCACTTTCACACTGACGTGTCTCTGTAGCACATTCTTCACGTTCTCGACTACAATGTCTTTGGCATTTTCCAAAAATTGACGCGGTTCGATAGTCTGAGTTAATTACCGCACCGGTCAGTATACGGCTATCGAACGCCGTTTCGATTTCGCGCCAAACGAGTCTTTGCACGTTATTGCCGCCACCACTAAATCCGCCGCCGCCGCTGAATCCAGGTATGGATTCACCGACATACCGTCTCTGCAAGCGCACTTTTGCACTCTCGAGTCGCGCTATTCTCGCCACCAAAGATTGTCTATGTCCAATCGAGAGACGCGAACGCTTGACACGGTTGCGTTCTTCCAGATTTTCAATAAACTCTTCACACTTTTGCAGCCATCCGAAATATTCGCCCAAGGTGGTGACTTGGCGGGAACGCTCCAACAGGCCGCGCTCAACATTCTCCGCGTTTTCCATTTTTGTAAAAAATTTACTTGTACTGCACAGAAATAACTACTTTAATTGCACACTAAACTTTTTTCTCACAGCTATTTTTCCTTGAGGAAAGCATGCGCTCTCGTGGTCACCGTACTATGGCCCGGCAGCGGCATCGGTCCTTATTATATATATCCCGATCAACCCTTTGTTTGTCAACGTACGAACGAGAAAAATTTAAATGACGTAGATTTTCGGCGCTTGTTTTGTTTATAAATTCCTGCAGCCGCTGGTTATCGGCGCTGGTATTTCTTCCTAAGATAAACAATAAAGGACCGCCGTTTATTGGGGGAGGTACCGCGAGGGTGAAATGCAATCCCCCGCGAAAACATGTCGCAAGCTGCGAGGTTGCATGCAGCAACTTGTTCGCCCTCCATACTTTCACCGCTGATATTTCTTAGAAATATACGTATCAACCCGCTTGATTGTCGGCGCTCGATCCTGGATTAAGCGGCAGCCCTTCTTAGAATTTAATTATATTTTATAGAAATATACAGGTAACGTATGGGAAGAAGAAACGCAATCCCTTTGATTGTCGGCGTTCAAGCCTGGATTAAGCGGCAGCCTTTCTTAGAATTTGATTATCCTGAATTTTTTACCTTATCTTATATTCAGAGAAAGTTTAGATGACGAAACACAACCCCCTTAGTAATAGATATCTGAATGTCGGCGCTCAGCCTGAATCGGCGGCAGCCATTCGCAGAATTTTTACCTTATCATGGGTAATAGATATCGTTGTAATAAATATCTAATTGTCGGCGCTCGATCCAAGCCTGGATTCAGCGGCAGTCATTAATAATTCTTAGAATTTGATTACCCAGAATTTTTTATCTTATCTTATCTTGTTTACGAAAACTTAGATATCCGCTTATCTTATCTTGTTTATGAAAACTTAGATATCGCTGGAATGTTTATCTTATCTTGTAATAGATATTGCTGGAATGTTTATCTTATCTTGTAATAGATATCGCTGGAATGTTTATCTTTTGTTTATAAACATATAAGGTAACATGAGCTCCTTATCAAGTAATATGAGCCCCTTATCAGGTAACTTGAGCTGATAAGATAAGCTTATCTGCTGATAAGACCTCCCGCCCGCGTGACGTCATAACCCCTCGCCCCCGAAAACCCCCCCGCCCCGCACCCCCCTTAGAGGACCTGAGTTAGAACCCCCATAGTATTCCTACTATTCTCTTAAATTTATTTATTGTACGTAAAGCAAAATATGAACGCAAGCTGCATGCTTTATCTGTGAAAAAGGTCAGAAAGCGTCTTAAGACCGAAGAAGTAAGACAGACTTTGACACAAGTTAATGATGCATTAGAAATTTTTGAACTAGAAGGTCATAATCAACATTCATGTGATAAATCATCAATTCATTTAGAAGAGAATCGAAACAACTTTTGCAATAATAATGATAAATTAGATGAAGACAATATTAGTTTTGAGCCAAATGTGGAGACTGATGTTGATTCAGATGAAGAATTTGTAATTAATCTCCAGGATCAGAATGATATTCAATTAACACAGAATTCTGATGAATATCTATTAAAATTTTTGAAGAAATGGGCAATGAGAGTTGCACATAGAAAAGTTGATGAACTTATTGTAGGACTACGATCCCTCCATAGTTTTTTACTAAAATCTCACAAAACTTTACTGCAAACTCCACGCAAAGTTGAATTACAACGTAATGGTAGAGGTTTAATGTGGTATAAAGGTGCCTGAACATCTAACATTTTCATCAGATTCTGAATCAGTTGAAGAATCAAAAAAGAAGAAACTTAAGAAAAGACACAATATTCCAAAACCTAGTTCAACTCTGTCTTCAAAGCTCAAGGAATTATTCGAGAGTAGCAAAGTCAAGAATTCAGCTAAGTCTACGAATGAATATTTTGCTAATTCAAATCTTTCATCTATATCATCAAAGCAAAATACAACTCTTGTTTGTCGATTATCGCAGGAAAAGTCTACACAATCTGGTTTGTATTTTTAATTACTGGAATTTTATTGCAGCATTTAATAATAGTAGACTATCCTTATATGCTCTTATACTTTTATTTTTTCAGAATCTACTAATAAAGAAAACTTGTCTGACAATGAAATGTCATTAACTTTGAGATCTCCAAATTCTTTTAACAATTTTGATTTATCTGAAAAGGCTTCCACTTTTGAGCAATCTCCAGAATCTCAAGATATACTTACAAAATCTGATTACGATAGTGTGAAACAAATAAATAAAAAAAATAATTCTCCAAACAGATCTACATCATTAAAAAGGTTTTTAGAAGGTATTTTTATTGATTACCTTATTATTATGATAAAAAATAATTAATTAATTCTGAATTGATCATTTTATTACTGATAGGTTCACAGTTTTCACCAGAACTAGCTAGCAGTAAGTTATATTCTCTACTTTATTTTTATGTTGAAATAATAAAAATTGTTTTCATTGGCAAGTGGTTATTTCTACATATACAATAATTGTATATTCTATATATACAATAATTTATGCTGTAAGCCTTACATTTAATCCATTATATTCGATTATTCTTCTGACATTTAACTATATGATTAGTTTATTTTTTACAATTTACGGCTTTAGGTATTGACAGCCATAAATCAGGTTTAAGGTTTATTATACCTGTTACAGAATCGAACTTTTATAGTAATTTGTCTATAATATAAAAAAGTCATCATTGTCAATAACATTAGTAACTCTCATTATATTAATTAATAAATTTGAGTGAAAATAGTCGGTTCCAAAAACTATCACTTGCCAATGAAAACAATTTTTATTATTCGTAAGAGATTAATTATAATCACAGAATGTGTGAGAGAAATAATCGAATATGATTATACATATAATTAATTTCTTATGATTTAAAAGTCTGAAAGTTTCTACATATACAATAATTTATTATTATTGTATATATTATTATTGTATATGTAGAAACTTTCAGACTTTTAAATCATAAAAAATTAATTATATGTATAATCGTATTCAATTATTTCTCTCACACATTCTGTGATTATAATTAATCTCTTACGGATTAAATATTATATTTATTATTGTTTGCGCGAACGCGTGAAGGAGAGCGCGTATTTGAAGGCCGAAAGAAATTAATCACTCTTTAATAATTAACACAGAGTTTACTTTCACAATTTAAACGATACAGTAATTTTACAAAGTTCCAATAGATAAGCCGAGATCGATTTCCAAGTGAGTGTGCGGTAATAATTGCGGTAATTTATAAGCGGTTTAATAGTGGTTGTACGTACTGAGACTCGAGAGACTAGCCGCGCAATTTTGGTGGGCGCTTCTTTTATCGGTGCGGTACTGCAGCCCCACTAATTTTTACTTCACCAATTAATTTCGGTTATTTAAAAATGTTCGAAGGTAACGCGAGGGCGCCTGTCTTTAATGGCGGCCCCGTAATTTACGCGAAACAAGCACGCACCTGACATGCGCGAAATGCTCGATAGCGAGATCGATTGGCTTTCGGAAGCCACGTGATCGAACGGCGCATGTCTATTACATCGATAATCAATGCAGTGATCGTTGCTTTCGGTTAAGCAATGTTGTTGTTATTGACAGCTTGTTAAAATAATCCTGATTTATCGCCTACTTGTTTATATCGGGCGAGCCTTTTTTCCGCGGTTTTTTCGCATATTTATCGGAAGAAAATATCGATTTTTAGACAGAAAAATACAAACTAAAATAATTATATTAATTTCTTCTCAATTTCGAACATCCCGCCCGCCTTGTCACCCGCTGACAATAAGTCGCTATGAATGTTCGATCGCGATTGATAGTGGGCTAGGCGCGCGCCGGCGCGGCGAGATACACGTGATTATCGCGTGGAGTGTCGCTCGATTAGCTGAAACGATGAACACGTGTTGACAGTGTGGTGCGATCAGCTGAGAATAGTGACACGCGGTTTCGATGTGAAATAATGTGTGTGAATGTGAACAGTGGTTACAGTGCGTATGTGATGTGTAATCAAGTGCATAGCGAATGAACGTGAGCAAAGGTGTGTGAGTGATGTGACGCGTCGTGCATTTCTGTCTATGCGTTGCGTGTCGTTACGTCCGTTGTGAAGTCGGGAAGTAAGACGATTTTTACGAGCGGACGCACGAGCTCGGAGGTCGCGGTTCGAACGGTGACCACGCGTACGATCCCGTCGTCGCCGGGATGCAGTTTTGTGATCCGGGCGAGAGGCCACCGGTTTGGAGGCAAAATCTCGGAGCGTACAAGGCAGAGTGCTCCGATGCGAGGTGTTGTTTCGACCTTCAACCATTTAGGTCGTGAGATGAGTCCATGGATGTACTCTCCCGACCATCTCCGCCAAAAGTGATCTCGCATCGCCTGGAGATGATGCCATCGTGATGCTGCGGATCCACTGTTGTCCTCCTGTACTGGCTCCGGGATGGCGAGGAGCGGCGCGCCGATCAGGAAGTGGCCCGGAGTCAGTGTTGTAATATCGTCTGGATCGTCAGAGAGTGCCTGTAATGGACGAGAATTTAAACAAGCCTCAATTTGTGTGAGGAGAGTGGTCAGTTCCTCAAAGGTGAGAGTGGTTTCACCTATCACCCTCCGTAAGTGATACTTAGCGGATTTGACGGCTGCCTCCCACAATCCGCCGAAGTGCAGAGCTGCTGGTGGATTAAAGTGCCATCGTATGCCATGTTCAGCAGCTACGCGTGCGATTCCACGACCCTCGGTGGATGCAGCGACGAAGAGCTCCCGTAAAGTGCGGTCAGCCCCGATAAAGGTCGTTCCACAGTCGCTATATATGTCCGTACAGAGACCTCGACGTGAGACAAAGCGACGTAAAGCGGCGATAAAAGCCTCTGAAGAGTAATCCAAGACAAGTTTGAGGTGGATGGCTCTGGACCAAAAGCAGATGAATACTGCGATATAGCCCTTATAGGCGCGGTGTCCTCGTCCCTTGCTTGTTCGGATGAGGATGGGTCCTGCATAGTCCACTCCAGTGCGCAGAAATGGCCGAGTCGGAGTGACCCTATCGCGGGGTAGATTACCCATCGGTGGCTGAAGCGTCGTTGCTCGCCATCTTGTGCAGGTGACGCAACGATGTAGTTGCTGTTTCACAACTGTGCGTCCTCGTGGAATCCAGAAGCGCAGTCGAAGCAGCCCCAGGGTAAGTTGCACTCCGCCATGCAGCGTCCGACGGTGACAGGATTCCACCAGCAGACGAGTCAGCCACGACGAGGTTGGAATGATCATCGGGTGCCTCTCATCCTGTGTCAGCAGGGCGTTCTTAAGCCGACCTCCCACTCTCAAAACACCATGGTCGTCGAGGAACGGAGTCAGCTTGGCTAATGTGCTGCTTGGTTTAATACCTCTTGATGCACAGTCCGCAGGGTTGTCGCGACCAGCTACGTGTCTCCATTGTGCATTAGGCAGCTGCGTCTGGATGTGAGCGACTCGATTGGCGACGAAAGTCTTCCAGCGTGAGGAGTGACCGCGAATCCACTGGAGGGTCACTGTTGAATCCGACCACAAGTACGTGTCTGATGTTGCCAGGTCGAGCGTTTGTTTGATATGTCGCATCAAATTGGTGAGTAGCGTGGCGGCGCACAACTCCAGCTTCGGCAAGGTCACTTGTTTGACGGGTGCTACCTTGCTTTTGGCCATCAATAACCTTATTGACGTTTCGTTCCTTTCAGTGATGCGGATGTATACTGCGGCGGCATATCTTCGTTCAGATGCGTCGGCGAAGCCATGAAGCTGCAGCGAGCTCTTATCTGCTCCAGTCCCGAGCCAGCGTTTTATTCGCACCTGATCTAGAAGATAGAGTTCTTCTAGAAGACGTTGCCACTCTCGAGCGTCGGATGGCGGCAGCGGGGTGTCCCAGTCCAATCCTTGCAGCCACGTGGATTGAATGAGAATTTTTGCTCGAATCACGACTGGAGCGAGCCACCCCATTGGATCGAAGAGCCGTGCGGTTTCGGATAAAACCGTTCTCTTCGTGTGGTTAATGGCAGCGTGCGGATGAAACACGAAGGAGAACTGGTCTTGTTGCGGGTGCCAGCGGAGTCCTAGCGTGGAGTGGCTCTCTCCTTCCCAGGCTGGCGGCAATTGCTGCAAACGATGATCGCTTGAGACTCCAGTCAGGATCCTTTCGTCGTTGGCTGCCCACTTCTTCAACGGAAATCCGCCCGCCAAGCAGAGGTTGCGAATTTCCGTCTGGAGTGCGATCGCATCGTTCAGCGTATTTGAGCCGGTGACCACATTGTCGACATAACAATCTCGACGCAGAGCCACGGCGCCACGAGGAAACTGCTCTCCTTCGTCTGTTGCGAGTTGACGGAGTGTCCGTATGGCAAGAAACGGAGCACACGCCAGACCGTAGGTGACCGTTCTCAGCTGGTACTCTCGCACTTCATCATCAGTTGAATGACGCCACAGGATCGTTTGGAATCTGCAGTCATCCGGATGCACGAGTATCTGCCGATACATTTTCTCTATATCAGCAACGAAGACATACTGGTGTTGACGCCATCGGAGTAGTACGTCAGGAAGAGCTGGCAGAAGATTTGCTCCAGTCATGAGGTGTGCGTTTAAAGAGTCTCCTGTTCGTGTTCGCTGCGACCCATTGAACACGACCCTCAGCTTCGTCGTGGCACTGGACTCCTTGAGTACTCCATGATGTGGTAAGTACGTTGACTGATTGCTAGTTGTGGAGCATGTCACCAGCGTCATATGTTTCAGGTCTTCGTATTCTGTCATGAAGTTGCGATACAGATTGCCGAATCGAGGGTCCTGGACGCATCGCCTCTCCATTGTTGTGAGAAGCCGCTCAGCTGGTTTGCGGGTTTCGCGGAGTGCAGTGATTGGTGAGGAGAACGGCAGCTTCACCACGTATCGTCCTGAAGAGGTGCGAGTGTGCGTGTGCGCGAAGAATTCTTCGCTATGCTGCTCTTCGGCGGAGAGTGTCGTGACTGCGTTGGGCTCCCGTTCCTGTTCCCAAAACTGCTGCACCAGCTCGAGTAGCTCGTGATCAGCAGTGCTGGAATGTGCGACGGTGCTCTTCTGCGGATGCAACGTCGGAGCCTCCAGAGAGGATCCATCCTAGCGATGTCTTCTGCGCGATTGGCATCTGAGGTCCACCCTTGCGTAGACCCTCTTCAAGAATTAAGGAGCACACCTCCGCTCCCAGTAGCTCGGCTGGATCGTTCTCGCGAAATTGAGGATCCGCCAGTTGGAGTCCTCGAATATGCGGCCAATCTTCTGGTGTGCTGGACGTGGAGCCTTGGAGAAGTGATAGGCGTGGCAGTATGAACGCTATCACGGAGAGCCGAGCGTTCGTGATGTCCGAAGTGAGGTGCAGCGTGACCTTGCCACGCGTTGATCCTGGTCGTGCGCCTCCGATCCCAAAGATGGCCATGTCGGTGCGTGATCGAGGCAGGTTCAGTCGTTGCACCAGTGCTTCAGAAACGATCGACACCTCTGATCCCTGATCGATCAGTGCTCGGACGTCGTGCGGTGCTCCATGGCGATCGGCTACGTTCACCCGAGCAGTGGCGAGGAGTACAGCCTTCTGCTTCTTGGCTTTGTGCAGTGCGGCGAGTGAGGTGGCTTCTGGTGGATGTGCGGTGACCGTGTTGTATGCGTCGTGCAGTGAAGTGTGATAACGTGCCTTGCATGTGTAGCAGTTCTTCTTCGACTGACATTTTGTAAGATAATGATTTCCGAGGCAGTTGAAACACAGTCTGTGCGTCTCAACAAAGGCCTTTCGATCTGCAGCGGATTTTGTCTTGAATTCGCGACACGTCATCAGATGGTGCTTCTCATGGCACAGTGCGCATTGTGGAAGGTCAGTTCCGTGCTTCGCAACATGTGTCTTCGCCGTTCTTGAAGACTCTCCGAAGTTCTTCTTGAGAGTCTTTGGATGCACGGCGTTAAGTGTAAACATCCGTCGCGTCATGAACTCCAAAAGTGTTTCGTGCGGTGGTGACTTGTTGGAGTCGGATATGGAATTTTCCCATTCCATTCGAGTGTGTGCGTCGAATTGTTCGACGATAAGATAGTTTAGGAGGTCCATTCCGTGAGATTCAATGGGACGACCTATACTCTCCTGTGCGTTGACGACTGTGACGGCAGCGTTGTGGATGCGATGCAGTTCGTCAGCGGTTCCGTTCTTCATTCTCGGCACGGCAGTGAATGCGGCGAAGTTGCATCGGATGAGTTCTCTCTCGTTTTTGTAGTGTTTGCACAGTATCGTCCATGCACGTTCGTAGTTGTCTCCTGTCACCGGTAATGAACTTATCAATTTTTCAGCCTGTCCGTTCAAACTCGACCGAAGATGATGCAGGCGTTCGATGTTAGAGATGGTGGCGTTATCACCGACGACAGACAGGAAGAGATCTCGGAAGGTGGGCCACTCGAAGTAAGCTCCCGAAAACTGCGGAATCCTGACTCGAGGTAATGCGGTTCGAGGCGCGGCTTCGTTTAGCTTGACGGTTTCCGAGGCTGACCGAATGCGTTCAGTGTAGCCGTCCAGGATGCTCCTTTGCTGTACGTACGTATTTTCAGTCAAATCATGGAGTCCTGAAGTAACATAATCACTTTCTCTAAACTTATCTTTCAAGGCAATGCGCAGCTGATCGTGCTGGATGACGAACTTATCCCAGGCTTGATCAAGAAGTCTGATGCGGGTAGTGACGGCACTGGATGTGATGTTAGGAGCGCCCATCTTCTTCAGGTATTCGACCGAGCGTGAGATTCGAACTTGGATTTCACGCTGACTATCTAATAATATAGCGGCATCCATGATGTGACACTTACTGTATTTCTTTTTCAGACACTTCACTCTCGTCTTCAAGACCGTTCACACTCGTGCCGGCGCGACGACCTGATATCCGGCTCGAAGGACCAAAAATATGTTTGCGCGAACGCGTGAAGGAGAGCGCGTATTTGAAGGCCGAAAGAAATTAATCACTCTTTAATAATTAACACAGAGTTTACTTTCACAATTTAAACGATACAGTAATTTTACAAAGTTCCAATAGATAAGCCGAGATCGATTTCCAAGTGAGTGTGCGGTAATAATTGCGGTAATTTATAAGCGGTTTAATAGCGGTTGTACGTACTGAGACTCGAGAGACTAGCCGCGCAATTTTGGTGGGCGCTTCTTTTATCGGTGCGGTACTGAAGCCCCACTAATTTTTACTTCACCAATTAATTTCGGTTATTTAAAAATGTTCAAAGGTGACGCGAGGGCGCCTGTCTTTATTGGCGGCCCCGTAATTTACGCGAAACAAGCACGCACCTGACATGCGCGAAATGCTCGATAGCGAGATTGATTGGCTTTCGGAAGCCACGTGATCGAACGGCGCATGTCTATTACATCGATAATCAATGCAGTGATCGTTGCTTTCGGTTAAGCAATGTTGTTGTTATTGACAGCTTGTTAAAATAATCCTGATTTATCGCCTACTTGTTTATATCGGGCGAGCCTTTTTTCCGCGGTTTTTCGCATATTCATCAGAAGAAAATATCGATTTTTAGACAGAAAAATACAAACTGAAATAATTATATTAATTTCTTCTCAATTTCGAACATTATATAATAGATATTATAGATATTATTAAATAGATAAAATTGTCATGTGATTAATGTGGTTTTTTGACAGGTAAACCTCAAGATCGATTAATCCTGAATT
Source organism: Nylanderia fulva (assembly GCF_048542155.1). NCBI lineage: Eukaryota > Metazoa > Arthropoda > Insecta > Hymenoptera > Formicidae > Nylanderia > Nylanderia fulva. Next base: position 504,538 of record NW_028190654.1, on the reverse strand, counting down.
ACATGCAAGAATTGTCAACGAAGATAGATTGGCTGCACATTAAGATTTCTCAAATTTTGAACGAATTGTTTCCCAATAATGACGCTTTTGATCAGCCTGAAGGATTTCCCTCCTTGCCATTGGAAACTGAGGAATCTTTTGTAAACTTTGATGAACACTTAAATAATAAAGTATTATATGGTCAAATGGTGAGTATTTTAACTAAGGCACTATAAAAGAAGGTATTCTCACGTCCGCCATTTTCTTTCCAACTAGGAGGAAATTAACCAATCACAAAATTACTTTTCTCTAAATTCAATTGTGATTAGTTAATTTCTTCCTAGTTGGAAAGAAAATGGCGGACGTGAGAATACCTTCTTTTATAGTGCCTTATTTTAACCACTGTTATGTCAAATATTTATATCTTTATTAAATATTAAGAAATAGCTTTGAATGGGTGGGGGGGTATAAACATTGAGAAAAATATTTATTCGTAAGTGTCTGAATAGCTCAGTTGGAAGAGCAATCGCCCGGCAAGCGGAAGGTCTCGGGTTCGATTCCCGATTCAGCCGACTTTCGGACCAATATTTTTCTCGCCTATTTCTTTACAGGGGATGTTAAGAGAAGGAACAAGGGGAATTTCTGAGATCCCAACCATAGGATTCAAATTTCTTAGTTTCCAAATTTTCTTTCTTTCTTAATTGTCGCAATAACATCGCGTTTGGCTCTATTGGTCGAGAGGAATGAAGTAGAGATTGTGGTTTTAAAATTAAAAGAGTTGACTTAAAAGTATTCTTATTATATATATATTAATTGAATATATATATGTGTGTGTGTATATATATATATACATACTAATCCCAGAAAAAATCTTCGAATTAATTCTAAGCAAAAGCAAACCATTTCATTTGCATTGGAATTAATTCAAAGATTGTTCATCAATTTTATATCTTTTTTTCTTTTTTTAATTACAAAATAATATATTATTATAGCAATTCTAATAGAATTTAAATAGGATTAATATAGTTTGGGCGCGTTCTTGTTCTTTAATTATGTTTCGCCACTATCGCGGATCGGGAGAAGATATTTTATCCGGAATATTAATTTGGGGTGCAAAGTATACTGTATTTTACTGCATGTATTCGTGTCACAAAAGACCTGATACAAACTTTTACTCTCCACCGAGAAACAAACGTGTTACGCGAATTCTATCTGCTCTCGAGGCCGCGCATTGTCTTGCTTCTCTCGATCATTCCTCGACCTTATTTTTATTTTTAGGTGATTAGACTCTATCTTTATTTTAAAGTCTTCTCGCTTTTTATTATGTTTGGAAATCGAAATTTACCTTTGTTATGTTAGTCGCTCGTTTATTTATTTATTGTTTTGTGTCACCGGTCGCGATATCCTTAACACACGTCGCTTGTAATTTTTATTTTTATTTTGTATATATTTTATATGCTTGTGGCATTTATCGCCACAATAGAAACAAATAGCATTTAATAAAACATTTAAATTTATTATAAAATAATCATAAATATTCATTTGATTAATCGTAATTATGACATCTTTAATTTTTAATTAATATTAATTGTGCATAATTTTATATAAAGAAATTGCAATTTATAAGTTTAATAAACAACTAAAATCTAAAAAAATAAAAAATAATTTTCAAATACATTGCTTGAATATTATAAAAATATAAGTAATGTTATTTAAAATTGTGTAATGACAATGGAGAGTACAAATTAATTTTTTTATTTACAAATTTATATATTACAAAGTACATATTGGCTATAAAATCGATCGAACTATAGAAAATGTTTGTTTTTAATTTCTTATACGTTCCATATAACTTTACATAAAATATTAGAATTTTACATAAATTATTATAGAGTATAAAATATATAGAAAATATCCCAGATAGCAAAATGTTAGCCAATAATCATGACTTTACAGCAGATTCCTATCCTAAGATTAATTGGTGTGTCTGCAATTGATGACATTATGCTAGCATAAGTATTGTAGTAAGTAAAATCTGACAGCAGATTAGCAGCAAAAACCAAGAAAATCTGCACAATATAGTTAATGGCAGATTGGCAGTAAAAACCTAGTCTGTCAAACACAATCTGATAGCAGATTGGCGGCAGAAATTGAGCAGGAATAATTAATCTACAATTTTTTGTCATTTAAAAATATGATAAAATTGAATATTTTTCAATGAATATGTGCATAAGATGCAGTATCCATTAATTATAATTTATTTTATAAATATGAAATTTTATATAATATAATTAAATAAAATAATATGACATATATTATATTGTAGCTATATCTCAAATAGCAATTGTATACTTTGTAATGTAAATTTGCAAATATTAATTTTTTGATTAGTCCATAAAAGAAATACAAGTAAATATTTTTCAAGCGTTTTATAACGAGAGACTACGTAAAAAAGAAACAAATTTGCCCATTTTTGTCGTATTAATCATGAAGATCATTCATACAATTATGAAACTTTTTGTGCATAAATTATCAGTGCAGTATATCCAATAGGCATATCATCTCCATTTTTCTCCTTCTCTACGTTATGTATCTTAAAATTATCTTGAACAATATCTGCGTATTCTTTAGCTCTTATTTCCGCAAATTTACGTGCTAATTCATTTTTGAATTCATCTCTTAGATTATTCGGCATGTCGTCCAAAAAGTTAAAATCACATTGTGAAATGACCATGGCTATGGAATTGAATAAAATATATACGATTAATTTAGAATTGTAAATCACAAATAAATAAGAAAAAATATAAAAACTATATTAATCACGTAGCCTAGAATTTAATTTTTGCTTGTATATATATCAAGAAAAAGACTTACATAGAAACGTTTCTGCATTATCCTTGTAGTTCAATAGCCGATGACTGCAATGATTAACTTGAAATCCAATATCTTCAAGTATTTCTATTAGCTCTTCACGAGGTTGTATTGAATGATGAAGTGGCCCAACATACTTTGCTTTGTCCTATATAAAAGATAATTGACAATATATACAGTTAAAAAATTAAATGTGCAATATATATATTACATATTACATATAAAATAAATTAATGAAAGGCTCGTATAAATTAACAAAATTAACCAAATCAAATATAGTAGGCCAACTGAACGAGCAAAAAATAAGATGTAAAAATTTTATATATATATATATTAATAGTTAAATAATTAAATTATCATTCCGTTATAGAAACAATATAAATCGTAAACGTTTCGACTGCACTACAGTCTTTTTCAATACATAAAAGTTAAAAATTAAAATACAAAGTTAAATGTTAAAAATACAAAGTTAGTTAAATATTAAAATATAAAATTAAAACGATTCTTCGCTGTTGACCAATAGATGTGCAAGACGATTGGTCTGAGATGCCAAGTTATGTGACATTTAATCATGCTGCGGATATATTACTCGAATTAAATCAATGTCAGATAAAATTAAAAAATCTTTCAACTTACATTATCGTTTTAACAAGTCCTTCTTCCCGATCTTTCAAGTGTGTGTTGCGAAGTCTGAATAACAAATGTCAAAGTAGAGAGCGTGATGTATTTATTTATTACCAATGTTTTTTCTAAACTATGATTCAGCAAATTTTTTAAGTATGTTAAAATAACTACTGCCTAACAATTCGGTGTCTTTATTTAAATTAATTCCATTTTTCTGTTCTTTAATGTGGATCATTTCAGATATTAGCCTTTTATGGTAATTATTTTCATGATCCATAATTTTAGTGTTGTCCCAGTCAAATGTATGTTGTTCGTTTAAAATGTGTTCCGTGACAACCGAATGTTTAGCAGAGTCTAATTTAATATTATTTTTATGTTCTTTAAGTCTCGTTCCTAACTGTCTTTTTGTCTGTCCGACATATGTGGCGTCACAATCGTTGCAATTCAATTTATAAATAACATTAGAATTCATGGGGCAATTATTTCTGTCCTTTTGAACTTTTATGAAGTCATTTAATTTTTTAATGCAACGATATCCCACCACTACGTCAGGTCTTCTTATTGCTGAAGCAACTTTCTCAGATATTGATTCTATATATGGTATGACAAAATATTTAATGTTAGTATTAGTATTATTAGTATCTGTTATATTGTTGTTATTAGACTTGTTGAACTTCTTAGTTGAGAGATTTTTCAATCTGCGTTTTATTTCTGTGAAAATTAGATCAAGAGGATAACCGTTGGATAGCAAAATGTTAATAGTTTTCTCTATGTTTTTTTTTTGTGAAATTGCGGATGTGATAGTAATATAGCTCTATCTACCAAGTTATAAATTGTTCCTATTTTATGACAAGTCGGATGATTTGAAAAAAATGAAAGTAATCTACCTGAGAATGTCTTTTTGTGATACCAATCTAAATAAATTTTATTATCTATTACTTTGATCATTATGTCTAAAAAGCTTATACAACGATTATCCTCTTTTTCCAATGTAAATTGTAGTCTATCGTTAAAATTGTTGAATTCGTTCAAAACATATGTAATATTGTCAGCGAAAGTGCATAAAATAATGTCGTCTACATAATGGAAATAGAAAGTCAGTTCGCAATTTAAATTAAATATCAAAATACGACTCGCTAAGTAACTCAGTATCTTTGTTTAAATTTAGTCCATTTTTTTGTTCCTTGATATGTAGCATCTCAGAAATGAGTCTTTTATAATAATTATTTTCGTTGTCCAGTCGTATTTTGATATTTTGGATATATTAGCGAACAATAAATAATAATAGGACAAATAGGACATTAACGAGTCAAACATAGATATTAGATCATATATAAACACGCACGCTCTCCGATCAAGTAAAGTTTAAAATGAGCTGTCTTTCTGTATTGTTGGTTTGTTATGTGTCATCCTTAATAACTGTTAATAAGTAGCAAAATTGTCAAGAAGGACGATGATAGGTAAGCATACTACCAATTGTAGGAGATATATATTATAATTTGGACATACGTTGATCGGTAATTTTTTATTAATCGCAGCGCCTACGGAACGGGTTAATTTCTCGCATATTAACGATGAAACTATCCGAGATCTGAACAAAATCAGAGATCATATCGAGGCAAACATTGTTGGAAGGACGGATTAGAACACGCGTTAATTGCTCAAAAACTCTCGATTCTGAATAACTATAATTAAATTTCGATATTATGTGAATTTGTATGAATTTATATTTCAATAATTATACTGAAGAAGACCGCGTGCGGTCGAAACGTTTATAGAATGATTGTAATTTGCGTTAGTTTTAATATAATGACTGTAGTTTTATAATTTATACATGTAATAAATGGTAGTTGACTGAACATCTCGAATATTCAGCTCGATAAGTTGGCCTTATATTTATCACTTTGTTTTCAATATACGAGCGACAATTTGTATTAATTTATTTATATTTTAATATTTAACTAACTTTGTATTTTTAACATTTAACTTTGTATTTTAATTTTTAACTTTTATGTATTGAAAAAGACTGTAGTGCAGTCGAAACGTTTACGATTTATATTGTTTCTGTAACGGAATGATAATTTAATTATTTAACTATTAATATATATATAAAAAAAATTTTTACATCTTATTTTTTGCTCGTTCAGTTGGCCTACTATATTTGATTTGGTTAATTTTGTTAACATATAAAATATTTGTTATACAAAAAAGATGTATCCAAAATTAACTCAGGCATTAAAATTAATTATCTTGACGTAATTTGAGATTAAAATGACAAATTTTGCTACCTATAGAAATGTCGAATAATTCAAGTACACATAAAACAAAATTGAATCTCATATCTTATAGCCACAATCTCCACTTGATTCCTCTCGACCAATAGAGCCAAACGCGATGTTATTGCGATAATTATGAAGGAAAGAACATTTTTGGAAAGGAATTTGAATCCTATGGTTGGGATCTCAGAAATTCCCCCTGTTCCTTCTCTTAACATCCCCTGTAAAGAAATAGGCGAGAAAAATATTGGTCCGAAAGTCGGCTGAATCGGGACTCGAACCCGAGACCTTCCGCTTGCCGGGCGACTGCTCTTCCAACTGAGCTATTCAGACACTTACGAATAAATACTTGTTGTTACTTATTGTTCGTCGCGTCTGGACCTAATTACGACGCTTTGGGGGGTGGGGGGGTATAAACATTGAGAAAAGTATTTATTCGTAAGTGTCTGAATAGCTCAGTTGGAAGAGCAGTCGCCCGGCAAGCGGAAGGTCTCGGGTTCGAGTCCCGATTCAGCCGACTTTCGGACCAATATTTTTCTCGCCTATTTCTTTACAGGGGATGTTAAGAGAAGGAACAGGGGGAATTTCTGAGATCCCAACCATAGGATTCAAATTCCTTTCCAAAAATGTTCTTTCCTTCATAATTATCGCAATAACATCGCGTTTGGCTCTATTGGTCGAGAGGAATCAAGTGGAGATTGTGGCTTTAAAAATTAAAAGAGCTGACTAAATAAGTATTCGCATTATTCTCATATCTTATGTTAGCCAAATCTATATAAGCATACATTCGGAGGATTTTAAAATAAAAATTTCACAGTTACACAGAAATTATTCTACAATATAATCTTATATTATATTTTAATTTGCAATAATATTTACCCCCATATACGATGCATATCGCTCATCTTGCGCCATAATATTCATAACTTCAAAAAAACTATGACGAACTATATATAATATCAGCATAGTTTTGTCAGGTCGAAGCATACAATACATATTTTCAAACGTCTGGCTGTTAAATAACGAAGATAAATGTTAATGATTGTAATTTTAAAAATATATAAATTTATTAAAATTATTTGAAACACATAGTTATGCAAAAGTATATATTAGTAAAATCATATATTACAAAAATTCTTTCTTACAAAAATAATATTGTAATTTACCATTATTAAATAAATTTTCTTACCGAATGTCATGGCACCATTGCAAAGTGTAAAATGAGAATATATGATCAAATTTCGAAATATATTTCTCCGGCAAATTTTTTGTTTGAATATCCAACACTTCGAATTTGAGTCGTTCCTTGTCACCGTACATTTTATTTGCGTATTCGATCGTACTTGCATTAATATCTGTGCCTTTATATAATATACATATATAGTTTTAACGTTAATTAATATTAATTTTCTTCACATTATGTGTTGTTTTTGTGCGCACGTGAGCTGTCAAAATCTTTTATGATTCATTATTTTTTCTTACCGATCATTGTTGCTTTTGGATTAAGAGCCGTAAGAAGAATATCTTTCGTTGTATTTCCAGGTCCACAACCAACACCCATACATTTTCCAGTAATATGTTTTAGTTCTTCGGCAAACTCGTCGACAATAAGTGATACAGTTTCTTTGTTCGCTTTAGTAAATAAAGCGTATCGCGCTGCTTGCATCATGATTTTATGATAATTGTTCAAGTATATAACTAGAATTTATAAAAACTTGAAGAAAATGAGCTATAATATAAGAGTCGGTGTGTCGAAATTTCAATATATGCAAATATAATCTGCGTGTAATTCTTCTTTACTTATTCAGAACAATTTTGGTTCTTTTTTTGAACTATTTTTTTCAGTTTATCATATAATATAATACAATAAAATATTCGGAATGATGGACAAAACAACACTCAATACAATAAGCTGAGATGGTTTAAAGAAAGGAATAAACGTTTTAAATAAATAAAAATGAGCAATTAATTACACACAGTTTTAAAATAACCAAATTACCGGAAATATGTGAATTGTTAGATGTTGCTGGTGAAATTGTTGATGAAATGAGGAATTTATCGAGCTACTTATAGTTCCTGCGAAAAATTACATAGAGAGCAGCGATATATATTATGTAAAATCATTGTTTTTGAAGAAAGAGCATTTTTATACGATGAGTGTACTGAAGTGTGTGGGTGTGTGTGTGTGTGTGTGTGTGTGTGTGTGTGTGTATGTGTATGTAAAATGTATGTATACAGAATAAGAAATAATACAAGATATTAGCATTTAAAAAAATGGTTGCGTTAGTAGAACAGTGTCGCGAACTTTTTAAAGAGACATTTCTTAAAATAAAAATTTAAAGAAAAAATTATATTATAAAAAGATAGATAATGTAATTCGAGGTGTTGTGTGCCTCGGGTCGGGCACAAGGGTCGCGTCAAATTAGAATATGGATTCGGGGCGTCGAAAGTCGGATCAGGTTGTCTTAAGATGTCGAATCTTATGCACCTGCTTTTTTTTTTAAACAATTGAACACTTGTCGTTGGCTTATTTTAACAATATTACACCTATTAGTGTAAGTTACTTAAACTAGTCTCGCGATAGCAACAATATATATGTATATATTTATTTGATTCGCGTGTGAATCTAGTTAGGTTACTGATAAGCAACTGCCTCGAGCGCGTTTTCTGCTCGACTTATATAATGTCGATATTGAGGAAGTTTTTTAATCGGAAGGGGTGCCTGGTAACAGGCCTTGTCGATCAAGAGCCTAGGTGCAAACGAAGGAAATTCAAAGTTCTGCTTTGCTTGCACGTTGGGCAATTTCGGTTCCACGTGTTAGTGTAGTCAAATTAGGTTTTTATCTCGGAACCGATTCAATCAACTCGGATCTTAATGATTTATGGCTTAAAATTTTACAAATTAAATATACTAAAACCTTTATAGATTAAAAATTGCCGCTTTTTACAGGAAATATAAAAAAATGACTACACTACAATAAAAAGTAACTTTAACTTATTTCTACATTGTTTTTTCCTTATCTTCTATTTGTGAAACTGCTTTAAGGGAGATTCACATCTAGACAGAAAGCAGAAAACAGCAAAGCATTAATAAGCTAATATATTATAACTCGCGCTGGTAGTAAGTAGTAACCGAAGAATTTTTCTGTTGTACTATGTTTACTACCAGTCCGAGTTTTGATTGGCTAATGCTTTTCTGTTTTCTACTTTTTTGCCTAGGTGTGAATTCTCCCTTATTCAATGCACTAAATATAAAAAACAGAAGGTCAAAATAATGTCAAAATATAGTCACTTTTTTCTTCTGTTTGACATCATTGTGATTTTCGCCATTTTGACGTTACTTTGACATTATCGTGACTTTTTGTTCTCCTTGGGTTCTTTTTGAAGGATACGTCTTTTTGAACATTTATACAATTAATAAGCACAATTTAATCTTAAAAAATACTGTAACATATATATATATATATATATCTTAAAAAATACTGTAACATATATATATATACAGGGTGTCCCATAACTCGCGAATCACCTTTCATGGGCAGATAGAGCGTATTAAACTGAATAGAAAAGTCCTGTATCATTTTGTGTGTGTGTGTGTGCGATATTCGCAATAATTATTGAGTTATTAACTAAAATATCTAAACGAATGAGCGAGTAGAAAACGGTAGGCCGGACTCGGTGTGCATGTCGGATGACTTATTTGTTATATGCCGCTTAGTATCAAAAGTATCATCTTACTTTTCAGCGCCACTACATTGGTCGCCGCTCGCTGCATGACGCCGCCTTTCGATCAAATAATGCTTTCTATCTGCTTATTTGTTTAGATATTTTAATAAATAACTCAATAATTATTGCAAATTTCGCAAAATAATACATGAATTTTCTATTCAGTTTAACACGCTCTATCTGCCCATGAATGGTGATTCGCAAATTATGGGACACCCTGTATATATAAATATATATATATATATATATATATATATATGTATATATTTATAATATATATGTATAATACAGTTTATAATATATATACAATACATATAAAAATTTTTAATAAAAAGACTTACCTGTTAAGTAATAATCGTCTTTCTTAAAATGCAACGAACATACTAATAATTCTTTATCTTCATCTGTAACTTTTAAATTTCTTAATTCACTTCTTTTATCAACTAATTCTCTCTTTCCAAAAATTTTGGTACTATTTGCTTTTGGCACAGTATGAAAGCTCAAATTCAGGTTGATACTCTTATTTGATGTACATTTATTGACGCAGCACCTATCCCAGCTGCTTTTTTTCTATAGTTAGAAGAAAACTCTATTTTTTGTTTATTTCTGAATGTATTATTCTTTCTTTTAATAACACTCACTGATTGCCGTATGTAAACAATATTAAATCTACCTTTATGACAGCCTTTATTGTTTAGTTTCCGTTTCGCTCACTAGTGTCGCATGGTAAATTTATATTCTCAATCTCTAGAGCTTTCCAAAACTATAATAAAGTACTTTTTTCTTAAGTACTTTTAGAGTTATAAGGCTTCAAGTTTATAATTTTTTTACAAATAAAATATCTTGTGAAACATTCAGTTTTCGGTAATCTTAATACTTTTACGCATGAAACAATGAGACTAATCAATTGGTGTAAAAAACACAATTGATTGGAAAAAAATTATTTTGTTCATAAAAGGCTGATTCGGAAAGCGATCATTAAATATTTCTGCAGCATTTTTATTGCCATAACATTCGTTCCATGTAAAGGTCAACTTTGTAAATATTTTGTTAAATATGTCAGAAAATTGAAGGTGAATAAAAAATTTCACAAAAGTTACTTGTTTTTATTACGTAGAATATGTTGTCATTTTGAAAAATGTTGTTGATTATTTAAAATGACAAAGTTGACCTTTATATGTTCTAAATTTTGGACAAATGTGGTAATAGAAATGCTGCAGAAATATTTAATGATTATTTTCCGAATCAGTCTTTATGCACAGAATCATTTTTTTCCAATCAATTATATGTTTTCCTTACACCAATTAATTGGTCTCATTATTCTGTATATAAAAGTATTAAGGTTACCGAAAACTGAATGTTTTAAAAGATATGTTATATGTAAAAAAATTGTAAACTTCAGGCCTTATAACTCAAAAAGTACTTAAGAGAAACGTACCTTATAGTATTTTGGAAAGTTCTATAAGCTACAAGAATATGCAATAAAAAATAGGAGGTTCCGCTTAAGAAATTGAAGGTGACCTTCAAATAACTATCCAAGATCAAATCAATTATACCATCTTATGTCTCCCTTCAAGCTATGTTTGAAACATTTTTCTTTGAAATGCTTTGTTTCCGAGATATAAGTTTATAACGTTTTATTTTGAACACCCGGTGTGTGTGTGTGTGCGCGCGCGCGTGTGTGTGTAAGTACTAACGTGTATATATATATATATACACTTCGATTATAATATTTACAAATTGAATCACATTCAGATTTTTTGGTTTTTGGTCGATGAGGCGGAGCTTATCTCAAAGATGTTGAATACACTAGTAACATTGTGATGTAATGGGAAAAGTAAAAGGCTGGCAGTCTACAGTTCTATAGTCAAAGGTTAAAATATAGGACTTTATTTTATACTGAAAGCATCGAAGAAAACGAGTAAATTTTCAAATCCATGTAAAACCTCTCCTCACTTATATATTCAATTTTCGATTTTGAACAATATATACTTATACAAAGATTCTGCATGACTACATATAGGAACGTCTATATGTTTATTAAATATGTGTATATATGCATAGCAATATCTACAACTGCGTTCAATCTTTTATTATTTAACAATATAAAACTATAAAGTTACCAGATGATAATTAAAAAATGGTAATGATTCAATCGACCAACTTTGGCAAATAAGTAATTTTATTGAATTTTTACAACGTTTCGGCCGTGGGTTTCGACCCTTATCAAGTGCTATGTTCTTAAAACAAAATAAATCACAACTTTTTTATAAAACAAAAAATTGATCTTAGAATATGACATAATATAATAACATTGATAGTTATTTCGTTTTTATACTATCATGTTATTATATCATATCATATTCTAAGATCAAATTTTTGTTTTTTAAAAAAGTTGTGATTTATTTTGTTTTAAGAACATAGCACTTGATAAGGGCCGAAACCCACGGTCGAAACGTTGTGAAAATTGAATAAAATTACTTATTTGCCAGAGTCGATCAATTGAATCATTACCATCTTTTATTATTTATTCGTTGCATTATTATTAGTTTATTTTTAATTTCGCTTTGCATACACCTTTCTATTACAATTTTTAATAAGCAGTGCTCGAGTGATGAGAATGACGATTAAAATCTTTTGAAAGTTATTCAGAGTCCCGACTTTAAGAATAATATGTCAAAGTCAAAGTTATCTGCATTATATATTCTACTTTAAAACAAATATTTATTTTGATGTATTTTGTAAAACAAAATACAATTTTATTTTTTTCTCATAATTTAATATATACGCAGTAAGTAATAGAAATTTAAATCGAACATTTATGAATAGCAACTATTGACAATAATTGACAATAATACATGTCTTTTGAATAACTGTCAAAGTTAAAAATTATAAATTTATCTGTAATTATAAGATTATTTGGAGATATTTTGTATTTATCAAAATTCTCTCTCAATATAATGATAAAGATGTGATCTCGCTTCACGTATAAAGTTATATATTAGTTTATATAGTAATAATTATAGTCCTTATTTAGCACTGCAAGTATCGAGAAAAACGAGTGAATTTCAGAAATTTTCTAACCCATGTAAAACCTCTCTTCGCCTTATATGTTAAATTTTCAAATTTAAACAACTTATACAAAATTAAAGTGAAATTAATGTTCGCTTGTGTGTTGTTAAGACAATCAAAATAATTTAGGAGGCCAACTTATCGAGCATTATATAAGGTGTTATATAAACTATAATTTATTCAGTTTATTATACAAAGAATATTATCTAAACGAGAAAAATATATAATTTATGAAAAAATATTATAAGTACATAAATAAAAAAGTACAAGACCAATGTATAAAAGCTATAAAAAGATAGACGTTTCGACTGCACGCAGTCTTCTTTAGTATTACAATTCTAAATATTAAAAAATATCCTAACAGTTATTGGTATTTCGTTAATATCGGATCGAGTATCATTTTGGAAAATTTGTGCGTGTTACAACGGTGTCATGTCTGATTTCTCATCCATGAATTCCTTGTGTTGAGATCGTTTTTAAGACATAAAATGATTCCCATGAAGTTTTGTCGTTTGTAAGCAAGAAATTATTAATATCGGTATGCACTGTGTGTGGTTAATGTCAATTAATAATTGGTCATATGTTATAAAAAATATTTTTACGTTATTATTCGGCTTACTTGTATGTCCCTCTTCACTGTATTCACGTTTTTTAGAAACGTTATAACTAACTGTATGCTAAGACATCTCATTTCCAACTGTATCAAATCACAAAATTGAGTGTGTTTATATATATTGAGATTAAGTATGTATAAATTGTTGATGTCCTATTTGTCTTGTATATATTTGCTAACATATTTAAAACATTAAAATAGAACTCGCAGAGCAACTCGGTATCTTTGTTACAATTTAGGCCGTTTTTTTGTTCTTTGATGTTCAAAGATGCAAAGAAAATTAAGATAATCATTTAAGTTAATTATTTCAGTCTTAAAAATCGACATTTGCTTACATAAATATACGAAAAAACCGCTTAAAAAAGGTTCGCTCAATATAAACACGTAGGCAATAAATCAGGATTAGCGTAAAAAATGTGTCAACTTGCAAAACGAAATTTAACTGAAATTTTTTGATACTGGCCTACTCAGCCTCATAAGAGACATGCGCCGTGCAATCACGTGGCTTCCGAAAGCCAATCGATCATGTTATCGAACGTTTCGCGCATGCCAGGCGCGTACTTATTCCGAGCAGATCGTGGGCAGCCAATTATGACAAGCGCCCTCGCGTCACCTTTGCCGTTTTCAAATTCGCGAAAATTAATTGGCGCAGTAAAGATAGTAGGGCTTCAGCGCCGCAATAATAAAAGGAGCGCCCACCAAATTGCGCCTGCTAGTCTTTCGAGTCTCAGTACGCACAACCGCTGTCAAACCGCTTAGAAAATACCGCAAATATTAACCGCACACGCACATTAAAATCGATCTCGGCTTATCTATTGGAACTTTTTGTATAATTATTGTATCGTCTAAGTTGTGTTAAATTAAACTCTGTGTTATTTTTTTAAAAGGTGACTAATTTTTTTTCGGCTCAAATACGCGCTCTCCTTCACACGTTCGCGCAAACAATATGTAATATCTGAGAGATAAGTCTCTTATGATAATTACATTCTCTATCTAGAATCTTTACATTTTCCCAATCAATAGTATGATTTTCTTTTATTATGTGCTCAGAGATTGCCGAGTGTCTCGTCGAATCCCATCTGATATTATTTCTATGTTCTTTTATCCGAGTATGCAACTGTCTCTTCGTTTGGCCTACGTATGATGCATTGCAATCCTTGCAATCACAATTCTTGTATACATTTGAATGTAAAGGTTGTTCGCTTTTATCCTTTTGTGTCTTAATTATTTTGTCTAATTTATTAAGACATCTGTAGCCCACTAACCAATTAGTATGTGAGGATGATTGATAGGTTGGCGTATATGAGAAAGTGGATGGCTGAGAGATTGAAACATATGAATATGGCTGATAAATTGGAGTATCTGTGAATAATGTCAATGGTCCGGATGCAGTGAAATTTTGAGAAAATGTCTCCGTCCAAGTATCTGGCTATATACATATAAGAAAATATAAAAAGAATGAATAAATGAAACGGATAAAAAGAGAAAATAATCAAAGAATTTTAATTTGTTAGTATTATATATATATATATATATATATATATGTATTGTTACGTCCCTGGTTTACATCCCTTAAGCACCTTCATCCCTTTTCATCTCCTGAGCATCATCGCTAGGAGGGTTGTTTATAGACAACCGGCGTTCGGATGTTTTTCCGGCGCCATGACTAGATTTTGTCTAGCTGTCGCACCGTGCGGACGCTTACGAGACCGATGAGCATTCTGGCCTATTACATATTGTATTTCTTCACTTTATTGTATTGGGTCGTTTCATTAAAACTCTTTTCCACATTACGAGAGTTTGTTCATTCCGGGCGCAAGTAAGAGTGTGTGTGACACCTTTTGTGAGACAGCGCAAGAGACGTCCCGAGGACGTAACATTTTGGGGGCTCGTCCAGGATTGAACAAATAACGAGCTACGAAAGATAATTAGGAAAATGACTACCCAACATTTGCTCAGACTAACCCGTTCACAAGCTTCGCTGCGAACACCATTGAATACGGAGACTTTCGGAGGAAAATGTATTGCAAACTGCGCTCCGGGAAATCAAGGAGCTGCGAGAACAACGAGAGCAGGAGCGTACACAATTTGAAGCTTTGCTGCGACAACGCGACGAGGCGTTGCGCCGATTGGAGCAGAGAATCGCCTCGCGAGAGGAAAACGAGCTAAGTCCTTCCAATAATATCGCTTCTTGTAACACCGATAATAGAGGTTGCGAGGATGTTAGTAGTGATCTTCGCGCGAGAATCGGTTTCAAAGTAAAACCCGATACGTTTGACGGAAAAGTTTCGCTGTGGGAGTTTCTCTCCCAATTTCTTTTGGTCGCGCGCGCGAATAATTGGGACGAATCCGCGGAGACCGTTGCTTTAGCCGCGAATTTAAGAAAAAGCGCGAACTGTTTTAGAAAATATAGAGAATTTAGATAATCTCAGTTTTGCCAAGTTAAAATCAAAATTAGAATTATTTTTTGGGGAGGGAAATCTTACTCAAAACTATTATTTTTTATTTACGAATTTGAAACAAAAATTCGGAGAAGATTTCGCTTCTTTTGGTGCCGAATTGGAAAGATTGTCGTGACTTGCATATCCCGAATGTCCTTACGCGGTAAGGGATAAAATCGCGTGCGCGCAATTTATCTCTGCTCTCTATGACGGTTTCTTGAGAAGGATCCTTCAATTAGAGGAGATGACCTCTTTAAATTTGACCATTGAGAGAGCAAAGACTATAAAAATCATTCAAGGAGAAAATTTTGAAAGAAAGAAGGAAAGTTTAACAGCGCGAATTTTCAAAAGGTGGGGAGGAACGACGCGCAAAAAGATTTCGATAAAAAAACGGGAGCAATAATAAGAACAATGAAAACAGCGCGCGAAAGTCAGATCATGAAAATAGAAATCCTTCGAGAGAGGGATGGCAAAGAAATAATTTTTCCTCGAAAGGCAAAGAGTGCTGGACATGTGGAAAAACGGGACATTTTCGATTTGAATGTCCCGAGGAGAACGGAAACGTGGTTTAGTTGAGCTGTGCGGGGTGAGCTCGACTTTTTCCGAAAAAGCCCCGATATCGAATCGATTTGTAGATTTTAGTGTTGGTAGAATTAGAGAAAATGATTTTTATTATCTCGGAAAGGTTAACGGTAAAAAATGTTCTTTGAAAATAGACACGAGTTCCGATATTTCACTTATAAATAAAAAAATGTTGAATAAGGATGTAGAAAAGATTCAAATTAAAAATTGTATAAACAACTAAGATTCAATAACAGGCTCTGTAATATAAATATCCCCGATTCAGCGATTTTTGGATCTATATTTTTTTCTCGCATTTAATTATTTATTTCAATAGGGGGGTCAAGGGGTTTTTGGAAAAAAAATCTCAAGTTAGAGATTATTTCAATATTCAAAGTCTTGGTTAGTACACTAAGAGTATTTGTTTCTACAGCAACATCCGCGTTTAGCTCTTCACACCTTCTTACAATTTAGATTTATATTTAAAAATTCTAATTTAAAATATCCTACAGGAGAAAAAGTTCTAATTAATTTTTTAGTAGAAGTTAGAGTAGAGATTGGAAGATATTGTGTTTCTATTTCTATGTTTGTCGCCGCTATAAATGATAATTGTATTTTGAGAACAGACTTTCTTAAAAAGATTAATTTACAAAATATTTTTGATGATGAATTTAATGAATTAAAGTCAAAAGAAAATAAATCTTTTAATTGTTCTAGAATTAAAAACTCTTGTAAAGTTCCAACTATTTAAAAAAATTTTTTTTTAAATAATTCTTTAAATTTGAAAGAAACAGAGAAAGAAATTTTTGCAAACTTTTTAAATGATTTCTCTGATGTATTTTCTAAAAAAATTGTGGCTGGCAACTGTAGTGTTGTAGAACATGTCATTAACATAAAAGACTCTCTTCTTATTAAGCAGGCACCTCGTCGAATTTCCATTCATTTAAGGAAAGTAGATAAAATTATTGAGAACATAAAGGAACAAGGAGTAATAGAGGAATCGCAAAGTCCATGGATCTCTCCGGCCGTTATAGTGAAAAAGAAAGACGGCAGTATAAGATTTTGCATTAATTATTGGAAATTAAATAATGTAACGGTAAAAAATTCATACCCTCTTTCCAGGATTGACGATATTTTAGATCAACTCTCAAGTAACTTTTGGTTTTCCATATTAGATTTAAAGAGCGGTTATTGGCAACTAAAAGTCCGTTCCGAAGACAAAGAAAAGACGGCTTTCTCGATCGGCAGGGGTCTGTGGCAATTTACAGTAATGCCGTTTGGTTTATGTAATGCTCCCGCGACTTTCGAACGATTAATGAAAAAAGTCTTACATGGCCTTTTATCGAAAAAATGTTTAGTATATTTAGATGATGTAATAATTTTCGGAAAAACTTGTGATGAAATAGTAGAGAATTTGAATTTAGTATTTTCGCGATTGAGAGAAGCTAATTTAAAAATAAATCCAAAAAAATGTATTTTCTTTCAAAGAAATGCGAAATATTTGGGACATATTATTTCAGAAGAAGGCATTACTAAGGATCCCGAAAAAATTATAGCCGTAAGAGATTGGCCGGTCCTCCATACTATAAAACAGTTACGAAGCTTTCTCGGTTTTTGTTCGTATTATCGTAAATTTGTGAAAGGATTTTCTTCTTTGGCAAAACCCCTTTACGTATTAACAGAGAATCAAGTTAAATTTGTTTGGGGAAAAAAATGCCAAGATGCTTTTGAGAAATTAAAATCGATGTTATCGTCTTCTCCAATATTATTTTTTCCTAAGGGAGAAGATGAATTTATTTTAGATATTGACGCGTCTAATATCGGTATCGGTGCAGTGTTATCCCAGAGACAGATGGGAAAAGAGAAAGTAATCGCTTATTTTAGTAAAACGTTTAGCAAGACTGAGCGGAATTATTGTGTGACTAGAAGAGAATTGTTAGCAATAATAGATTCTTTGAAATTTTTCCGTCATTATCTTTTAGGTAAAAAATTTGTAATTCGTACAGATCATGTATCGTTAAAATGGTTGATGTCTTTTAAGGATCTAGAAGGACAATTGGCTCGTTGGCTTGTTGGCTCGAAAGACTTCAAGAATTTGAGTTTAAAATTATTCATCAAAAAGGACAAGCTCACGGAAATGCCGATGGATTATCTAGGCGGTCATGTGAGACTTTCGGATGCGAATACTGCGTTAAAGTCGAGACGAAAAACGCAGAAGAAACAGAAAAAATGGTCGCTCGCATTATGCTTGCGGGAGAAGATCTTGAAGAGTGACGTCGTGCACAGCAAAATGATCCAAGCATTTCATTTATTATACAAGAAAAAGAAACAGGAAAAAGACCATTGCATTCGGAAGTTGCTACAAAGAATGTTTCGGCTCAGATTTATTGGTCTTATTGGAATTCTCTTGTTCTAAAAAATGGAATTCTCTATAAGAAATGGGAAGCCCCAAATCTTTAAACTAGTTTCCTTCAATTAATAGTTCCTCAAGATCGGATCAAAGAGATTTTACAGGAAACTCATGATTCTCCGTCCGAAGGACATTTCGGAGTTAACAAGACTCTTGAGAAGATTCGAAAAAGATTCTTTTGAGCAAATTGTAAGCAGGACGTTGAAAAGTGGTGCAGAACCTGCAAGATATGTATATCAAAGAAAGGTCCTTCTGGAAAAAGGAAAATTCCCTTTGCAAATTTCTAACGTCGAAGCTTCATTAGAAAGGGTTCAAATGGATATCCTTGGTCCTCTTCCGTTGACTAAGTCAGAAAATAAGTATCTTCTTGTAATGGTGGATTGTTTCACAAAATGGGTGGAAGCTTTCCCTGTCAAGAATATTAGAGCCAAGACTGTGGCTGAAATTTTTGTGAGTCAGTTTGTTTCAAGACATGGAGTGCCTATTGAGATTCACACAGATCAAAGAAAGAATTTCGAGTCTCAGTTATTTGGAGAATTAATGCGACTTCTTAGGATCAAAAAGACAAGGACTGCTCCGCTTCATCCTCAATCAGATGGCCAGGTGAAACGTCAACATTAGACGATTATCAATTACTTGGCGAAATACATTTTTAAAAATCAGAAAGATTGGAATGAATGGATTCCTATGTTTCTCTTGGCATATAGATCGTCGAAACATGAGACTACAAGAGTGACTCCTGTCAAGTTGTACTTCGCTCGAGAACTTAGGCTACCAGTAGACTTGTTACAAGAAAGTCCTAAATTTGATGAAGAGAAATTGCCTCCAGAGAATTTTGTGGATAATTTAAAAGAACAATTAGAAGAAATTCGTTCTTGTGTTAGGAAACGTATGGCTTTAAAGTCTTCGCAAATGAAAGCCAGATATGATAGAAAAGTTAGAACAATTCTTTTTGAGGATGGAGAGAGAGTCTGGCTATATAATCCCAAGAGAAGTAAAGAAAAGGGCCAGAAATTGCAGAATAATTGGGAGGATCCTTATTCGATTATTAAAAGATTTAACGACGTGGTATACTGTATTCAAAAGACTCCTAGGCATAGGAAAAAGGTCGTACATGCGGATAGGATAGCTCCTTTTCTGAAAAGGGATTAGAATTGTTAGAATAGATTGGAGCCTGGAGAATGTCTATTTTATGGAAAATTCAGAGGAAAATTGAACAGATAGAAGTAGAGTGAATTAATTATTGCGTAATCTTCTTTTTCTTTTACAGAATCTCCGAAGAAGAGAAGTTTCACTCGAAGGAGAGGATTCAATTGAAGGAGTATTTACGGTTCTGCTTCGGGGAGAAACAGAGTTTCCTGGATATGGCGGAGAGGCCGATTTTCGAGCTGAGCTTTCCAGGAAGAAGGGTCTTCATTCTAAGAAAACTGCCTTTCCCGCGGTTTTTGATCCGTGGTTTTCTCGCGAGACTTTGGGCAAATGCCGAGGTAGGGACTTGGGGAGTCCATAAGGGACGATGAGTCCACGAAAGTTATCCCCCCTTGTCTGAAATTCTTCATGAGGTCGCAGGAAAATCAGGACGTGGAAGACAAAACATCGGAGGTCGATTGGGTTCGAGTTGGCAAATCGCCCGGTAACCTGAGGCAGCAGCCCGGGATAGGGCAGGATGATTTGTTAGAGCCCTGGAGTTGACGTTGGACTGTCAGTCGATTGGGACCAGAATGACGAAGTCGCTTGGTAACCTGTGGTAGCAGCCCAGGGTAGAGCAAGAAGGTTCGTCGGTGTTCTGAAGTCGACGATAACTTGTATGGATGTGCGACGGGATCCAGAATGGCGGATTGTTCGGTAACCTGTGGCAGGAGCCCAGGGTAGAACAGGAAAATTCGTCGGAGTCCTGAGGTCGGCATCGGAATGCAGAGTTATTGGACAACGTTGGATAACCCCCTGTTTCTGATTGTCGGAACGACAATCTTGAAGAAGGGGGGCAGTGTTACGTCCCTGGTTTACATCCCCTGAGCACCTTCATCCCTTTCCATTCCTTGACCATCGCTAGAAGGGTTGTTTATAGACAACCGGCGTTTGAATGTTTTTCCGGCGCCATGACTAGATTTGGTCTAGCTGTCGCACCGTGCGGACGCTTACGAGACCGATGCGCATTCTGGCCTATTACATATTGTATTTCTTCACTTTATTGTATTGGGTTGTTTCATTAAAACTCTTTTCCACATTACGAGAGTTTGTTCATTCCGGGCGCGAGTGAGAGTGTGTGTGACACCTTTTGTGAGACAGCGTAAGAGACGTCCCGAGGACGCAACAGTATATATAATATACAGTATATATAATATATATGATAAATTTAATACACTAACTTCTGTTGGATATATGATATTTGCATGACTAACTACTGCCTCTATACCAATTAATAATATTAATCGTTCTTCTATTTTTAATAAAGGAGTTTTGCTTGCGCCTCCTCTTCCTGTGTCTATTTGATAATTTTTTAGTTTTGCTGCTTTTGCCTTCACATCAACGCACCAATCTCGCTATGACTTTAAAATACAGATTATTATTATGTATGCATGTTTGTGTATATTACTTATGATATTACATACACAGTTGAAAAATTTATGTTAAATTTAATAGAAATGACATCTCCCAAAAGGACTACAGACGTTTTTCTGTTAATTTAACATAATATGGATATGTTGAATGACACAAAAATATTGTGTTAATATTTTAATAAAAAAGAAATGCAAAACTTCAAATAATTTGAAATTAATTTTGTGTAAAATTAACAAAATGTTAATTAAAATGTTAATTAATTAATATTATTGTTAATGTTAATTTTAGATTTTATCATCCCCACTTATATTATATTGTAAAATAGAAAATCATTTTTTTCTGTAAATTTTAACAGAAAAATCGTGTCACTAATAAAGCAGAACATATTTATTGTGTAAAATTAAAAATAGATGTACATTGTGTTATTTTCACATTTTTTAAATAATTTAACATTTAAGCTTATTTAACAGAACAGTAATATGTTAAATTAACAGAAATTTTTCTACTGTATATATATTATATGTATTACTTATGGTTCTTACTTTTATTCGTTTATCAACGGATTTTGTAGTTCCATTTCCAAAGTATTTGTAAGTTATTCCCGCAGTATCTTACTTTTTTCTTTGCATCTATACCTTGCACTCGATTCTGTGCAAGGTCTGGATGTTCCTCCATAACTTGCAGCATCAAAAGTCGCTGCTCAGATGAAGTTTTTTTACGTTTCTAGAAAATATATATACTTATATGTAATATTATATATATAGTGTATATATATAAAATATTATGTACAATATATATATATATATATATATATATTGTAACCGTTGATTTTATATTGTCCGTCGGATCGAAAAGGATCCGGGAAATAGGGCCGATGTAAGTGGCCGACGGCACACCTTCGGCGCGGAAAGCGGGAAATTCGCGTAAACACAAAAAATATGTTTGTTTGGGCGCCAGGCGCGAGATTCGCGCCACTCTGAAATTTCCAAATCGACAAATGACTTTTATAATCAGTAAAGTATCCCGAAAATTTCCGCGACGGCGATAATCGACTTGCTCAGATCGTCAGGGGGTAGAGGGGAAAGTTCGGGCGGGAGAGAGGACGAAATTCGAGAAAGGCTATTTGAAATCGCTCAAATATAACAAACATTAAATATATTTAGACAATGATGACGAAGATAGACAGAAAAATAATTGTATGAGATCTTGAGTACAATGTTAGGTCAAGAAAGAAAAGTAATATTCGTCCGATAGATTACGGAGAGATCTCCGCTTTAATAACGTCGAAATACAGATAAACGAGGCCGAAAGGTGATTCGAAAAATACAATACGGCGTATGTACGGCCGAGACGCGGCGCGTTGTTATTATTCCACGCCTTTGAGACGACCCGACGCGAGGATATCGGACGACACGCGGGACCCGGAAGTAAATTCGCACGCCTACGTGTCAAATAATTATTAACGCACGAGACTTAATAAGGTCCGTGCGGCGTAATTAATTCCGATGGTCTTAGGCAATACAAAATTTCCGTAAACTCGAGTAGGTCCCGCGCGACTTCCTTTGAGATCGCTCACGCCGGTCGTTCCTCGCAATATTTCACAAGGGATCCGAAGACGGCACAGATAAGGATATGCGCGAGAAAGAATACGCTAGTTCGAATGCGTGACTCTAAATAATTCTCTATTCTCCGATCTAGAAACTCTAACAGACGAGAACGGTACAGTAATTACAAGACGATACTTTAATTTTTACATTAACGTGACAAAAATCGCGGCGACTGTCGGCGTATCCGCGGGAGAGAGAGCCTCTCTTAATATACGCGCGGGAGAGAGCACGCGGTCGGCCGGGCGCCGGGATAAATTCTACGCGGAACGAAACTCTAAATCAAACTCTCAAAATCACGAAATTACCGGTGAATCTAATAACCGGCCGCGGCCGTGACACGCTTCTCTCCCGAATACGGTACTCACAAAGAATTTAGCGGCTTTACAATATTACATATAGGGCCGTTCGTCTCACCGGTATCGCCGGGTCCTCGTATCCTTCGGCATCCGCGCAGGAACCTCTACTCTCTAGGACGCCTCGCCGAACAGTGACGAGCAAGAGGCCTGCCGGGATCACGCCGATAATAAATTTGGCATTTTCCACCCGTGGCACTCCTTATCCTGGCAGGGCCGCCGGGTACCCCGCGGGGCCCTGCGAATTTTCTTGATGTAAATTTTCCCTCGCCGTTCCTCTGTGTTTCCGCTTCGGGTTCCGGTATTCCTCTTTATGGGCCGTCGGGAAGACTCCTACGAGTGCACCTCTTTGCGATTCCTCCCAAAAATCCGCCAGATCGATTGTTTGATCGATGACGGGATTTCGGTGTATCCGGATCTGTGGGGCTCGAGGTAGGGTATCTCCCGCGCCTTTCGTTTGCGGGGCTCTCTCGCCTCTCGCGAGAGAGTGGCCATCCCTGTCTCTGGCCGGAATCTCTGCGGAAGAAGGAACATTTTACGGCGGTACCCAGGTTCTTAACGGGGGGAGCAAGCCAGAAATTTGATGTGAAAATAATATTTACCGGGCGTGATCCGGACTTGGTGGCTCCTGCTTGGTCCTCAATCGTCCTCTTCGTCCTCTCCGTCCTCTCACTCTTTCTCTCTATTGGTTTCCTCGGTTGAGACACGTACCCTATGCAAAATTGCTCGCCGAAATCGCCAAAAATCGCTCAAACAAAAATCATACAAAAAGTAATTCGCGAAACGGATGCGCAAAGCGCATCCTCCGACGCGATAGAAAACGCAAAATGATTGTTCGGGTGCTTTCTCTCTCTCAAAGATTGGCGAGAGAGCAAAGGTTCCCGAATTTCCCGCCTTCCCGGCCGGGCCTTCGGCCCTTGTGACGGACAGTACAAAATGTCACGTCACAATATATATATATATATATATATATATATATAACACATCGTTCAATAAGTCCCGAGACTAACCCAGAGATAGTGCTAGTAGTACCAAGCTGGCCACGTTTCCCTAGAGTGCGAACCTTCACATGAAACGTGTAAAAATTTCACGTCAATCGGACCACAAACAGCTGAGTTATTGAGGTTAGAGCAAAGTCACTTTGTAATTTGTTTGAAAAATGGAAAAAAGCGATACCAACGACAAATCGTTGATTTGGATGGAAAGGAGTCCGGATAACATTTCTCAAGCCATTGCTGGGCTTCTACGGTGTTTTTACCCAACCATTGTTTTTAAAAAACAATGCTTTATCAACACGCGAAACTCGCTTTTTTCCATTTTTCAAACAAATTATGTTACAAAGTGACTTTGCTCTAATCTCAATAACTCAGCTGTTTGTGGTCCGATCGACGTGAAATTTTTACACGTTTCATGTGAAGGTTCGCACTCTAGGGAAACGTGGCCAGCTTGGTACTATTAGCACTATCTCTGGGTTAGTCTCGGGACTTATTGAACGATGTGTTATATGTATATGTATATGTATAATGTTATGTATAATATAGTTATATATATATATATAATATTATAAATATAGATCTATATATTTTTTATATAATTATTATTAAGATAAATACTTTACTTACATTTTCTGTCATGTTTCTACAGCATTTGATTATGATATAAAATAACACAAACACACTAGCCTTTTAGGTACTTTATATTTTAATTTTTAAGACTTTTGATATAGAAAAATAAGTAATAACACTTACTCGGCAAACACAGAATATAGCCACTATATAACATAGAAGTAACATATAATATAACAAATGTTACACTCTATTTATATTATAATTATATAGCATTTCTTTATATATGTATATAATATAATTATGTTATAGAAATGTTATATTATTTTTGTTACTTATTGGTTACAATAAACTAAATAATTAATAACATCAATATAACATGTTATATAACAAATGTTATGTAAATATTATTTTGATGTTATATATATAACATTTGCTTATAATTCGTAATGGTTGGCGCCTTTGTGATTACGCGGACGAAGCATTGTGAGTTGATGGCGCCATGTAAAGGACCATATGATGCCATCACCATGCTCATGCGCCATTGTCACCAGTTAGAGGCTAGATCTAGACAAGTAAACGGCGAGTTTAACGACTTTTCAGTACATATGTGCAAAGATTAATTCGAGTGATTAATATAAGAATTTTGGTAAGTCTATTCTTTTATCGTGTGCATTCGTTCTACTACTTATGAAACTTATACAAGCAAATAAGGTTCCTGTTTTTTATTTATTGCCACACGTGCTGCCATAGCCGGCAATCTCGATCTTGCGACACGTGCTGATTTGACAATATTTTGCTCGAGAAAGGTCAAACGCTCGCGTGTGTCTGAAGTTTTTATGTTATAAGAAGCAAGTGCTCTAATCCTTCTCATCAGAAAGTTATATATATGTACGTATACAGTTATACCTGTAAGCTAAATTTCGGTACAATTATTACATATATATACAAGTACATGTTAGTTTTTACATGAATTTATTTATATTACAGTGCTTCATAATTACAACATTGTATTCATATACTCTACCTCTTATCTTTTGTACTCTGGGCTTATTTAATGCATTTATACATATGCGATTCTACAGTTATTCGATAGCATAGATATTTGACAGCATTTTTGTTTAAGTAAGTATTAAATAATTATAAGCAAATATGCATAAAAGTAAATACATATATATATACACTACATACACACATGCCTACATGCACACGCATATTAATACATACTCAAACATACACACATAAGAAGTATAATAAATGAGAAAAATAAATTTTAACTTTAATTTTATCATCAATTTAATTAATTCTATGCATGACAAAATTTGTTTGTAAAAATAAAAAATAACGTTATTAATTTTTATTACATTTTATTTAATAATGTGAAAATATGATTTGACATATTTATTTTATATATGTATAGTATAATTTTTTATATATTTTTATATATATAGTTATATAGTATTTTTTGCAATACTTTTACAAATTCTTTAATATTACATTTTAGAATTACACATTAAAAATGCCGAAAGACTTATGTTCCTTGTCAAAACGAAAAAAAAATCAACTGATTTCTTCAAGAATAAATTTTTACAAAAATTATTATATATCAAATGTGACAGCACACATCAATCAACATCATATACATTTACAAGAGAGAATTTAAATAATGAAGAACCTTCTGTATCTTCAGAATACATTTCACAGAACTCTCCGAATATAAAAGAGAATTGTGGAGACAATTCTTTGATTAACGTTGAACAGCATGCTATTTCAAATTCAAGTTTCTCAGAAAATAAAAGTTATTCTAGTTATGATGAAATTAGTATTTCACATACTTTAAGTAGTAAATTGCAATCGTGGATGTTCAAAAAACAAATATCTTACAAAGCTGGTAATGCATTATTAAAAATACTTCTCGATTGTGGTCATAATTCGCTACCTAAAAACATTTCAACGTTAATGCAAACAGAGAGAAAAGTTACGCAACAAATTAAAAAATAGATAACGGTTTCTATGCTCATTTCGGACTCTTAAATGATTTACAACGTTTAATGGAAAGATATTGTAAAGAAATCTGTTCAAATTCTGTTATTAAATTAATAATTAATTGTGATGGCATGTCATTAACAAAAAGGTCTGGTAGCCAGTTTTGGCCTATTCTAGTATCATTATATACGGATATTCGTACAGAACCTTTTCCTGTGGGTGTATATCATGGTTTTTCGAAGCCAAAAAATGCGAATAATTATTTAAATGATTTCATAAATGAGATGACAGAAATTCACAGAAATGGCTTTTTGTATAATAATAAGATATATAAAGTATCAATTGCAGGTATTGTTTGTGATGCTCCTGCAAGAACTTTCATAACATATACAAAGAGCCATTCTGGTTATTTTAGTTGCAGTAAATGCACTCAGAAAGGAGATTAAATCTGTTATTTTTCCGAAATTAGAATTTACATTGAGAACTAATAAATCCTTTCGTAGAAAAGAACAAGAAGATCATCATACAAATGTATCTGTCTTGGAAAAATTGAAAATTGATATGATCAATCAAATTGCATTGGACTATACGCATACTGTTTGTTTGGGGATAATGAAACAACTTCTTCTATTCTGGATAAAAGGTTCAAAGAATATTTGTTAGTAGTAATACTAGGAGAGTTCTAACCCGGGAGCAATGAGGGGAGTGCGGGGCGGGGGAGTTTTCGGGAGCGAGAGGTATGACGTCACGCGGGGGAGGGGGTCTTATCAGCTCAGGTTACCTGATAAGGGGCTCATATTACCTGATAAGGGGCTCATGTTACCTTATATGTTTATAAACATAAGATAAACATTCCAGCGATCTCTAAGTTTTCATAAACAAGATAAGATAAAAAATTCTGGGTAATCAAATTCTAAGAATTATTAATGGCTGCCGCTGAATCCAGGCTTGGATCAAGCGCTGACAATTAGATATTTATTACAGCGATATCTATTACAAAAGGGCTGCCGCTGCCGACAATCGGGGGGGGGGGGGGGGGTGCGTTTCTTCTCCTCATACGTTATCTGTATATTTCTAAGAAATATAATCAAATTCTAAGAAGGGCCACCGCTTGGCATGCGCCAACAATCAAGGGGGTTGCGTTTCTTCCCCCATACGTTATCTGTATATTTCTAAGAAATATAATTAAATTCTAAGAAGGGTTGCCGCTTGGATCCGAGCGCCGACAATCAGTTCTCTGAAAATCTAAGATAATCAAATTCTAAGAAGGGCTGCCGCTTAATCCAGGCTTGAGCGTCGACAATCAAGGGGGTTAATACATGATCTATACGTTATCTGTATATTTCTAAGAAATATCAGCGGGTAAAGTTTCGGGGCGAACAAGTTGCTGCATGCAACCTCGCCGCTTGCAGCCTCGCTGCCTGCGACATGTTTTTGCATGGGATTGCATTTCACCCTCGCGGTACCTCCCCAATAAGCCCAATAAGCGGCGGTTCTTTATTGTTTATCTTAGAAAGAAATACCAGCGCCGATAACCAGCGGCTGCAAGAATTTATAAACAAAACAAGCGCCAAAAATCTACGTCATCTAAATTTTTCTCGTTTGTACGTTGACGAACAAAGAGTTGATCGGGATATAAAATGAGGACCGATGCCGCTGCCGGGCCATAGTACCACTGGCGAGCGCATGCTTTCCTCAAGGAAAAATAGTTGTGAGAAAAAAGTTTAGTGTGCAATTAAAGTAGTTATTTCTGTGCAGTACAAGTGAATTTTTTACAAAAATGGAGAACGTTGAGCGCGACCTGTTCCCGCCAAGTCGCCACCTTGGGCGAATATTTTGGATGGCTGCAATAGTGCGAAGAATTTATCGAAGATCTGGAAGAACGCAGCCGTGTCAAGCGTCCGCGACTGTCGATTGGACATAAACAATCTCTGGTGGCGAGAATAGCGCGACTCGAGAGTGCAAAAATGCGCTTGCAGAGACGGTATGTTGGTGAATCCATACCTAGTGGCGGCGGATTTAGTGGTGGCGGCAATAACGTGCAATGACTCGTTTGGCGCGAAATCGATACGGCGTTCGATGCCGTATACTTACCGGTGCGGTAATTAACGCAGACTATATCGAACCGCGTCAATTTTTGGAAAATGCCGCAGACATTGTAGTCGAGAACGTGGAGAATATGCTACAAAGACACTAGCCTGGGAGGGAAATATAAACATACAATTTATTAGAGAAAAATCAGAGTTTTTAAACTCATATTTAACAAAATACACGACAAAGTCGGAAAAATGCAATACAGACTTTGAAGTGATAGATTCGAATAAGTCCTTGGCATCGAAACTGTGGAATTTTGCAATGCGTTCATTAAATAACAGAGAATGCGGTGCTTTAGAAGCTGCGGATACACTATTAGGGAATCCCTTGTACGGTACGGATAATGATACCATGGTCAAATGGATCGATGTTAATGAGGTGAGAAATAGAAAAGTTAAAACATTTAATGAAATTTAAGCTTTTGATGAAAATTCTACGAATATTTACTGTTCGTCACTCATCGATGATTACTATCCAAATAGACCTCAGGAATTAGAATCATTGAATTTGTACGATTTTGCCAGATTCTGGGAAATTACGAAACAGATGTCAAATAATGACGAAGTCAAGTGTTACAAACTGGCATCGGGTTTATTTTTAAAAAAACGAAAAAAGGGTTATTTAATTAACTATTATCGATTTAATATAAAAACTGAGCCCGAAAAATACTTTTACTCGCTGCTTCTTCTGTTCAAACCATGGAGAGATTTGAGTGAACTCAAAGGTACATTCGAGACTTACACGGATGCCTTTAAGAATTCAGAGTCTGTTTTAACGAAGGCGATGAAATATCACGAAAGGCTCGAAGAAATACAGAAAGCTTTTGAGAACGTTGCTGAATTAATCGAGAAGCGCGAAAATGATCTGAAAACAGCAGACAGAGACAAATCCGATGACGATGAACTGGATTGTAATCCGATAGAAGCTGACGACGCGATAAAATATCTGGAAGATTTTGGTAAGATTGACGACCCGATTGATTTATCGCAAATGATGTTGCAATTGAACAAAGACCAGAAAAGAGTCTTTGATGGAGTATGCCAAGTTTTACAAGATAAGAATCAGATTCTGCGACTGTACGTAAGTGGCAAGGGTGGTACAGGGAAAAGTTTTCTAATTGAAACGATTAAACATTGGATCAGAATAAATTTGGAAAAAACGACTGCCATATCTGCTCCCACGGGTATCGCAGCATTCAATATCGATGGCTTGACAATCCATAGAATGTTTCAACTACCGGTTAGTCATGAATCTACACCAAAATATACGCAATTGTCAGACATGGTCTTGAAAACTTTGAGAGACAAATTAAAGAATGTCGAATTATTTATAATCGAAGGAATTACATGTAACAATGCAATGATGGATTTAAGAACGACTGTATTCAGTGATGATCAAGCCTATGTAGGTTTGTCACGAGTAAGTAAATTGGAAGGCCTACATTTGATAAATTTCAATCCAGCATCAGTTAAAGCAAACTCGAGAGCCATTGTAGAATATAATCGACTGAGATCTATATTCAAATCTAAACTGCCACAAATCAATCCGTCCGAGAAAAAGGTTGTGAAAATGTACGATCGTCGATGGGATATCTCTAATATCATTGATGATATGCAGAATTATGATTGAGGAACCAGAAAGTATAGTTACGTGGAAAATATATGGCCTTTGCAATAACAATGCTGTTTCGTGTTACGCTAATGTAATATTACAATGTGCGTTTCTTTGCGTACGTATTAGGCAACAAATACTGAAAAATAAAGCATCGAATGCATTGATTGATGCTATCTGCGCGTATGGTGAACGTAAACATTGCAACATTCAAGCGGTTAGAAGATTTGTCGGAAAACTCTTCGAAGAACGAACACAACAAGATGTTTCGGAATTTTTTACGGCTCTAATGTCGACGTATTCCGACATCAATAATGTATTAGAACTCGAATTAAAGCACGTAACATGTTGCTCAAATGTCAAATGTAATTACAATGTAACTAAGCTGGAAAGCAGTAGTTTGTTAATATTACCTATACATTCGACATTAAAAAGGAAAAAAGGTGTCACTCTACAAAGTTTGATTAATGTAGAATTTTCTAAATGGGAAACGATAAACGGCAATTGTAACGAATGTAAGGGCACCGTGTTGAAAAAGAAAACCGTAATCGAATCAACTTTATCCGTCGTAGTAATACAGCTCAATTTATATACTTTTGTAAACGGTGCTTCTAAAAAAATTATCAACAATCGGATTACCGCCGTGCCGACGAGTAATATCACGATTAATAAAAAAAAGTACAAGCTAATAAACGCTATATTTCACGAAGGTACAGAAATGAATCGTGGTCACTACACGTGTATGTTGAGAGCTGACACAAAATCGGAATGGTATTACTCTAATGATATGGAAGTGTTCAAGAAAAAATGGCCCAAAGGAGCACAAGGGGCATACATATTGTTCTTAGAACAGATTAAATAATGGCGCTGTATAAAGGCTGCCGTAAACGCTACATTAAAACATCAACTGTTCTAGCGCTGTATAAAAGTTGCCGTAAGCGCCAAAATAAAATATCGGCTGCTCTGGTGCTTTATAAAAGCTGCTGTAAGCGCTGCATTAAAACGAGTGCAATAAGTTTCTAATTTGACCTAGGCTTCATGACATTTCAAAAAGTATCATCAAGAAAAAAATTATCAGACAGAAATATGTATGTCGTGTTAAAATCGGAGAGACGAAGAAAAATATATGGTTGCGTTCTCACGAGAATGAGCGATGGAGGGGCCCATTCTTTATTTTCAATATTCATACAAGAATATAAATTCATTCTGTTGCAAATGAAATAAATGTGCAATGTATTGTTAAAAGTTATTACAATTATACAAACATTTACATATATGATTTTATAAAATATATATGTATACTATAATATAATTATATATTTTATATATGTACATATATACCATATATTTCAATTATTTTGAACTGTATTGCATAAATTGTTACTTATACAAAGTTATGTGATAAGAATCGAAAATACATATATTTGTGATACTTGAATTACTAGAAAGCTGCTCTATATATCTGTACTTTAAAAAGTAAGTGATATCCTAAAAAAATCATAAAAATGAAAAGGTTAGGCCATGTTCAAAAGAAAGTACTCAAAAATTTAAACGATCTAATAATAAATTATCACGAAAAGTAACTGATATGTTATTCAAGGTGCCAGTTCAAAGTGAACATACGTAAAGTGTATATTATCTAAATTTAGTTATAATATATTACCATAAAAAGTAACTGTGATATTTTATTCAAGGTGCAAGTTTACATTGAATATACATACATATAAGTAAAACTGATTACAATTTGATTCTAGAAAATAAGTGCGATATGTTATTCTTAGTGCACAAAATATAATAGTTGTTTATTGAGATTTGATTTGAAATTTATACTAGCCCGTACAATGAAAAATAATTGCTCGTAATTCCAGAGTACCAATTTGTTAATGACTCAGAAAAATAACATGGCGGCCTGCTCTCAAAAAACTTTTGATGGGTAGAATAAATAATTGAAATAAGAGTTGTGAAAATTGTATAAATTAAAAACCTCCAGTTTTTCTTTAGTAAAATTTCGAATTTTCGTATCAACTTCCGATTTGTGTTATACCGTATTTTCAGGGAGTAAGTTATTGATCAGAAAACTTTGCCTTGTTGCTCGAAACGGGTGTATATTAAATAAAATTTATAAATGTACAGTTCTCAGGTCAACTACAATAAAGCTATACGCTTAAAAAGTTTACTGATTATTTGTCGTAATATACAATAAAAAATTACATATTAATTATTCAAGATACAAGTGAGAAATAAATATCATTAAAATATACAAAAAAAAATTATCAATTTGACTCTGAAAAGTAAGTGACATGGTTCTCAAAGTGCTAGGTTTCATTTGACTTACAATTTTCTTCAGAAACACAGAAGAAAAAGGTATTTGTATATATTGTTTTGTATATTCACTTCGTTGTGTGTGTAGAGCTTTTAAAAATACGTTGAATCCTTATTCTAATCTAATCTTCTTCTAATGTAATACTTTTCGTATTTCAAATGTTGTAGTAATTATTCTGTAAGAGCTTTGACATTATTTCTAAATGGACATCGAAAAACATCATAGTTTTTTGAGAGCAGGCCGCCATGTTATTTTTCTGAGTCATTAACAAATTGGTACTCTGGAATTACGAGCAATTATTTTTCATTGTACGGGCTAGTATAAATTTCAAATCAAATCTCTATAAACAACTATTATATTTTGTGCACTAAGAATAACATATCGCACTTATTTTCTAGAATCAAATTGTAATCAGTTTTACTTATATGTATGTATATTCAATGTGAACTTGCACCTTGAATAAAATATCACAGTTACTTTTCATGGTAATATATTATTACTAAATTTAGATAATATACACTTTACGTATGTTCACTTTAAACTGGCACCTTGAATAACATATCAGTTACTTTTCGTGATAATTTATTATTAGATCGTTTAAATTTTTGAGTACTTTCTTTTGAACATGGCCTAACCTTTTCATTTTTATGATTTTTTTACGATACACTTAATAGAAAATATTATTTACTATTGATTTCATTTTATGTAGATGTAGTATCTTCTTTATTCGTATCATCATTGTTAAAAATTGCACACGAAACTGCATGTGGTTGAAGTCGATTCTTTAAATCGTTCAAAAACATATAAGATAGAAAATGTTTTAAGCAAACTCTATAATTATTATATAACTTTTTTGGTGCAATATTTTTTTTTATTCCGCATGCTTGTAGCCACAATTGTGCTCTAAAATAAATGTTATTGTAATTTTAGAAACAATTAAATTTTATATATACGTATATAGGAAATTGTCAAACAATTAATACCTTTCTGGATGAGATGGAAAGCGAAAAAAGCTCAAGTGACGACTGGAGCCGGAATTTTCATTGCAATCTTGCATTGCGCACGTGAAACCACCAACAACTACGCGACGTTCCATTATTATAACAATGTTTTTTAAAAATATTTTCAAACCTGAAACTTAACAGAGTCCTTTAATTAACTTGAATTCATTAATAGGATATATTTATTTTGATAAACATAACCACCACTTACTGTGTTTACAACTCACTGTACGCCATATTGTGGATAGTAATCCAACGCATGCGCCGTAGCATTTCTCTGACGCTATTTTTTTTGAGTGACGCTACTGGTTATACATATACTGTGCTTTTATCCAGAATAGAAGAAGTCGTTTCATTATCCCCAAACAAACAGTATGCATATAGTCCAATGCAATTTGATTGATCATATCAATTTTCAATTTTTTCAAGACAGATACATTTGTATGATGATCTTCTTGTTCTTTTCTACGAAAGGATTTATTAGTTCTCAATGTAAATTCTAATTTCGGAAAAATAACAGATTTAATCTCCTTTCTGAGTGCATTTACTGCAACTAAAATAACCAGAATGGCTCTTTGTATATGTTATGAAAGTTCTTGCAGGAGCATCACAAACAATACCTGCAATTGATACTTTATATATCTTATTATTATACAAAAAGCCATTTCTGTGAATTTCTGTCATCTCATTTATGAAATCATTT
Source organism: Nylanderia fulva (assembly GCF_048542155.1). Taxonomy (NCBI): domain Eukaryota; kingdom Metazoa; phylum Arthropoda; class Insecta; order Hymenoptera; family Formicidae; genus Nylanderia; species Nylanderia fulva. The sequence continues at coordinate 470,160 of NW_028190654.1, read as the reverse complement.
AAATAATTATTCGCATTTTTTGGCTTCGAAAAACCATGATATACACCCACAGGAAAAGGTTCTGTACGAATATCCGTATATAATGATACTAGAATAGGCCAAAACTGGCTACCAGACCTTTTTGTTAATGACATGCCATCACAATTAATTATTAATTTAATAACAGAATTTGAACAGATTCCTTTACAATATCTTTCCATTAAACGTTGTAAATCATTTAAGAGTCCGAAATGAGCATAGAAACCGTTATCTATTTTTTAATTTGTTGCGTAACTTTTCTCTCTGTTTGCATTAACGTTGAAATGTCTTTAGGTAGCGAATTATGACCACAATCGAGAAGTATTTTTAATAATGCATTACCAGCTTTGTGAGATATTTGTTTTTTAATCATCCACGATTGCAATTTACTACTTAAAGTATGTGAAATACTAATTTTATCATAACTAGAATAATTTTTATTTTCTGAGAAACTTGAATTTGAAATAGCATGCTGTTCAACGTTAATCAAAGAATTGTCTCCACAATTCTCTTTTATATTCGGAGAGTTCTTATATTTGGAGAGTTCTTTAATTGATCACGGCCAAGATTTTAAATTGGAATAATCTCTACAAGAGATTTAATTCCATACATCCTCTCTTCCCCCCTAAGGAAATATACGCTGACTTAAAGGCGTTTGTTTACCAACATTATTATATATATAGCAGAGAAAAGTATAGAATCGAAAGGATCTGAATAGCTCAGTTGGAAGAGCAGTCGCCCGGCAAGCGAAAGATCTCGGGTTTGATTTCCGATTCAGCGACTGTTGGATCTATATTTTTCTCTCGCATTTTTTTCCTTAGGGGGGAAGAGGGGATGTATGGAATTAAATCTCTTGTAGAGATTATTCCAATTTAAAATCTTGGCCGTGACCAATTAAAATTTGATGCCTTGTGCACAGGTATTTAATTCTAACGAAGAAATTTTAGTTATGTTGGGATAACGCACTGTCATCCGTGATTTGGCTCTTATTGCCTGTCTTACACTTTAAATTTGTATTTATATCCGCGTGTTTGTTATTCGAAATCAGGAAAAATTAAACTTGTGGAATTTAAAGAGTTTGCTATTACCAACAAAAGTCCGAACAATTGTTGATTACTAAAAGATAATTCGTTTTTAATTGTAAAAAAAATCATTTTTGTACATTAATTCATCACTAGTAAACAACAATCATGTAAATAATTGTAAATAACATGTAAATATATCGCTTTACTTATATATATATATATATATATATATATATATATATATTGTTCTCGACTCTCCGTTCGGAAAGCTCCGATAAATCGGCTGTTTTTTTTTGGGGAAGACAAGGATGTCGTGGATGGATTGTAGAGAGAAAAGATCACGCATCACCGCACTCACAGCTTCACTTCACGGATTATATTTTATCTAGGCTCAATTATAAATAATTTAATTGACGGTATTCGATCGCTCTCGAATGCTTGTTATTCTCGCAGTTCTCGCAGGAGACTAAACAGCCGGTAAACCCTGCGTAGGAATTCGCGAAGCCTCATCCCCTTGCCCCGAGCTCCTCAATCCACCCGTTGACAAAGGGAATAGGCTCCGCGATATAGAATAAACCGTGTCGCAAAACATCGTCACGGTGACTCCTTATACAAAGATATTTTGATAGCATCTGTTTATGTGACGGCTCGGTCTATCGATCTCGACCGTCATCGGCGCGCGCTAAATCGATTCGCGAACATATATATATATATATATATTTATTTATTTACTTACATATCTCTGTTAAATCTTTGTTTTTCAAAATGTGATTGTTCTGATGCAAAATCATCTAATTTTCTATCCGTTAATGTATATGTTACTCTAAAATTATTTCTTGTAAAAATATATAATTTTATGTATTTATATAATAAACACGTGTGTAATTTTACGTTAATAATATATTATTAATATAATCATATTTAATATAATTACAAATATATGTAATTACAACGAAAGAAAACATTTCTGTTACTAATAAACATGTATATAATATCAATTCTTATTTTAATTATTGAAATTTATACGTTTCTTTTTCTTAGATCATGGCTTATGCAATTGTTAATTTTATTGATGATCTTATATCAGAGATTCCAACAAATCGGTTACATAAAGATGGAGATAATTATACATGTTGGTGGCCACCATCAAATACAAAAAATACAAAATTACTTATATTAAAACGTGCTAAATCTGATATAACAACTTGGATGCTACTTTTAGTAAACGTAGAAAAATTTAGTGGTAAAAATATTTACGTATAAAAAATATTTTTTTAAATATAATATACTTATATATAATATTTGATTTTTTCTCATCTTTTTAGAAACGTATGAAAAAGCACGTAAAATAGCAGAGGATATAAATTATACTTCCGCAGAAGATTCCAATTTGGGGAAAGGTCGGAAGAAAATTCTTGCAAACCGTTATGTCAATACTGTTGATATAAATCTTGACAATACTGATTTATCATCGTCAGATGAATTAAATAAGGATAATAATAATGCTAAGAATACGAGAACAATTAACTCCGATTATACACCAAAACAATACTGCAATAAGTCTAGAAAAAATTTACATGTGAAGCCTATTGCTACTAATAAAAAATTTAATGATAATGCAGTAATTAAAAGCAAATTACCAAAATGGCCATCTTCTATAAATGATTCTAGAAATGAAAAAAATTTCTGTATAAATAAAATAATTGATTTTCAAAGTGAGTATTACATGCATATAATAATAAACAAAGACACATATATATATATATATATATATATATATATATATTTATATGTATAATAAAAATCTATGTAAAATAAATTTAATTTTTTAGCGCTTAGTGATAAAGCTAACATTGATGAGCAGGATGATAATACATCTCGATATCAATCCAATACATCTCAGCATCAATCCATTACATCAGCAAATCTGTCTGAACACAATAAATCATTTTATAACAACAATAATAATGAAAAATTGATAAAATCTGTTCGAGATATTAAAGGTATATTTATGTAAGGTTGAAAAAAAAAATAATTAAATATAGAAAAAAATATAAAAAAACTTAAATATATAAATTAAATTACAACATATTCTTTATAGCAAATACAGACACAATAATAAGAATGTGTGCATCATTTGAATTGCAAATAAGAGATATAATGCAACATATTAATAAACTTACACCAAACATGCAATTCAATGTTTCAACAGAACGTATAACATGTTGCCATTAAAATCCATCTTATAAATCAAAACAATAGAAGCTTTACTACGACAAGAAGCTTTTGTAAAAAAATATGTAAGTTAAGAAATTTAAAATGCATATTCTATAATATTTCAATCTTTTGTTTATTAATTTTAGAAAACATTTATTCTAAAACACGATATTGTAATTGTATAAGTTACTAGCTATACTAGGATCTCGCGGTGCGGGAGAAAGGATTACGAAAGAATTACTCCGAATAGCAACTCTTTATTCGATTCTTCTCTTATAATTTGAGCACGTGTCTGAGACCCCGATTGGTTTTCTCCCTCTCCTTATATACACTGCGAGATATCTCGCAGTCTTCTTAATCACCCTATCAGAGCTTTCCACGGCGTCGAAGATTTAGCGCGCATGATCGATATCAGTTGCCGACCTATCATAAGTCTACACGTCATACCTCGCTGGATACGTCACGCATTATCGGAGCTCTCGCAAGAGCTAGTGGTTCTCATCATACAACTGTCAGTGGCACTCCTCTAATTATAAGTGGTCGATTACAATATACACCTCCTTCTTCTCGGCCACAGAGCCAAACGCGATGTTATTGCAAAATTAAGGAATCTGAGAATCTGTATCCTATGTTTGGGATTTCGAGAATTCGTCTTGTACCTCTTTTACTTTCCCTGTAAAGAAATAGGCGAGAAAAATATTGGTCCGAAAGTTGGCTAAATCGGGAATCAAACTCGAGACCTTCCGTTTGCCGGGCGAATGCTCTTCCAACTGAGCTATTCAGACGCTTATGAAACAATACTTAAAAGCATTGAGAAAAGTATTGTTTCGTAAGTGTCTGAATAGCTCAGTTGGAAGAGCATTTGCCCGGCAAGCGGAAGGTCTCGAGTTTGATTCCCGATTTAGCCAACTTTCGGACCAATATTTTTCTCGCCTATTTCTTTACAGGGGAAGTAAAAGAGGCACAAGAAGAATTCTTGAGATCCCAAACATAGGATACAGATTCTCAGATTCCTTAATTTCGCAATAACATCGCGTTTGGCTCTGTGGCCGAGAAGAAGGAAGTGTATATCGTGTTTTAAATTAAAAGAGCCGACCAAAAATTCTTATTTATTTATTTTAAAAATTGGTGGTTATTCATCAAAAGAAATGATACGGAACGTAGTGTCACGTATATTTTCAAATGAATTTTCGATTCAGTGTTCATGGAAAAGACGTCGACAAAATTTCGGCGTGGCAAAACTGACTCTTATCAGTATTATAAAAGGTAGTATTTATTATATTACACGCGTATAATTACATTTATCATATATACATATGTACGTACAATTAAATATTTTTACAGAAATTATTTTAGAACAATATACATTAACGGAAAGAGAGTTAGATGACTTTGCATCAGAATAGTTCCGTTTTGAAAAGCAAAGATTTAATAGAGAAAATAAAAATATGCAAAACAAAAATTAACTTTTAAGATATTTGAAGATGTTTTTCTTTTAAATTCTTTTACGAAAGAAGATTATTATATAATAATAATAATATTCCTAAAATAGTATTTTTTTTTTAAATTTTTCAATCTTATATATATATATTATTTTTGTCATTTTTAGTTTAAAAATATAAGTTAAAAAACCGTTTTAATTTTATTTATGTATAAGAACAATTAAGTTACAGAATTCCTTTTGTGATGTTATAAAGTTAAATGTGATATTTAATTTCTATAAAAATTGATCTAATAGTTAATTTTTCTATAAAAATTGATACGTGTAATAAGTAAAAAATTAATTGCAATAATATTTTTATTTATATATATGCGCGTATGCAATTCTCAAACATACATTGTGACGTAACGCTTTTGGAGCGCCGTCACAAGGGCGAAAAGCCCGATCGGGTAGGACGCGGGGATCTGGAGCGCCCCTCATTTCGGGGAGGGTGCGATCCGTTTACGTTATTTCATTTTATTACCGTATTTTTTGCGAGAACCGCAGTTGCACGCAGCGTCGGCCTGTCGATGCGCGTGTAACCCGATTCGTAGGAAAAGCGACAGAGACGGTCCGAGAGAGCGGCAGGAGAACGTTGTAAAGCAAGAGGGAGAGAAACGGAGGATGCCGGAATACCGCAGCTGAGAGAGAAGGATGGATCGAGAGTGAGAGAGAGAGAGAGAGAGCACGGGACCTCGCGCAGTTTAAGTATCGAGTAGCCGAATTCAATTTACTATCTCTCGCGCAATGTTGATGCCGTGCAAATATTCTAGGATACCGAGAGGACTCCGAGTCATATCTACACCGGGGCCGCCCCTGGAGAAGGACGACGGAGGGCCCGGCCAGCCTACCGCTTGTTCCCCCAGGAGAAATGCCACAGGAACAAACCCGGAGAAATATCCTCTCGAGCAGCATTAAGATACCGGCACGGCGAGAGAATTACCCCAGATAGAGGGAGAGTGAGGGAGGCCCTAAGGCCCCCGCCATCGACCCTATCATCGAGGGAATGCGCGAGAGATCGGCGCGGCACGTAAGATACCAAGACGCGCGAGGCCCGGCTCTCCACTGTTCGGTGTGCCACACGTGAGAGAGGGTGCCTCCAGACCTCCGACTACACTACAGAAGGACGATCTTTCACCGCCGAAAATTGTAAGCCGCCTCTCAGGTAGCCGTAGATGGGTGTTGGTCGGTGCCGTGTGTATTGAAAACTTAGAGTAATTACCGTGAGTACCGCGTCTCTCAGTATCGTATCGTTTTTGTGTAGGAGAGAGCGGTCTCTCTTATTCTGAGTATCGTACCGCGGAGCCAGCCGACTTCGAGATCGCGAACCGAGCCCTCTCCGAAAAGTACCGCCGACAGTCAATCGTTTTCGCGAGCGATTATCGTACATTATAATTTACCGCTGTATTCAGAGTCACGTTTTGTTGTACATGTGATCTCATTAGATTTTCGGAATTTGCGTGCAGCCGTTCTCCGCGGGTTTGTTAAATATTTCATTTTTCGACTCGGCGAGAGAGTCGTGCGAGAGAGTCGCGAAATTGCCGTTGTCTATTTGTTACCTTTTTTTTGGATACCGCACCATGTCTTGAGTTTATAATTGTGACCTCTGTATGTACCGCGTGTCCGCGATAATAAGTTTGAACCGCATATCAGTTACCGATCTCTGTTTTTTCCGTATAATTTCTGTTCGTATAATATTGTCGAAAATTTAGTTAAAGTATTTGAAAATCGTTATTATTGATAAACAATTAATAGGTTAATTCTGTCATTCCGTTATAGTCGCCGAGAGATTGTTATTATAATTTTTTGTTCATACCGCTAATCTATATATTAATTCCTTTCCAAAAATGTTCTTTCCTTCATAATTGTCGCAATAATATCGCGTTTGGCTCTATTGGTCGAGAGGAATCAAGTGGAGATTGTGGCTTTAAAAATTAAAAGAGCTGACTAAATAAGTATTCGCATTACTATATATTAATGTTATTCTGTATTTATATCGTCCAATTATACTAATCATATGTACCATTGCTGGTCTTAAGTGTCAAATATATATATATGTCAAATTCTATCACCACGTGTATGTCTCTCTCTTAGAACATATATTACTGGAAGGGGAATTGCTATTGTTCTCCATGTAAAAATCTGTGTCCAAGTTGGGTGCGAGAGAGAAAGATAGCTTTTAATCTATGCTTGCAATGCGCAAACGTAGATGACGTTACGGTGACGTCACGCTCACCGCGCCATTTGAAACTGGAAATGTAATTGGTGCTTTCGCTAATTCGCGTTTGCGCATTGCGAACGGAGGTAACAATCTACCCTTCTCTTTCCTTAAAAACGTGGTTCTCTCTCGCACCCAACTTGGATACAGGCTCGATCCTTTATTCCCCTTCCAGTAATATATGTTCTAAGGCCTCTCTATACCTTTCTCTCAACCACAGACTACCATCCTATAGACCCGCGACCCTATATCAAATTTTAATAAATTACCTTAAGTACCGTTCACATTAGTATCGTGGCGCATTCACATGCGCCTGGCGCCCAACTTTACCGTGAATTACCGAAAGTACTTAGGTACGAGTAATTAACTCTTTCGTTACCGAATTTTATCGTATTAGGGTTCAAATCAGTAGAATATTTAAATTGAACGCTCCCCTGTCCGAACTTGGCGTTTCGGAGCAGGAAAAGACGTTGCAACATACATTATATATAATATAATAATAATAAATATAATAATAACAAATATAATAATAATAAATAAGTGATAATGTATTCCAAAGTTATTTTGTACACATATAATTTAATATATGTATATAATAAGAGTTTTTAAAACTTTATATCTATGTAATTTAATTAAAAACCTATAAATATAATATAAATGTATACATTTCTACAGTAATATTGTAATTATATAACAGGAATTGTTGCTCATATATAACTACAATATAACATGTTATATTACATGTTACATTTATGAGTGGGAAATAATAATGTAACAGTAATGTATAAGTTACTTTCCTGTAATATAAACTATTACATCATTTTCTATTGCAGTTATATAACATTGATATAACTGTGTTTGCCGGGTAATAATAGTAATAATTAATCTTTAATAATAGCAATAACCTTTGTTTTTAATTTGGCTGTCAACGATTTTGATGGTATGAAATGACGCGCGGAAACTCGATTCCGTTCCGATTTCGACGAGATTCATAATAACTGAAAGATGCAAATGAAATTGTGATCGGAAACTCGCCGATCGGAAACGTGATATTCCGATCGGAATTATGAAAATTACATAATAGCTGCCCAGGATTTTTTCCGAAGAGACAATCATTTCCGAAATTTTGTTGACATACGGGATGACGAATAATTTTTTTCTTATTATTTCTTTTTCTGTATTATATGTTAGTCCACTATTTTATTGTTTTTTTTATGCTTTTTTGGAAAAAAGATATCCCACTCTATGATTTATTTTGTTAAGTATGAGGTCCAGAGAATAACCGTTGCTTAGTAAAATATTAATAATTAATTCTACATTTTTGTTAAAAAATTGTAGATATGATAGCAAGAAGCATCTATCCACTAAATTAAAAATTACTCCAATTTTATGGCAATGTGCATGGTTGGAATAGAATAATAGTATTCTTCCTGAAAAGGTTTCTTTTTGGTACCAATTCAAGTATATTATATTAAACAATTTGCGTAATTGAACAATTTGCTAAAATTAATGTATTCTTTAAAATTAAAATTTAGCAGTGCTAAGTAATTTTTTATTTAAAAATTTTTGATTCCCGATTCAGCGACTTTCGGATCTATATTTTTCTCTCGCATTTATTTCCTTAAGGGAAAAGAGGGGATGCATGGAATTAAATCTCATGTCTAGAGATTATTCCTATTTTAAGTCTTGACCGTGACCAAGTAAAATTTGATGCCTTGTGCACAGGTATTTAATTCTAACAAAAAAATTTTTAATAAGAATATTTATAAGTCAGCTCTCCAATTTTTAAAACCACCATAATCATCTCGACTAAAGAGCCAAACGCGATTCAGCCGACTTTCGGACCAATATTTTTCTCGTCTATTTCTTTACAGGGGATGTTAGGAGAAGGAACAAGGGGAATTTCTGAGATCCCAACCATAGGATTCAAATTCCTTAGTTTCCAAATTTTCTTATCTTAATCTGTCGCAATAACATCGCGTTTGGCTCTTTAGTCGAGATGATTATGGTGGTTTTAAAAAAATTTTAGTTTTGTTGGGATAACGCACTGTCATCCGCGATTTGGCTTTTATTGCCTGTTTATACACTTTAGATTTATATTTAATATTACAGAGCCTTGTTAAACTCTTAAAATTTTTTAATTAAAAAAATTTTTTTTAATTTTTTTAAAAATTATATATACGTTATATATATATTTTTTTTTTAATTTATTTTCCAAATTTTTATTTTTTTATTTTTGAGTTTATTTTTAATTAGAGCAAATTTTTAATATTATTATTTTTGTAGGATATATAATTTATAAAATTAAAACTACTATTTTGTATAACGTCTTTAATTAATTAAATAAAATGAAAATATTTTAAAAAGTTTTTAGTTTTACAAATTTTTATTTTTACTTAACTCAATTTTTTTGATATCATTATTATTTTGTAGGATTTTGGAGATATATAGTTTTTAACGCAAATTTAGCACCTTTTTTACCTTTTTTAAAGGTAATTTTTTTAGAGATATCACTCTTTTTTGTACTATTTCTTTATTAAGTGTCATTAAATAAATAAATAAAGAACCCACTACAACCCCCGTCATATTTCATTAAAAAAGGACGGTCTTCTTATTTATCAAATTGCCAATAACATTATGATATTTTTTTATATTAAAAGATTGATGAAAATATATTAATTATTAATCACAAGTTAAATATTATGTACTATTATGTAGTATTATATTATGTAGTATGTACTTTTAATTTAATAACATATATATATATATATATTTATATTTTTTGTAAAAAAAAGTAGATAAACATCTTTGGCACCTTTAGGCCATTGCCTTTTTTTAACTTGAGCATCATTAGTTTCGACCATTTCATTGGGACAATGAGATCTTAAGACGATCTCAATTATAACATCTAATATAAATAATACAATATAAACAATATCAATCTTATATTATCTTAAGATTTTATTGAACCAATAAAATGGTCGCATATCAACATTTTATTTATCAGTTGAAAGAGATATTAAAACAATCTTAAATATAAGAATAAACTATAAATACAATATACTATATAATAAAAAATTTAAATAAATAATTTTAAAATAAAATAAAATAAACTTTTGAGATAAACACAAATAAAATAAACTTTTGAGATAAACACGAATAAACGAATGCGGAACCCTCTCTACCTCCCGTATAGATTAATAGACGAGAAAAATTTATACATTATATTATACATTATACATTATTATATATATATTTTGTATATATTTTTTATTTTTTATTTTGACTTCTTCAGTTTTTTGGCCCTCCAGATTCGTGGCCCTTAATAATGGTAAAAACATTTAATATATAATAGTACAGAAATGTAATTAAATTAATAATAATAGAGACATTTACCTTATACATCTTGTATATATATTTTAACAGTCATTTTTATCTATGCTGCATCGATGTATCGAAGCATCAATCCTCATCAAGAAACACGTCAAAAAAATAAGAAACGCTGAATCAACGCATCCGCAACAATGGTGAATAAGATTAGTAATACAATTATATTTATTTATTTTAATAATTATATTACAGTATTATAATCGTATTACTATTATTATTATTAATTTATTTCATAAATTTTTATATCTTTTTATATTTATTTATAGATATCCGACGGATTGGAAGATTTGGACATGGAGGACTTTGAAATCGATTTATTAAAATTAACAAATTCCGGCGCCGCTACTCCTGGCGCCGCTGCTTTTGCCGCCGCTGCTCCTGTCGCCGCTGCTCCTGCCGCCGCTGCTCCTGCCGCCGCTGCTCCTGGCACCGCTGCTCCTGACGCCGCTGCTTCCGAAGTCGCTGCACCTGAAGCCGCTGTCCACTGCGCCGCTGCTCCCGGCGCTGCTATCCCCTGCGCTGCTGCGCCCGGCGCTGCTATCCCTTACGCCGCTACTCCCCGCACTGCTGTTCCCAGCGCCGTTGCTTCCGGCGCCGTTGTTCCTGGCACCGCTATCCCTTGCGCCACTACTCCTGGCACCGCTGCTCCCGGCGCCATTGCTCCCGGCGCCGCTGCTCCCAGCGCTGCTATTCCAATCAACGGGTTTGCCGGAACAAATTCGCGTAAGTTTTAAATTTTGTTTTCTGATTTTGTTTACTGATTTATATTAAAAAATGTAGCGCAATAATTTAATTCTTAATAACAATTTTTTAATCTATAATGCAAAATTACCAGACTAATAGAATATTTTATAATTACAGATTGGAAGCAAAGAGGACGAAGAGCAGGTGCCTGCCAGCAAGAACAAAAATTTTTTTCATTTTTTTATACATTATTATCTTCGCATTATTATTGGGGGCCACGGACCGCAGGACCAAGAAACTAGAGAAATAAAAATGAGCCACGGACCCCGGAGCCAAGAAAAGATGAGGATAATAAAAAATAAAATTTTTTTTTATTTTTTATTATCTTCTAATATTATTATAACATTACATTTATAATTTATTATTTTTAATTACTTATATTACTTATAATATTACTTATAACATTACTTATAATTACATTATAATTACTTATAATTACTTTATAATTACTGTTTTTCCTTTTATTTAATTTTAATAACAGTAATTTTATTGTATCATATCAGATTTGTACACTGTATCTGGTTCAGACGCTTTGGACCCTTTTGATAGACTATTGAATACGTGATTTAGGTTCGATTGTCGTTCTTCAAGAACAAAGAAAGACAGGATATCGCGGATCCGTTACAAGCATACCGCTTTATCGTTGGGTGCTCTCGACTGTGTCTTTGGGCTAACTGAACTCCCGTTTTAACCTCGGGGAAGACAACCGATTTGGAATCACGAGCTTTGCATGAACTCGGCGCGTGACACGCGCGCGGCTAATCGCGATTCGCTGACCGGTTGACCTGTCGATGTCCGCTCGAGGTGCCAAACAAAGTCGATCGTTGGTCGAGCCTTGAGTCCCTGGCTTCGACTCGGAACCAGAACAATATATATTTTTTTTTCTTTTTTCGACGGCTTTGTTTCAAGTTTTAAACATACCGCCCGCCTCGCATGCGAACCGATGCGAAATCATTCCACAGGTTTGAGTCGTTATAATGTGTCAAAATGAACAATCGATGTTAAACTCGCTGAATGACCTTTGAAAGGGCGAAACCTTATAATCTTCGCGACGACGTGACTATGTGACAACAAATAAAATTCGCGAACAATGAGTACAGCTTGCTTAGAACGTGCGAAGTATTTACTTTTTCGAAATTTCGAGTGCAAATAGGGACGGATATCTATACGAAGGTCGTCCGTTCGGATAACACAGTTATCTTCAACCGAAAGACCAGCGAACCGCTGTTGCAAACAAATACAAACTCTTCCCTAAATCTAGATTTAATCCAATTACAAATTTTCTTATAATACGGAATTAATTATCACAATTAATCGGGAGACGGCAAAGCAGCGTGATTGGTCGCTTGAACGAGGAGCACGTGGTGCGTATCGTTACTACCCGAACGAGCCCGTCGGATCCGGGGTGGATCTGTGTAACTCGAGCGAGTTCCCACTTACTCGGAGGGAGCAGTGGGTTCTTTACGAGCACAAGCTCACCGACGCAAAAACTCGCAGTCTTATCCTTCCATTTGCTTCGTTGCTGCAACGAATGCAAATAGTCAAGAGACCAAGCACGCCAGACGCGCTCGTGCATTGCGTTGACGAGCTGCCATCGAGAGAGTCGATTTTTGTTTACCGCGAGTACTGATTCTTCCGGTACTGCGGTTATTGGTCGACCTATGAGAAAATGACCCGGCGTGAGTGCTAACAAATCGCTCGGGTCGTCGTTTAACGCAGCAATGGGACGCGAATTGAGACATGCCTCGACTCTGCAAAGTAGTGTTGCAAATTCGACCTGAGACAAGGCACGCGGACCCACTACCTTTTTCAAGTGCGTTTTTAGACTCTTTATTCCCGCTTCCCACAGACCGCCGAAGTGCGGTGCTGCGGCTGGAATAAAATGCCATTCCACTCGGTCGTTTGCAAGAGTGGCTCGTAGCGAAATATCGTTTGTCAATTTGTCAAAAGCCGTTTTTAATTCTCGGTCCGCCCCGTGAAAGTTCGTGCCGTTGTCGCTGTAGAGGTATTGCGGCAATCCTCGTCGACTAACGAATCTTCGAAAGGCCGCTATAAATCCCGCAAAGGAATAATCCTCAACGAGCTCTATGTGGATAGCCTTCGTCACAAGACAGATAAACAAGGCGATGTAACTTTTACGTGTCTTTTGTCCTCTACCGACTAATAAAGTAACAAGGAACGGCCCGGCGTAATCTACTCCCGTATGCGTGAACGGAGATGATGGATTTACGCGAGGGGAGGGAAGGTCTCCCATAAGTTGATTTGATAGTTTGTTCGCGTAACGAGCACACACGACACATTGTCTAATGCAATGTTTTACGGCATTACGACAACTTAATATCCAATATTTTTGGCGGAGTGTTCTAAGCACAAGTTGAGTTCCTCCATGAAGTGAGCTTTGGTGCGTTTGATCAATTAATAACTCGGCTACTTGACCCCGAGGAATTAAGATAGGGTGTTGTTCCTCGAAGGATAGAGCGGAATTCCGTAACCGCCCGCCGAGACGTAGTAAGGAATCTTTTCCTATGAACGGATTAAGAGGCTTCAGTGGGCTCTTTCGCGGAAGGTTTTCTTCTCTCTTTAATGCTTTGAGTTCGGAGTCAAACGACTTCCTCTGCGTATATGAGAGCCAAAACATTTCCGCGCGTTTAAGTTCGTCCGCGTTAAGAGACAACGCAACATTAGCTTCAAAATTCCTTTGTTTAGCGGAGCGGGATATAAATCTGTAGGCGTAGGCTGTCACTCTAATGAGCTTAGTCCAGGAGGAGTATCTATAAGGGAGATCCCATTCCGGTGTACCTTCCACGTGAAAGACAGTGGACTTTCGACTTTCCGAGTGTATTTGCTTAGTTAACTCCGTAGAGATCGGAGAAGCAATGTTATGTGGCGGCCATGCTGTTGAAGGCCGTTGAAGCCAAGGCGGGCCCGCCCACCATAACGGATGTGAGACTAATTTGGATGCGTACAACCCTCTGGATGCACAGTCGGCCGGATTGTCTTTGGACGGTACGTGATTCCATTTGGCCGAGGGTAGATTACACTGCACCTCGGATACTCTGTTTGCTACGTACGTAGTCCATTTCGATGGATGTTGGCGTAACCATGCCAACGCGATCGTGGAGTCCGTCCAACAATAGATCGGACAATGAATAATATTTAATGACTTAATTACCCACTTAACGAGTCGACTCAATAAAACAACGGCGTTGAGCTCAAGCCACGGAATGCTAACAGTCTTGACGGGAGCCACCTTCGACTTCGCAACGATCAAGCTAACACGGTATTCCGAAAGAGAATGGAAAACGCGCAAGTATACGACCGCAGCGTACGCGCGATTTGAAGCTTCGGCGAATCCATGTATTTCTAACGCGAGATTATCAGGGCTCTGACCCGTCCACCGAGGAATTCTAACGGATTCTAATTGCGGGAACTCGGAAGCAAAAGCATTCCACCGTTGACTCAATTCATTCGGAAGCGGAGCATCCCAGTCGCAATGTAAAAGCCATAGCTCTTGCAGAATGATTTTTGCGTTTATTACAACCGGCGCAGCCCATCCGAGGGGGTCATACAAGCTCGCGATGCACGACAGGATTGAACGCTTAGTTAACGCGGTAGGAAAATTAAATTTCACAGTAAGGCAGAAGGAGTCTTCCGTAGGGAGCCATGATAATCCGAGTATTTTCAACGTTTCGTCCTTCAGGATGAGGTGATCGGTAACGTCCGATTGATCGCTGGATAAATCGTCAAGAAGCTCGCTACAGTTTGAAGCCCATTTACGAAGTGAAAAACCTCCGCGCTTCATTAGCTCAGCGAGCTGAGTTCGCGTATTTATTAACGAATCGATATCGTTTGCTCTGAACAATGCGTCGTCCACGTAAATGGAATCATTGACGATCGGTACCGCGGCAGGATAATTTGCATCTTCATCAAGCGCGAGCTGTCGAAGCACGCGCATCGAAAGATAAGGTGCCGATGCTAAACCATACGTCACTGTAAGAAGGCGAAAGTGAGTAAGCGGAGCGTCATCCGTCGGACGCCACAGGATTCTTTGGTAATCGACGTCCCGCGGATGCACGCGTATTTGTCGAAACATCTTGGCGATGTCTGCCGTGTAAACCAAGCGCCATGCACGCCAACGCAATAAGACGGCAGGGAGATCCTGCTGCAACTTTGGCCCGATGAGCAAATGGTCGTTAAGTGACGTGCCATTCCGGGTTTTACACGACGCGTTAAATACGACTCGAAGCTTTGTGGTGCAACTATCCTCTCTCATTACTGGATGATGGGGAATATAAATCGGTATATTCTCAGTGGGTTCGGACTCGCCAACGCGAGTCATATGTCCAAGAGCCTCGTACTCTGTAAGAAAGTCTCTGTATAGCGAACAGAGGTCGGATTTTGAATTCAATTTATTTTCCAGACGACCGTATAATGTACGCGCTATGGAAAGAGATTCCCCGATATCGATCGGCAAAGCATTTTTGAAGGGTAATCTAACGACATAACAACCGTCAGGATCACGACTGTGCGTTTGAGCGAAATGAGATTCGCATTTTTCCTCCTCCTCCGTGAGGGGAGTTGGCGTGGGAATCTCTTCGTCCTCCCAGAATTTCTGGAGGAGAGAGTCTACATCCAGCGCGGATACGCAATTCAAAACAGCTACTTCTTGTGAAGTAGTTTCTTTACTTCCGGTCGGTCCAGAGATTATCCAACCGAACGCGGTCGATTGGGCAGTGGGCGCTCCATAGGAGCCCTGTCTCAGGTCGCGCAATAATAGCGAACCGTACACGTTCGCGCCGATCAGCATGTGAATCTGATGTCGACTAGATGGATCCGGATCTGCTAGTGAAAGGCCCTGTAAATGAGGCCATGATTCTATAGGCCGAATTCGCGACGCGGCGTACGAAGTTATTCGCGGGAATACATACGCAATGACCGGAAAAACAGGATTCAATTTTTCGCACGGCGTCAAATTTAGCGAAACTCTCGATCGCGCAGAACCGGCATATTTCTCCCCGAAACCTTTTATTTGAAGATCGGTCCTCTGTCGTTTAGTGCAAAGCGTTTGACTCAATGCTTCGGAAATAAAGCTAAAATTAGACCCTTGATCTAATAAAGCGCGGACCTTAAAACATATTCCTTCAGAAGTGTGTATGTCAACCCACGCGGTCGCGAGAAGAACGGTGGGCATCGTGGTATTCTGAGGTTTGAGTTTGCACTCTGGCGACGGCGGCGTCGCCGATTACGACAGTCTTACTCGTGGTAGTAGACGCATTAACGCTCGAATTTGATAAACGGGAATTTTCCGCTGTGTCCTTATTTTGATCACTCTCATTGTGTAACAATGTGTTATGAGAGCGTTGACAATGAGTGCATCGAATTTTGCTCGAGCATTTCGACGTGAAATGTCCCGCTCGCAAACAATTGAAGCAGACCCGATTCTGTCGCGCGATTGCATGCCGCTGTGTCGCGTTTTTCCGACGAAATTCCTCGCACTTCATTACCGAATGACTGCCGGAACAGCAAATGCACTTAATCGCGGAAAGATTATGAACGGAGGACTGCGTTTTGTCACTCTTAGAATTGACGATTACTTTAGGATTGTCGGAGAAGTCCGACAGACCTCGTATTCGAAGCGTGAGGAATTCATGAATATCTTTGTACGAAGGAAGCTCGCGACTTGACGAAATTTTTAAATTCCATTCGCTCCTTCTTTTCGAACTAAATTTTTGAGAGATGAGGTAGACGAGAATGTCATCCCACTCGCGTACCGGCCGCTTTATATTAGTGAGAGCCGCTAGAGATGCGGACACGGTATCTCTCAACTTTCGCATTTCCGCGACGTTTTCCGCCTTCATTGTCGGTAGGCACATGAAGGCATGAATGTGAGTATGGATCAATGTAAGTTGATCGTCATACTCGTCAATCAACAACTGCCAGGCGGACTCATAATTAGCGTCGGAAATCTTTAAATTACTAATAATTGAGGCAGCGTCACTGATGACGCTCGTTTTGAGGTAATAAAATTTCTGCGTGTTCGAGAGAGAATCATTACTCGCGACAAGAGACTCGAAAGTATTTTTAAAGCTCTCCCATTCGGAGAACTTGCCCGAAAACTTCGGAAGTGAGATCCGTGGCAACTGAAAATTGTGATTATGAATGCTCTCGCGAATTGAAGAATCAGTACTGTGTTCTAACAACGGAGATTGATTAATTGAGAATCGACTTATCGTATCGCAAAGGAGGTCGGCCGTGTCGTGGTAGATCTCCTCGGCGCTCAGGAAGTCTCCATTCAGGAAATACGAGACAGTCTTCTGCTTCTCCGAAGTTGTGGCTTGCAGCAGCTTGACGTGTAGCCCTCGACAGGAAGTCCAAAGCGTTTCCAGCGTTGCAAGACGCCCCTGCGTCTTTGCTAATGTAACATTAACTTTCGCTAATTTCTTGAAGTTAACGAGAACTCGCTTTATCGAGTCGATTGTTTCAACTTGCGAGATGAGCAAATTTCTTAATTCTGCCATTATTTCTTCGTTAATGAGCTATTAATAGTGACTTGATCGAAGGTACCGGGCGCGTGAGCACGGTGCCGACGGCAACGAATGCGCGACGACTTTCGGTCGAATCGCGACACTGTTATGTCGCTTAAGAATACACGGGATATGCCGAGGAGCGTTACCGCTGCGCCGACGGCAACCTTTCCGCGGATGTTTTCTTATCAACAAGCGGATTTCTCCGGTGCCTGAAGAATCAACGTCGTGACGTTCAATTGCCACGCCGACGGCGACGAACTCGCGACGATTCCCTTTTAATCGTCGCGTCCAGTCTCGATTAGCACAGTGTATGATGTTCCGGGCGTGTTATCGACGCCGACGGCAACACCTTCGCGGAATACTTCACTTTGTTCCGCGAAACACGATGTAATTTCGACTTTGAGTTCACGAATTGTTTCCACCACCAGACCCCCGCGTTTGAACCTTGTAAATGAAACTCGCGAATAAGGCGCGAAGCTCAACATTTAGATTCCCGCGGGAATGTTCGTTAAAGTTAATTCCACGACGGGAAGATAACTCCACTTGTCGCTCAAGTAGAGTGAGTGAGCCCAGAGAAAAAACCCGTTGGATAGCGAACGCGACACTGTCTTTGTCTTTCCTTCTCTTCTTCTGCACTCATTCGATTGTAAAACGAGGAGTCACAGTCCGACGTCTCACTGACAATGTTCACCCGTTCCGTCTCACAACGCGAATCTCGCGTTAGTTTGATTATCCGTATGATCGGGTCAACGAAATATCCGGCTCGAAGGACCAATGTTTTTCTTTTTATTTAATTTTAATAACAGTAATTTTATTGTATCATATCAGATTTGTACACTGTATCTGGTTCAGACGCTTCGGACCCTTTTGATAGACTATTGAATACGTGATTTAGGTTCGATTGTCGTTCTTCAAGAACAAAGAAAGACAGGATATCACGGATCCGTTACAAGCATACCGCTTTATCTTTGGGTGCTCTCGACTGTGTCTTTGGGCTAACTGAACTCCCGTTTTAACCTCGGGGAAGACAACCGATTCGGAATCACGAGCTTTGCATGAACTCGGCGCGTGACACGCGCGCGGCTAATCGCAATTCGCTGGCCGGTTGACCTGTCGATGTCCGCTCGAGGTGCCAAACAAAGTCGATCGTTGGTCGAGCCTTGAGTCCCTGGCTTTGACTCGGAACCAGAACAATATATATATTTTTTTTTTCTTTTTTCGACGGCTTTGTTCCAAGTTTTAAACAATTACATTATAATAACATTATAATTACAATTAAATTATCAAATTTTTATAAATTAAATTGATTGAAAAAAAGTAATACATTTTGTGATCATATTTATTATTTTATTTTACTGCCAAACATTTTTTATCATAATTCCAATAATTTAAATTATTTTTATAAACAATATTATAAATATATATGTAGGAATAAATTTATTTTGTAAATTTTTATATCGCACAAATATATGTAAGATCGAAGCGATTATAAAAGTGTTTTCTCAACCGACTATTTGCTTAAGACAAATACTGTCAATAAGCGACAAGTAAACAAAATATTGTAAGTCGACCTGTGTATTATGTGAAAAGACGAACTCGAAAATAAAATGTACGATTAGCTTGAGAAGGCAAGCTCGAGAAAACAAAGAGATGATTGAGAAGGTTCGAAACGAATTTGAAGACGAACGGAAGGATATAAATAAACTGGAAAACAGGCGGAGGACACAGTGCTCGCATGATTTTCATACCAGTAACCTTAAATTAAATAATTTCTTCAAGTACATAAGAGATTCTTTATTTCGACTGCTTCATCTTTCCCACAATTTTGGGGGCTCGAGCCAGGATAATTGACGCTGCGGGGAGCGGTAAACGGTCGCAATTTTTGAATTTTGCTCGAAATTGACCTACGAGAGGGAATGGCGAGCGCTGAGAAAGATGCAAACAAGTTCACTGTCAACAAATTGAAAGGAATATTGCGAGAATTGAGCCTGGCGACTACTAGCGTGAAGAGTGAACTTATAGCCAGACTCTTTGAGAAAGACTCAGCGGGCGGATGGATGTCACGGGTGCTGAGCGAGGAAGAGGAGAGACGAGAGGAGTCTCGCGAAAATCGCGAGGAGACGGGCGAATCGAGTGCCGATGGTCGTGATGTTGAGTATTTGCGACGAGAAATGGAGCTGTGCCGGAGAGAGAAACAATTGATGAAGCGTGAACTACAGCCGATGCGGCAGGAGAACGAGCTATTGAGACGGGCACAAAATGTGGACAGCGAGAGAGACGACTTGGTGACGAAAAGTCCGGCAATCTCCCACGAGTCGAGCACAACAAATATAAAATGCAGTCGCGAGTTTGCTGGGACACTTTGAGGGCGACAGCAGCATGTTTGAGTCCTGGGAAAAGCGCGTCAGATCCTTGAGGAACGCATATAATTTGACGGACGATCTGACAAAAATTTTGATCGGAGCGAGGCTGAAAGGCAAGGCACAAGAATGGTTTTACTCTAATCCGACATATACTGAAATCGACGTTGACGAGTTGTTGCGCCAGTTGAAAAATATGTTCTTCCACGAGCCGGGAAAAGTATATATGAGGAGACAGTTTGAGCAGCGTATTTACAAAGAGATGAAACCTTCCACAAATATTTGCACCAGAAGGTTATCCTGGGCAACCGTATTAAGATGGAGGAAGGCGAATTGGTGGAGTACGTGATCGAAGGAATTCCGGATCCAGCTTTACGGAACCAGGCTCGAGTGCAACAACTGCGAACGAAGAAGGTGCTACTCGGAGCGTTTGAGAGAGTGTCGCTGCGCGGGAAAAATCAACCCGGAGTGCAAGGAAGTGCGAGAGACCGGCGCGCCCAGGAACGCAGCGAGAGAGAGGAACCTGGGGCGGCGAAGAGCACGGTGCGATGCCACAATTGCGGAGCGCAAGGACATCGTGCAGCAGATTGTCCATCCAAAGTGAAAGATACGCGTTGTTTTGAATGTAGAGAATTTAGCCATATTGCGGCGAATTGTGAAAAAAAAAAAACTAAATTAAACGAAGTTAAAAATATGTCCGATATTTCGAGAACGGAGCGTAAATATTTTAAAGATATAAATATTAATAATAAAAAGCTAGTCGCGCTAATTGATACGGGCAGCGATCTATCATTAATTCGCGAAGATCAGTACGTAAAAGTAAGATCGCCGAATTCGACACAGCGAGAAATTGTGTTTTGCGGGATAGGCGCGCAAAACTTTAAGACGATAGGCCAATTTGATAGCAAAATTAAGATTGACGGTGAATGTTTTGTAATAAGCTTGTCGGTGGTGCCAAATAATTTGTTGCAATACGATCTGCTCTTGGAAATCGATCTGTTGGACAAGGTAAATTTATATATCGAAGAGGCAAAAATCACAATGCGAAAACCGCGTGCGGAGATCCGAGCGATAAATAATCTCCCCGAGATATTTAAAATCAAGTTATCAAGCGAGTCTAGTAATATCGATTTATCTCATTTGAGCAATGAGCGCAGAGAAAATGTAAGCGAGATGATTAAGAAATATAATCCTAATAAAAGAAATAAGACCGAATTTGAGATGACTATCGTGCTTAGGGATGACGAACCTGTTTACATGAGACCTAGGCGTTTATCTCCGTTAGAAAAAGAAAAGGTTAAGGCACACATAAACGAATGATTGACTGCAGGTATTATACAACCATCGCTTTCGGATTACGCGAGTCCGGTGGTACTAGTAAAAAAACGGGAAAGACGAGGTTGTGTATTGATTACAGACAATTAAACAAAAAGATAATTAAAGATCGCACTCCCATTAATAGATGATCAGTTAGATGCATTGCAAGGGGCGTCGATATTTAACACAATCGATCTGAAAAATGGATTCTTTCACGTGCCGATAGAGAAAGGAAGTAGAAGGTACACTTCATTCGTGGTTCCCGACGGACAATACGAATTTCTCTTTGCGCCCTTCGGTTTATGTAATTCCCCGGCGGTATTCCAGAGGTTCATAAACCAAATTTTTAGAGAACTAATTAAAAATGGCGTGGTTTTGATTTACGTGGACGATCTGATTATTCCGTCTATGAATTTTGAAGCCGCACTATTGGGCCTTGAGAAAGTTTTGTGTGTCGCCGAGAGTTTCGGGTTAAATATTAATTGGAAGAAGTGTAAATTTTTACGTACTGAAGTCAAATTTCTGGGACACATTATATAAAATGGTTCGATACGCCCGACTGAGAATTAAACGGAAGCGGTAATGAAATTCCCACAACCGAAGACGCTAAAATAAATTCAAAATTTTTTAGGACTGACTGGATACTTTAGAAAATTTATAAAAAATTACGCGCTAATAGCTAGATCGTTGAGCAACTTCCTCAAAGCAAACGCAAAATTCGAGTTTGGCACAAAAGTAAAGGAGGCTTTCAATAGATTAAAATTTATATTAAGCGAGAAATCGGTGTTGAAATTGTACAAACAAAAAGCGGAAACTGAATTACACACCGATGTGTCTATGTACGGTTTTGGGGCTATCTTGTTTCAAAAATGCGATGACGATGGTGCGTTACACCCGATTTATTATGCGAGCGAAAAAACAACTGACGTCGAAGCAAAATATACGAGTTATGAGCTAAAAGCACTAGCAATAATAAAAACGTTGCGAAAATTTAGAGTTTATTTGTTAATAATTAATTTTAAAATCGTGACGGATTGTCAAGCATTTGCATTGACGATGAAAAAAAAAGATTTGTGCGTGCGTGTCGCCAGATGGACGCTATTACTTGATAATACGATCGTACGACGTCCGGGAAAAAACATGACTCATGTTGATACATTAAGTCAAAATCCTTTGCCTTGCAGCTTGTTAGTAAACGAATTGGAGGAAGGTATGACTGCAAGAATTTGTAAAGCCCAGAAAGAGGACACAAACGTGCGAGATATGTATACGTTAGCTGACAAAGATCAGAGCGTTGACTATGTTGTGCGAGGCGGGCTGTTATTTAAAGAATCAAAAGATGATCTGCAATTAATTGTGCCCAAGTGTCTACAAGCGCAGGTAGCTCGATTAGCGCACAAAAATGGTTACTTTGCGGTCGAGAAAACAGAAGCGTTAATTAAATAAAACTATTGGTTTTCTAATATGCGAATTATAGTCGAAAAAATTATTCAAAACTGCGTGAGTTGTATATTGGCGAACAGAAAAACAGGTAAACTCGAGGGCTTCTTAAACCCGATACTTAAAGGTCATATACCTCTCAAGACGTATCATATAGATTACCTGGGACCGCTTCCGTCGACAAAAAAAAGATATTGTTATATTTTCGTCGTCGTGGACACATTCTCTAAGTTTGTTTGGCTTTTCGGAACGCGATTGACCGGCGGGACAGAAGTAATAAACAAATTAAATGAATTAGCAGTTAACTTTGGAAATCCGAAAAGAATAATTTCGGATCGAGGAACTGCCTTTACTTCAAATGAATTTTGCGTATACTGTAAAAGAGAAAATATCGAGCATATACTAATTACTACAAGCGTTCTTCGAGCCAACGGACAAGTCGAAAGAATAAATTGATCGCTAATACCGATATTAACAAAATTGACCGCTCCGAAGCCGGCCGAGTAGCATAAGTATGTCAAGAATATAAATATGATGTTTTTTAAATTGGCCAACAGAGCCAAAGCACGAAAAATTAATTATTCGGAACTGTATCTTTTGGTTTGAGATCACTAAGTTCTATATATAAATTAATCTCGAAACTTACATGGATTAATAGGCGCGAAAAATATAGGTCCGAAAAGTCGCTGAAGCGGGAATCGAACCCGCGTCTTTCACTTTCCGGGCGACTGCTCTTACCAACTAAGCTATTCAGACCCTTTTGATCCTATATTTTTCATTTGCCTTTTAGTAGATGTTAGTAAATAACGCCGTGATTAGGCCAAGGCGTGAATAAAATCAGAAAGAAATATTTTTATTGGCTCTCAATATTAAGAATATAAATATGATGTTTTTTAAATCGATCAACAGAGCCAAAGCATAAAAAATTAATTATTCGGAACTGTATCTCTTGGTTTGAGATCACTAAGTTCCATATATAAATTAATCTCAAAACTTACATATGGAGAAATAGGCGCGAAAAATATAGGTTCGAAAAGTCGCTGAAGCGGGAATCGAACCCGCGTCTTTCCGAATAGGTTTATACATAAGACTGAGAGATAATCCCGACATAAAAAACTTTATTGAGGAGGAGATGGAAGCGACATTCCAGGTTGATCGAAGTGAATTGAGAGAGCAGGCGCGAGAATCTATAGCGCGCATGCAAGAAGAAAACAAGCGAAATTATGATAAGCGTCGTAAAAAGGCGAGACAATACTGTGAAGATGATCTGGTAGTTATTAAGAGAACGCAGTTAGGGCCAGGTTTGAAATGCGCTGCTAAATTTCTAGGCCCGTATCAGATAATTAAAACTTTGCGAAACGATAGATATATAGTTAGGAAAGTAGGCGATCACGAGGGACCAATCGAATCCTCAACAGCAGCCGATTATATGAAACCGTGGCTAACGAGTGACGACTTTTGCGACGATGATGATATTCAGAACGAAATCTGAGGACAGATTCAACTGTCAGAACGGCCGAGTGTAAGAATAAATTTATTTTAAGGTAGTAGATATTAAACTGACTACACTGGCTGTCTATTAGATTTGTTAAACTATATTTATTGACGTTTCGACCATACGGGCTGTGGTCCTTTTCAAAATTACAATAGAAGCATTAATGAGTTACTGCATATCGTTATTGACATTTAAAAGTACGCTCCGGTGAGACTTAACTTAAGATCGGATGGTAAATTAACTGCGTTTCACTTGTGTCATCTTGCTGTACACGCAGTACAGTGTGTTCAGTCGTGGCAAGATGACACAAGTGAAACGCAGTTAATTTACCATCCGATCTTAAGTTAAGTCTCACCGGAGCGTACTTTTAAATGTCAATAACGATATGCAGTAACTCATTAATGCTTCTATTGTAATTTTGAAAAGGACCACAGCCCGTATGGTCGAAACGTCAATAAATATAGTTTAACAAATCTAATAGACAGCCAGTGTAGTCAGTTTAATATCTACTACCTTAGTATTTCATTCCTGGCGAACGAAATTTAATATTTTATTGTTAAATTTATTTTGTAAATTTTTATATCGCACAAATATATGTAAGATCGAAGCAATTATAAAAGCGTTTTCTCAACCGACTATTTGCTCAAGACAAATACTGTCAGTAAGCGACAAGTAAACAAAATATTGTAAGTCGACCTGTGTATTGTGTGAAAAGACGAACTCGAAAATAAAATGTACGATTAGCTTGGCGAGCTCGAGAAAACAAAGAGATGATCGAGAAGGTTTAAGACGAATTCAAAGGCGAACGGAAGGATATAAATAAACTGGAAAACAGGCGGAGGATACAGTGCTCGCACGATTTTCATACCAGTAACATTAAATTAAATAATTTCTTCAAGTACATAAGAGATTCTTTATTTCGACTGCTTCATCTTTTCCACATATACAGGATGTCCCATAATTCGCGAACCACCGCGAATGGGCAGATAGAGCGTGTTAAACTGAACAAAAAAGTCCTGTATCATTTTGCGATATTCGCAATAATTATTGAGTTATTTATTAAAATATCTAAACGAATAAGCAGGTAGAAAGCATTATTTGATCGAGAGGCGGCGTCATGCAGCGAGCGGCGACCAATGTAGGGGCGCCGAAAAGTAAGATAATACTTTTGATACTAAGCGGTACATGCACACCGAGTCCGGCCTACCGCTTTCTACCCGCTCATTTGTTTAGATATTTTAGTTAATAACTCAATAATTATTGCGAATATCGCAAAATGATACAGGACTTTTCTATTCAGTTTAACACGCTCTCTCTGCCCATTTGCGGTAGTTCGCGAATTATGGGACACCCTGTATATAAGTTTATTTTAATTATGCTCAGAAATAATTAACAAATAAAATTAAGTTTTTATAATTTATTCATAATTAAATATATAAAATATATATTTATTAAAATGTAAAATGTTTACTTTCTCCATATGTAAGTTCGAGATTAATTTATATATGGAACTTAGTAATCTCAAACCAAGAGATACAGTTCCGAAGAATTAATTTTTTGCGCTTGGGCTCTATTGGCCAATTTAAAATATCATATATTATTCTTAAGATTGAGAGCCGATAAAAATATTTCTCATTTGATTTGATTTTTAATGTTCAAAATTGAAATTATTTATAATTAATTGTTTTACTCTTTATAACCAAAATAAATAAAAGTGACAAGTAATCAATATAATAAAATAAAATCAATAAAATGTCATGTCGCAGAATATACAGTTATTAGCGCCTTTTTTCGCCAATTATATGAACTGTACATTTGAGCCGAGAAAACATTTCTTAATAAAAAATTTTGACATTTTAACTTTACGACATAATAGGTTTTTTTATAAAGCATGTAGTGCAAAAATAAAAACACTTTCATTATATAATTTAAACCCAAGCTATTGATTGAGCCTAGTAAGAACTCGATCTGTTCAGCGGTTATATGTGAACTGAAAATATCGAGTACTCGCAACTATCCGACTCACGTAAAGATACACGGTGTGTCTTGTTGCTTACACAAACTTAGCACAAGACACTACCGTGTCTCTTGATTGTTCATTATTTTAATTGTTAAATCTAAAAAAATTAAAGCTACGGTTTACCTCCTGTTCCACTGTGAATTTTATTCTATCGTGATATTTATTGAAACTATTAACAATTGGAGTCATGTTATTAGCAGATGTAGCTAATAATATGTCATCCACATATCGTAAATAGAAAGTACATTTTATGTTTAATGAATTAAAAACTGTGTCCTCCAGATCCTGCATACTAAATGCGCGATCACTAAATCCGCGATAAATGGTGACAATAGAGATCCCATTGGGATATTAAAAGTTTATTTGTATATTTTGTTTTCAAATGTAAAATATGAGGAAGTCAAAATAAGTTTAATGCTTTGTATAAAATCACTCTGAGGTATTCTTGTGTAATTAGTAATGTGTTCCCACCTATTATTAATACCATTAATCCCAAGATCCAGAGAAACATTCGTGAAAAGCGAAACAACGTCTATAGAGTACAAAGTATCATTATTGTCGATCTTTTTATTAAATAGCATGTTGTACAAATCAAAACTGTTCTTGATATGCTATTGACTAAGGGGATACTGGTTGATAAAATTTTTTGTAGAAAGGACGTTAACGGATATGACGCCATATCTACCAATAAAATTATAATTCTGAATAGGATATTTTCTTTGTGAATTTTTGGTAATCCGTAAGCTTTTAGTAGGCTGGAATTGCTGGAATAATTTATAATAATCATTTATCATCAATAATTTATAATAATTGCTGAATAATTTATAATAATCATTTTTGGAGATATAATCTTTCTTAAGTCAATTTTTTAACAAGTTATTAAGTTCTTCCTGTATTTTTTTCCATGGGTTTTTTTTAGAATAGAATATGTGTTACAATCTTTTAATAAAGGAAGATGTTAAAAAATGTCAATTTTCTGACTATCAATGGAACCTAAAATTCGAGTTCCATGGATATCTATGAACCATATAAGATGTAAAAATGATGGTCTTTTTTCCTAGAGACCTGGGGAAAGTATTAAAAATCTATCAAAACTATTAAAAATAACATCATTTGATTGATCTGAAAACAACTAAAATCGATGACATAGATGAATTTTCAATCAAACCAAGTTCTGGTAAAGTACTTATCAAATAGTTTTTGAGATCAATAATGTTTTAATATCGGGATCGCAAAATTCAAGATTGCGGATCCAATATGGTGGACCAGTATTGAGAAAAACTAGATGCTAGGATGTAGTTTACATTATGTTTTTTAGTTTGTTTATTTGCTTGTTAAATATTTTTGTTTCATTGTTGAATAGAATTCTTTAGTTCTAACATAGAGAATATTAATAGTTCTCATATTTTCTCATATTTTAATTATTTTAAATTATATCATTTTCACACGCTCTGATAAAGGGAATGTGACAGTAGCGCTGGAGAAAACCGATTATATCAATAAAGTAGAGAGTCTTTTAAAAGACAATAACACGTACTCCATTGTCGAAAAAAATCCATGTTTAAAAATAGAAAAAAATCTAAATTTAATGTTAAAAGAATGGGTGAATAAGGAATTCATTTCCAAAAATGAATACTACAGATTATTTTCGAGTAATGCTATCTTACCTAAAGCGGTTACCTACGGTTTACCTAAAATCCACAAAATGAACACTCCCTTTAGAATCATTGTTTCCTCAACCAATACAGCACTTTACTCATTAGCTTTTTATATGCATTTCATATTATATTTCTGTCTCCCACCGGCTAAAAGTCACATCAACAATAGTTTTGAAATGGTGAGCATTCTATCAGGTAGAAGGGTCAATGATGATGAGGTAATGGTATCATTAGACGTAGTCTCTCTTTTTACAAATGTACCTCTGGATCTAGCATTAGACAGTATTAAAAAAAGATTATATTACATTAATAGTGTTACACTGATACCACAGGCGGACTTTCTAAAGATTAATTTTAGAAATGTCGCACATTAAAGAACAACAAACACAGAGTTACTTAGTGATTCTTATTCTGAGATTCTGGAAAAAATGGCAAACTTTGAAAAATAAACAAATATACAAATAAAAGTCAATGATAAAAAAATTTTGAAGACTTACGTATGATATATAAATGCGTAGTTGAACTCTGTCTTTCTATAAGGTACTTTGAGATAAGATGGTATAGAACAATCAAGTGAGAGGTGTTAAAAATTACATTGTAAGTACACATGTTTATTATAATTGTTAAAATGAATATTGTGATGGTCATCACCTAAATAAATTTTAATTCTGTAGATTATTTCATTTATTATAATGAGATCTCGGATAATTCCACGCTTTTCACCGATGGAATTAGATGAGAATTTCTTCCTACACATATTGTTTTCCCTAAGCTTTGAAAGCGGTCATCAAAGGATTTATAGATGAGAATTAAAGATGAAATAGAATGATGATTGTCATAGTTTATCTATATGGTTAATCGACTACGCATCGTTATGGTTTTTAATGATTTTATTCGCATTGTATTAGATACTAACGGATTATTGTAATTTTAATTTAATTGTTTTATTACACTAAAGAAGGCTGTGTACAGCTGAAACGTTTGTTATTCTACTCTATTTTTATTATTTTTTTGTATATCAATTTTAATAATAAACATGTCAAATATATTGTATTTTAATTATAAATTTGTTCTTAAGATCAATTAAATAATTTTGATTATGCGGTTATTTTTTTCTTTTTATGTGATCTTTTAAATTAATAAAAATTAGGTTATATTCAATAATTTTAATGTTTATCAGTTGGGTATACATGTTTGAATTTTTATTTTGATATAAGCGATTATAATTTTTAGAAGTTTAGTTGTCTGTTAATGTTTACATTTTTTAGTTAGTTCTTAAAAATATTTAAATAAAAATACTAAAAAACAATGTATTTGAATGTGGAATCAGATCTTTTATTCGGAAGTAACTACATCCTGGAATCTAGTTTCTTTCAATACTGATCTATCATATTGGATCCGCAATCTTGAATTTTGCGATTCCGATATTAAAACATTATTGATCTCGAAAACTATTTAATAAGTGTTTAACCAGAACTTGGTTTGATTGAAAATTCATCTATGTCATCGATTTTATAGTTGTCTTCAGATCGATCGAATGACGCTATTTGCGTTTCGTTGGGATAACGCACTGTCATCCGCGATTTAGCTCTTATTGCCTGTTTGACACTTTAAATTTATATTTATATTAATTATTTTTATTATTTTTTATTTCAGATACTATAATTAATTCTCGAATTGATTCTAGGATAGATAAAATACAAGCAGTTATTAAAACATGGTTGCAACATGCTGGAGATTATCTTCCTAAAGAAGGAGGAACAAAAACGAAATAAAAATAACTATTTACAAAAAATAGAAAATATAATATAATATATTATTAACAATTAATATTATACAGGGTGTCTGGTAACTAACGGACCAACGATTACAAATGGATTCTTTGGTCAATTTGGGAACGATTTTTCCTCAGCGAAAATGTCGAAAAAGGTCATCATTTTTTACAACTTTCCAATATTTGTCATTATGTATCTTTATAACTAAGCCTCAAATTAAAATTTTATTATAGTAAACTCTACCTGAAATTAACTGAAGAATGTAATTATGTTAGTCTTTTAACTCCAAAACGTTTAGTTTTCAAAAAACCCATTTTTTTCAATCGCTTATAACTCGAAAATTATTGACTTCTCAACATTTTTGCTAAGGAAAAATTGTCTCCAAATTGGCCAGAGAATCCGCCCTTAATCATTGGTCCATTAGTTATCGGACACCCTGTATATTTTATATACATATATATAAATAATGTAGGAATCGAGAATTTATCGTCTTAAGTCCGTTTTTATTTCAAGTTGTTTTGATATATTGTTATTTCTCGTGTTGACGAATCGGTCGTGGCCGAAATTTATTGTGACTTGCGGGTCTATTGTCTCGAGCCCGTATTTGTCTTGAGACAGTTTTTGTACTCTTGTTTTGCCATGCGATGGATTAGATATGCGAATTTGAACACTCGATGTGTCGCTTCCTGATTGGCTCACGCGGGGCTTGACGAAGATATAAAGCGTCTCTCCCGAGGTTCCGGGAGGAGAGCACCAAATTTCGCGAAGCCGAAGAGTACGTGGAACTGCGGATAAGTTATCTGAATATATCTATATTAAACCGTCTCTCGTAATACTTTATTATTCTATCCGAAATAAGACACAATCCGTGATTCCTACAATAATGATATATAAATATAGTTTTTTGACAATAAAGAACAAAGGACAACTCTAATTTTCCTTTATATATTATGTTCATCCTTATTCACATTGTCAAAAATTGTTTCAAGAGCTTGTTAAATATATTACATCAAAACCTTTGCATTTTCTTAATATTGCACGGAGAAAATTTTATAGTAAAGATTATTATGATGTGTAGTAGATATAAACAATCAGAAGATATCATTTTAAAGTAAAGTACTATAAAAAATTGTAAAAATTGTGTAAATTAATTGTCGTAATTTTACAGTTTTTTATAGTACTTTATTTTAAAATGGTATCCTGATCGTCTATAAGTAATACATATCATAATAATCTGTACTATAAAAATTTCTTTGCGTAGTGTTTTAAATATCTTGAAGTAGATGTCTTATCGATATCATAAACACAAACTCTTAAAGATATCCAATTTGAGATATCATATATATATATATATATATATATCAAATATAAGATATCTCAAATATATATAATATATATATATATAAATTAGATATCTTTAAGAGTTTGTGTTTATGATATCTATAAGACATCTACTTCTGTTTAATAATAATTTGAGAACTGATGCGCCGGTTGTAAGCCGGCGCGTTCTCTACCCAACGTTTCTGACTCGCGCCATCCGATTTAAGACGGACGTCGATCCGAATATTGACATTTCCGTAGGCAATGTCTTTAATCTCAACTTCGCCACGAATTTATTTGAAATAAAATTCGCCTGTGCTCCTGCATCCAGCAAGGCACGGCATGACATCCGCGAACCGTCCGCGCCGTAAACGTAAACAACCGCTGTTGACAGTAAGGGCTCCGCGCCGTGCGCGACCACGACGGCAGGGTCGCCCGTAATCGGAGTCGAACCGTCCGCCGCTGAGCCGGCGGCCCGCGAATTCTCAATTCCCCTTCCCTGGTTCGAGAGATGTAGCAGAGTGTTATGCTTCAACTTGCATGTCCTGCAGCCGCTCGACGAGCACTCGGCCGCCACGTGATCACGACTACGCAAGCAATTTAGACAGAGTTTTCGACCGCGCACCTCACCTATGCGCCGATTTACCGGAAGCGCTAGGAATCCCTTGCAAAAGTATATCAAATGCGCACCCCCGCAATAAGTGCATCTTCCCCCCTCGACCGTCGCATGCAGCGCGCGCCGTCCCGAAGTCGATCGCGCCCGCGAACGAATGTCGGAGCGCTCGGAAGCGCTTGATCCCCCCCCAGCCAACTCCTCTAAAATCTGACTGTGATGGGCGAGAAAATCAATTAATTCTTTAAATGCGGGCAACTCCGAGCCCCCCAGGGAGGAATGCCACTTCCTAGATGTTACGTGATCTAATTTGGACGTAATTATATGTATTAACAACGCGTCCCATTTGTCGGCGTTGCAGTCCAATGCAGTTAACGCGTGCACGTGTGCCGCCGCACCGTCCGCCAGCTGCCGAATGCCACTCGCGCTTTCTTTCGTAATCGCCGTTAAATCGAATATCGCTTTTATGTGTGTCTGCACGATTACACGGTTATTGTTATAACGCTCTTTTAAAATATTCCACGCAAGGTCGTAATTGTTATTTGATATCTAATGTTTTGACGATGTCGAGAGCTGTACCCGTCAACGACGCCCGTAAATATTGAAATTTTTGTATGTCAGATAATGTTTTGTTATTATGTATGACCGAAATAAAAGTGTCATGGAACGGGAACCATTCCTCGTACTTTCCGGAAAAAGACGGTAAATTTAATTTTGGTAAACAGACGTATGTTGCGGCTTCGCTCTCGGATCGCGCTGATACTGGCGTGGAGGCCCGCGGACTATTTTGACCGCTGTCATTTTGCAATAATCGCTGCATTCTCGCGCACAACGAATATACGTTGTCTTTGAACGCGACTCTGTCCTCTATTTCGGCCTCGTCTGTTGCCTCTAATTGCGACTGCACCTTGCAGTAATCTTCCCATATTGGGTCTAAGCGCGCGCGCCTCACTTCCAATTGCGCTCGTGCATCGTCATCTACCGCGTTCACACTATTCACAAACGTTTCTATCCGCATGCACGAACCCTTTATTATTCCGCGCCTTCTTTTCAGCGCCGCTATCTCTGATGCCGTCACATTTGACGTCGACGCACTCGCGCTACTTGTACCCGGGCTACGGTCGATCGGCATTTTTTTTTTCTTTTTTCGGTTTACAAACAATTTATAATGACCGACGCGAATCAAGTATTTGCAAATAAATAAATAAATAGGTCACTTACGCAGCGCAAAAAATACGATTGGTGCAGGCTCAAGTACCGCTTACCCAGTTACGCGTCCTCTTCTCTGCCTGGCGCCACGCCGCCCCTCGAGGTGCCGCTCCGACGAATATCGTCTCTCCCTGCGTGCAGCTCGGCAGACCCGGTCACCGTCCCCCAAACTGGCTGTCGTCCTGGTACGTGGCCGACACCCTCGCCGTGGATCCGTACTCAGACTTGAGTCGGTTTCGTCTCCTCCGAGACGCCCGACGCCTCCGGAAATTAATCCGGCTCGAAGGACCAAAATGTTTAATAATAATTTGAGAACTGATGCGCCGGTTGTAAGCCGGCGCGTTCTCTACCCAACGTTTTTTTTTATATTGCGAGATAATGTTCCAGCCGTGAGGCCGTTCCTCTGATTGCAGGATGCAACGAAGGATAGATAAACCCGTGTGGAATATCCACACGGAATAATTATTATGTTCCGCTCCTTGTAGTACAGGATTTATTATTGCGGCGTCCAAGTATACCGCTCGTCTGAGTACAAAAGGTTGTTGTCGATACACGCGCAGGTTTATGTATATTTTCGCCGAGAAGTAAGTACAGAGAGAAGTGTGTCGGAGAAGCGTTTGCTTCTCTATTTATATTTTGGGGCTATCCCCACGTATTTTTATCCGCGAATCGCGTAAGACCATATTTTCGACTAATACTTATATTTTATGATTGGCTATCTTCTGATCGTCGTTGTAAGTACGAAACAACTTCAAGATATTTAAAACACTACGCAAAGAAATTTTTATAGTACAGATTATTATGATATGTATTACTTATAGACGATCAGGATACCATTTTAAAATAAAGTACTATAAAAAACTGTAAAATTACGACAATTAATTTACACAATTTTTACAATTTTTTATAGTACTTTACTTTAAAATGATATCTTCTGATTGTCTATATCTACTACACATCATAATAATCTTTACTATAAAATTTTCTCCGTGCAATATTATATAACAAGATATCTACAAAAAATTATCTTTTTGACGACTTTTGGAAGAGGTCCTTTTCTTTTTAGAAATGGCGCATAGGAGCTCTTTTTGATATCATTATGTTATATTTCTGAAAGAGTTTCTGGATGTCCAAGTCTTGAATGAGAGAACATTAAGAGTTCTTTTTGTTATTATTTTACTATGTGGGATGGATCGTCAAAAACTGAATATATAAAATTTATACGACCTTTATAATTTTGTCATCGATGTTGTTTACATTCTCTGTGTCTTTATGTAGGTTAACTGTATTATTAACTTTTTTGATAAAAAACATCTCTGCGATTTCTCTCTTTCTAACATGTTTTTCATTATGTAATATAACGGGTGATACCCAATCAAATTCATGTCCCAACTCTTGTCTATGTTTGCTTATGACCGAATGATTTGTTACATGTAATTTTATATTGTAAAAATGTTCTTTCATACGAGTACGCAAATGTCTTTTTGTTTGACCGATATATGAGGAATCACAATTTTTACAGTCAATTTTATACACAACATTAGTTCTATCGTCGTTAGGTAATCTATCTTTGCTTCGTTTTATTAATATGTCCAATTTTTTGACTGTTTTATAGACTACACTAAAGCCGGCATTTTTTAAAAAACGACCGATATTCTCGCTCACATTTTTGACATACGGCAATGAGATATAAGGAGACTTGTTTTCTCGCACTTCATAAGTCTCATTTGTAACATTATTACTATTATTATTTTTTTTTACTTATATGTCGCTTAATAATATGTGTTGGAAAGCAGTTGTTCATTAAAGTCTGCTGTACTATATTAATATTCTTGTTATGAAATTTATCATCTGATAGTAAAATGGCATGGTCTATAAGATTGTAAATGGTATTGATTTTGTATTTTAACGGATAATTGGAGTAAAAGTTTATATATCTTCCGAACCAGGTGGGTTTCCTGTACCAATTTGTAATAAGCTTTTTATCATTGTAAATGATGCTAGTGTTTAAGAAATTAATTACAGAATTATTTTCTGTTTTGTATGTAAATTTCAACCTTTGATTATAATTGTTAAAGATTGATAACATCTCGTCTATTTTTTACGTGGCATAATTGCAAAGACGTCATCTACATATCTACATATAATATACAGGTACATCAAACTTTAATAAACTCAAATATTGTGTCTCTAAGTCGTCCATTACAATGTCCGCCAAAATTGGTGATAACGGGGAACCCATAGGACTACCAAATATTTGCTCGTAGAATTGTCCGTTAAAACTAAAACTGGTCGAATCTAAAATCATTTCAATTGCGTATATAAACTGAGATAAATTAAATTTCGTGTTTTTCTCTATGTCGCTCCAGCGTTTCTTGATGCAGTCTAACTAATTCCTTGGGAATATTTGTAAATAAAGAACTAACATCCAACGAGATCATTATATTGTCATCATTAATAGGCATATCTTTAATGTTTTTTGCAAAAGACCACTCATCTTTAATATGGGATTTCGGTTTTTTCATAGAGCTGCATAATATGTTGTGAATATAGATCGAGACATTATACAGTGGACTATCAATTGACGATACAATAATTCTTAATGGAAAACCAATTTTGTGAATCTTGGGTAACCCGTAGCAACGTAATAAATTGTCGTTAGTGCAATTGAGTTTTTATGAGTAATTTCATCTATTAAATTATTCTTAAACCAAGATTTTGTTAAGAAATTTAATTTGTTCGTTAAAGTCTTAATAGAATTTTTCTTTAATTTTTTGTAAGTAGAGTGGCCACTTAATAGAAGTTCCATTTTCTCAAAATAATCTACCTTATCCATGACGACAGTGGTCTGGCCCTTATCAGCTCTCATGACATGAATATCATCATTGTCACGTAAAAACTTTTTGCAAATTAAAAACTCTTTCTGAATGTCTAAATCTATCTAAATAGTTAATATGTTTTTGTTCACAAAGGAATCTTTAAAGTGTATTTGCAATTGAGAGTCGTGTTACTTCAATGGAATCCTTAGGAATATTTTTACAATTTGATTCAAAATTTTTAACAATGTCAAGTACATAATTTATGTGGTCATTCTTTTGAGATTGATCAACAGGTAAAAAAAAATTATCACCTAAGCTTAAAAAGTCAGAAACTGTGTCAGGAATTAATTTATTGCTAATTTTTACTAGCCATTTAGACTTGTGAACTGCATTAAAAGGATTTAAACTAATGTTGTGTTTAAGTTTTAAATTGTTAAATTTCTTAATTGCATTGTTTTTCGTTCTAAATTTAAATGCCAACATTTTTTGTTTATTGAATTAGAAAAAACCAATTACTAAGTCATGTGGCAAACGATCAAAAAGTTTTTCTTCGATATTTTTGATCCTTATACGTAGATAATTTAGATTAATGTTTTCATCCTAAATCTGTAAATTCAACAATCTAAACTGATTCCTCAAAACACCGTTGTCAAACTTACGATGAACGTTGTTGCTGTGAAAAACGATGTTAGTTTTCAAGTTCTTGATATGTGACGGAATTAAATCGCATCTTCTACATCGTGATAAAAATATTAGTTGTTGGTTGGAAGTAAGCATTTTCTTCTTGCAGTTTATCCATGATTTCAGAAGACGTGTGTTACTAGTGTCAAATTGTTTAGAAATTATTTTGTAGAAACCGTTGATATATGAAAACTCCATATTTAGGTCAAGGAGTAATATAAAATCAAATTGAATACTTAAAACGTTCTTATAGTATTAAAGTTAATAATACAGTTAACCTACATAAAGACACAGAGAATTTAAACAACATCTATGACAAAATTATAAAGGTCGTAAATTCTATTTACTCAGTTTTTTACGATCCATCATAACGATAAGATGCGGTTACTTTCTTTCAAAAGTTCTTTCAAAAGTTTTTTCAAATGTTTTAAAAATTCAGATATAATCATATTGTTTAATAATGACAACAGTGTCAACTAACTGCGCTTTTATTAAGAAAGTATGTAAAATTTAATTCTTGCGTTTAACATCAAAATGTTTATCTTTATTAATCTTAATTAATTGTATCATTCTAGTTTCTCACTTGAAAAGGACCTAAAACAGATAGTCGAAACGTTGTGGAAATAAAATAAAAAATTTTTCTTGGCTAGTTTGGGTCGAATTTAATATATCGTTCCTATTTTAAATATCACTAGCGACGTTTTAAGTATTCAATTTGATTTTATATTACTCCTTGACCTAAATAAAGAATTACCGCATAAATTATGTACTTGACGTTGTTAAAAATTTTGAATCGAATTGTAAAAATATTCCTAAGGATTCCATTGAAGTAACTCGACTCTCAATTGCAAATACACTTCAAAGATTCCTTTGTGAACGAAAACATATTAACTATTTAGATAGATACATTCAGAAAGAGTTTTCAATTTGCGTTATTTGATAGACTATCTTCTTATGTGCCAAATGCATTTAAATACATTTGAATACATTTGAAATTTCGGAAAAGAAAGTTGATTATGTATTATCTTTGTAGTTTTATTATATTATTACGTGCATGTAAATTTATGTCATAATTAATTAAAATAACATTATCAGAAAAACATCGAACAAAATTTGTCCAAATTCTAAAATCGAAAACATCTAAAGGTTGGACAACACTAGTTTTTTTGTATTAAAATATTTACATTTAATATTGAGAGCCGATAAAAATATTTCTCATTTAAAATATTTACTTCTTTGTCTGCCAGTATAAATTCTTTTAATTGTTCCGAACAGTGTCCTAACCATGAATCAAGCAGCAATAAATTTTTTTCTCCTTCGTATTTTGTCTTTATTTTATTCCTCAAGAACTAATTTCCGCAACATAATTTTATTATATAATATATATGGTTGAATTTGGCATAACACATAAGCATTAAAATATATATAATTCAAAATTTTTCAAAATATAAAAAATATTGAGGGAGATATTTTGAAAAATTTTATCATTTTTTAAAATTCAAGCATACCTTTGTAAAGTACATTTAAAGCTATAAGACTTTTATTTGAACATCAAAATCTATTATATTTTTATTCGTTTCAAAAATATTCGCTTCGGAATGTAAAAACTAATCTTTTAACGGATGGTTGCACCTCTAAACTCATTTTTTAGGACTAACAAATAATGGTTTCGTTATTAGGATCTATTACATTAAAATTATGACGAGTTTCGAATTTTTTTAAATTTTAACTTGCCGAACATTTCTTGTCTTCTTTAGCGCATGTGCACAGATATCTTTAATCACAAGTAATATTTAATTATTTTCACCAAATTAAAAGCTTATATTTTCAATTTTAATCATATATAATAAAATTATATTTGTTTTCTTATTTCAAGAATAGTATACGTATGTGTGGGTCATAATTTAACTAATGAGCTTCAAAAAAGTCTTGACTTTTAATTTTTCGAAGTAAGATATACAATATAAAATAAATGATTTATTCAATTTAAACTAACACGTTGCAGATGGTATCAAAGTTTATCGGATACAATACCAATTTTGAATATTTAATCAAAATAGATACGATGACACAAGAATATTTTAATGCTGCAATGCGAAGTAGAATATATAATATAAAATTAATTATTTATTTAATTTAAATTAACATGTTGCACGTGATGTCAAAGTTTATAAGAAACAATACAAATTTTGAATATTTAAGTAAGATCAAAATAGATACAATGACACCAAAATATTTTTATAAACGCATTTCATTGTTGCAAGGAAATAAATTTAAAATTTAAAACGTATTTTTTGATTAAATTATAATATGTAAGATTACTATATTTTTATAATGCACTAAAAAATTGTATACGTATATATAATATATATCTTTTTATATTTAAATTTTACTGATCAAATTTTTAAAGAAGTGTAATGTCTGCTTGAAATTTAATGGCTAAATTGTTTCTTGATGTTTTTACTAAACATTTTCCAACCATGAATATAATACTTCCATCTCTAATACTTAAGAACAATAAGACTTTCATAAATCTAAAAACACTGTATACAACAGTATAGAAACATTCAGCTATCGACAATACCCACAAAACAATTTGATATGATGATATATCGTATACATTTATGTATGTTGCATATACATATGTATTACAGCATACATCCAATGTATATGTAATGTAAATACAAATGTAACCCCGCGTATGTACATAGAACATCGTAAAAATTTACATATATATATGATAAGCACATATTCCATGTATATATTTGATGTATGTATATTTAATTTTTATTCATTGCATGTGCATAGGATATAAAAAAATGCGCATAAAGTGTACATAATACGTACATAGCATGTACAATATAATATGTACACAAGATTACATGACACAAGATGTATATTTAATTTTTATTCATAGCATGTACAATATAATATGTACACAAGATGTACATGACACAAGATGTACATGTATATTTAATTTTTATTCATTGCATGTACATAAGATATAAAAAAATGTGCATAAAGTGTACATAATACGTACATAGCATGTACAATATAATATGTACACAATATGTACATGACACATGTATAGGTTGTACATAAAATCCACATAATATGTGCATAGCACGTATACAGAGTGTTTTAACTGCTAGGTAAAATTTAAGGAATGGATTCTTTATGTTTAAAGATGAAAAAAGGTTATATCAACATAAAAAATCCGGAAGATTAATTTTTGAGCTATTAATATTCTTGTAATACAAAATTTTTGTCTCAATTGTCGTCTTACAATTACAGGAAATGTTCAATATGTCCACCTCCTGTAAACATAGGCCGGTGAACTTGAAAAACATCGTTGCCTTTAAACGGACTTCTAAGACGAGAAATGGGACAAAAAATTTGTTTTATAAACATCTTAATAACTTAAAAAATCATCACTTCCGAACCTATGTTGATATAATTTTTTTTCTTCTCTAAGCATGAGAAATCCATCTTCGAAATTTTACCCACCACTTAAAACACCCTATATTTTGTATATAATACCCACACGAAAAATCTCTAATGGATTGTCAGTAGACATTCATTATGGAGATTCGAAATCTTTATTCTACATTCTATGAGGATAAAGATAGAATGATGTTTGTGTCGACTTGTGTTGCTAAATGGAAAGCACCTATCTCTAATCTGGGCACTCGCTTTTTGTTATATATAATTCTCATGACTAAATCTTAAATCTTAAATGTACATCTTAAGCAGAGAGAAACCTGAGAGGGGCCACGCTGCCGTTTCTCGTGAGACGGCTTTCCTAGCTGGTACAGTGGCACTAACTGGATCCATAATTGAGCCAGCAGAACTACATAGTCAGATCCATTTTTCGCTGCCACGATAAAACGAACGATTGGTGCATGTCCGTAAGCTACGATCCATTATTATGAATCTATATGTAAGTTCTCCACAAAAATATAGAGTAATAGGTTTATATTAATACATATGCGTATATTCATTTCTAAAAAAGGCATATTATTTATTTATCGATGTCTCGAAAATCTTGAAGTGTATTTTTGCCTTTAATTTGCGAAGCCGATTGGTTCTATCGTTGCGTTTACTTCGTGAGTCTCTGTTATTGCATATTTTGACAGTTGTACGTATCGAGGGATTAGTGTATTAAAAGTTATGCATTATATTGATTTGTATATAATTTTGTGTATAATTTTGTGTATAATTTTGTGTATAATAGTGTTTTTTTGTGTATAAGTTTTGTGTATAATTGTTATTTATTAATTTTGTTATTCAGTGGTTTTTCAGATAATAAAAAAAATAAAAATTCGGTGCATTAAAATTATATATATTATAGTAATGGAAGTATTCAATTTTAATTCTTGAATTTCCGTTATGTACATAATTTAAATTCCCAAATTTCTATTATGTACATAATTTTTATTTGTCGAATTTCTATTATATACATAATTATAATTCATCAAATTTTTATTATGCACGTAATTTTAATGCCCGAATTTCTGTTATATACATAATTATAATTCAACGAATTTATATTATGTACATAATTGAAATTCCCGTATTTCTATTATGTATGCAATTTTTATTTATAAATTTTTATTATGTTTATAATTTTAATTTGTCGAATTTCTGTTATGTACTTACATAATTTTAATTGACCGAATTTCTATTAGGTACAATTTTTTAGTTATTTACATAATAGAAATACGGCGAATTAAAATTATGTGCATAATAAACATTTAAGAAATAAAATTATGTACATAATAAAAAATAAAAAATTAAAATTTTGTGCAAAATAAAAATTTGGCAAATTAAAATTATATTTATAATGGAAATTCGGGAATTAGAGTTATGTATATAATTAAAATTCGGTTAATTAAAATTATGTACACTCGCGGAGCAGAAATTTGTTTGGTGCGCGCAAAGCACGCGGTTGTATTATCTAGTATACAGGGTGTCCCAAAGTAACGGACCACCCTAATAACTTCAGTATTGAAGTTTCAAGAAAAATGACCTCAATAAAAATTGTAGGAATTTAAGTAAGCTACGTTATGATGACCTTGACTTTGACCTTGATCTCAATTTTCAAGGTCATTTAAAGGTCAACTCATGTTTTCTAAATAGAAACCACTATTTTTGACCTCGGATTCTGAAAGAACGGAAAATGTTACGTTTAAATATGTATCTATAAAGGTTGAAATAAACTGTAGCGGTCATTTGAAGGTCAAATAATTATTTGATTTTGAGAGCACCGTGCAGTAATGGAATACGTTGCCAATGTTCACTTGATTGAATAAAATATTAAGTAACTATTGCCTGCATAGCAGGCTGGATTTTCAAATCCTAAATCTAGTCACTAAAGGCAAGATCGTAATAATCCATCTACTGAAGGCAAGATCGTAATGACCCAGTTACTGAAGGCAAGATCGTAATGATCCAGCCACTGAAAGCAAGATCGTAATAATCCAGCCATTTAATATAAGATCATAATGATCCAGCCATTTAAGGTAAGATTGTAATAATCCAGCCACTGAAAGCAAGATCGTAATGATCTAGCCACTGAAGGCAAGATCTAAGTCATTCGGCTAATGAATGCAAGATAGAGGTCGCTTCCGGAATTGGATCCTCACTTATGTGTAAATGGAAAACTAGTGGATTAAATGTTGAAATCGAAGGCCTTTTGACAATATGTCATGCGTTGATAAAAATCAGAGACAGATCTTTTTATCATATCTTGGTCTATTGAGATACACTTTTGGATAATACGATTTCGGAGCTCATATAAATCATTTAGCTTCGTTCGATTTGATTCATTGATGATTCAATCCATTGATGATGATTGAGAAGGCCATTCGATTTCAATTTATTGATGATTCAATCCATTGATGATAAAACTGATTATTAAGAAAGTCGCGAATAATTATGGCATAATGAGGTTTTGCTTCATCTTGTTGAAACCAAATTTGTTCAAAATTATCACCTGCAATCTCTCTTATCCTTGGTATTATTTGATTCCTTAACATATCTAGATATTTTGCAGCGTTTAAATCATCAATAAAAAAGGACCTACTATTGAATTATTCAAAATATTTGTCTAGACATTCACTTTCTGTGGATATTGAGTAAGAGATTTTTGCTTCCAGCGTGGATTGGTGTTACTCCAATATCTGCAGTTGTGTCTATTCACTTCGCCCTTTAATGTTAAAGTACATTCATCAGAAAATACTATATTGTAAGGAAAATCCTGGTCCCTGTCGTGCAAATCCATCATCACAAAATTCTATTCGACGATCGGCATCGTCTTTATTGAGTTTCTGAACTAAGTGAAACTTAGTTCTCAAACTAGTTTGAGTAATGAACTCAAACTTCATTTTCTCAGAAATCAATAATAGACTGAAGTTCCTTATTGTTAATAGATTAAACAAAGAAATGACTCAAGAAATAAATAACGAAATCATAAATAACGACAGAAATAAAAAATTCATAGCGATACCATATATTGAAAGAATCTCGGAACTAGTAGCATCAGAATTAAAGAAATCAAATATAACAGTAGAATACAGATGTCTAAAGAAATTAAACAGAGTCATAAAAACGCAAAAAAAAACAGGGATAAGCTCCAAAATAATTCGGGGGTCATATATAAGATATCGTGTAATAATTGTGATGCTACATATATAGGACAAACGAAAAGACAATTAGGTACAAGAGTAAATGAACATAAAAATAATATTAGATTAGATTCTGCAAGGCACTCGGTGGTTTCTGATCATATTGTAAAATTTACACACAATTTCAATTGGAACGACACAAAAATCCTAGATTATGAAAAGAATTATTATAAAAGGTTAATATCAGAAATGATATATATTAAAGAAGAAAACAACAGTATCAACCTAAAAAAGGACACCAAGCGTCTTGACGGTTCTTATTTTGATATTTTAAAAAAATTGTCTACGTCATCTTAAAAATTGGGTATATATACAGCGCGCCGACATTGTGAGATACAGATATCAATTTGTTTTTTAAAAAGTACACATTGGGATTATGTTATCTAAAAAGAAATAATTGTTTAAAAAAAGTGTTATGTTCGTGACAAAAAAGTAAGTTAATATTGCCTGTCTTATATATGTTAAATTTATATTTAAGTTAATACTATTTATTAAAAATCTAAAATGTAATATTTGAGCGGATATATTAATTTGTTCACAGTGTTGTTACATAATATAACAGCATGACACACAGAAATCTGACGCTCTAACTCAAGCCAACAAACATGAATTTTGTACTGCGTTCGTCATATGATAATCTCATAAATGTTGTATTTATAATAAGGTCGATATGACTAAATTAATTTTTTGACATATTAGCATGATATTGAAAAAGACTGTCGTACAGTCGAAACGTTTATCTTATCTTTTGTATATTAGGACGTAAATTAATAAAAAAATTTTTTAATTAATATCTTATAAGCTCGTTAAGTTGGCCTTTTATTATATCACATATCTTAAATAGTACTCTAAAGGAATTCTATTATAGATCGTTTTAAAAGCTTCTTGTGGATAAGTTGTTTCGGATAGATTACAAATTATTTATACTTTAAGAATTTAACAAGGCTCTGTAATATATATATAAATTTAAAGTGTAAGACAGGCAATAAGAGCCAAATCGCGGATGACAGTGCATTATCCCAACAAAACTAAATTTTTTTGGATTGGTTGACAAAGCATTTTTATTATCGCACCCAATTTTCCATACCAAGAACTTAAAGTTGATAATTGATATATTAATTAATAATGGTTATCCTACTAAATTAATTTTTTAAACCATAAATCATCGTTTAAAATTACTGATCAATAAAAACAACAACATTATTAACAATAGTATTTCTACTCTAAAATCACCTAATTCATACTTTACCATTCCATATTTACTAACCATATCTAAACAATTTAAAAATATCACAAGGAATCTTAATACGAAACTCTCCTACTTCAGTTTAAACAAGTTAAACAAACACATTAAAGTGCATAAAGATAAAGTTCCAATTTTTTCCAATACCAATGTTGTTTATAGAATTGAATGTGCAGACTGTAATGCATCATATGTGGCCAAACTGGACGTAAATTAAGTACTAGGATTTTGGAACATAAACTTGACATTAATAAGAATACAACGAATAAATCTGTTATAACTAACCATAGGCTCGATTTCAACCACGAATTTAAATGGAATGAAATAAAAATTCTTGATAAAGAAAATTTCCTCGAAAAAAG
Source organism: Nylanderia fulva (assembly GCF_048542155.1). Classification (NCBI taxonomy): domain Eukaryota; kingdom Metazoa; phylum Arthropoda; class Insecta; order Hymenoptera; family Formicidae; genus Nylanderia; species Nylanderia fulva. The sequence continues at coordinate 425,543 of NW_028190654.1, read as the reverse complement.
ATTAATCTCCGAGATGATTTATATTAAAAGACAAACAAATTTGAACTTGCAAACGAACACAGAATATTTACCTGATACATATATAAACAGTATTGATAAACTACCGAAATTCTGAAAATAGATACACAAATATAATAAGTTAACACCGCTCATTTTCACCTTCTGATCACTTTGTCTGTGACATTGTAAGTGTGCGGATCTCAGGAATCGATGTTCCTCCTACACTACTGTTTTACGTTGCAATCTAATCATATGTAAGTCTATAAACATCTTCGTTTTCGTACAACCTATTAAGCTTAAATAAATCAATAACTATTTAATAACGTTATAGGATTCAAATCATTATGTGTCTATCGGGTCTAATAATTGAAGTGGAAACACAATTTACGCGAATTTTAATCATCACATTATGACTATGTTGGAAGAATATCGCTTTTCATTTTTACATCATGTTCTCTTTTTCTCTTACCATAATATTTGTTAATCATTATATCTATTATTGTATTTTTAATGCGTTACATACTCTATGACGTTTTTGATTATGCTTGATGTATATGTTACCGTTATGACTCCGTTTATTATTAAGAATTTAATCAGCATTGATAATGGTCAAAATATTGACCGAAACGTTCGCTTTGTATTTGTATTTAAAGAGTATGGTACTTATGTTTAATTCTTTTTTGTCACCTTTTATTGTAATTCATTATTAGACATTAGATTAAAAAATATTATTTTTATTAATGACTTCACTTTTAAACATAATTTGAATTTTTATATTTACTGCTTTTAACAGCCTTTTATCAAATTTATTCTAATTTTTTTTGTTAGAATTAAATATCTGTGCACAAGGCACCAAATTTTACTTGGTCACGGCCAAGATTTTAAAATTGGAATAATCTCTACAAGAGATTTAATTCCATACATCCCCTGTTCCCCCCTAAGGAAATAAATGCGAGAGAAAAATATAGATCCGAAAGTTGCTGAATCGAAATCGAACCCGATGTCACGGCCAAGATTTTTAAATTGGAATAATCTCTACAAGAGATTTAATTCCATACATCCCCTGTTCCCTCCTAAGGAAATAAATGCGAGAGAAAAATATAGATCCGAAAGTTGCTGAATCGAAATCGAACCCGATTCAGCGACTTTCGGATCTATATTTTTCTCTCACATTTATTTCCTTAGGGGGAAACAGGGGATGTATGGAATTAAATCTCTTGTAGAGATTATTCCAATTTTAAAATCTTGGCCGTTACCAAGTAAAATTTGGTGCCTTGTGCACAGATATTTAATTTTAACGAAAAAATTTAGTTTTGTTGGGATAACGCACTGTCATTCGCGATTTGGCTCTTATTGCCTGTCTTATACTTTAAATTTATATTTATTTATACTTTATTTTTATTTTAAAAATAATTTTTTATTATAAAAAGATGTTCTCTCATATAATATAAAGATGTTGACATATTTGTACATTATTTTCTTTGGTTTTAATGTACTTCTAATAAATCATATAAAAATAAAACAGCGTTTTTAATAAATATCTTGATCACAACCAATATCACATGAGAAAAAACTTATAGATACTTAACGATAACCTTAACTTTGTGACAACCCCTTAATGGTCGTCACTGATTATGCCGAGCCGGACATCTGCCCGACGCGCCGAGCCGACCATTTGCCGGTCGCGTGATTCATCCTCTCCGAGGGGATGCCCGCTACGCGCAAAGGAGCGCGTGGAGGGACCCGCGCTAGTATATAAGCCGGCTCGTCCGAAGAGCCGGCACCAGTCCTGTCCCGAATCCTGATCCTAGCACCAGGCCTTTGGGTGTCCCCGAGGTCTCTTAGACTAGATTCCCGACAGTCGACGAAGACGGGAGTACTCTCTTCGGAGCCTGGGAGTTCCCGGCGTTCGACTTTCCTCTCTGCGACCGACGAAGGTGGTTGTAACCCTTTCGCTGCCTGGGAGTACCCGGCGTTCGGTTTTCTTTTCCGCGACCGACGGAGATGGGTTTAACCCCTTCGCTGCCTGGAAGTGCCCGGCATTCGGTCTCCTGTGTCCGGCCGACGGAGGTGGGTTTGACCCCTCCGCTGCCTGGGGGTACCCGGCATTCGGCTCCTTTTCTCCGGTCGGCAGAGGTGGGCGTGCCCCCTCTGACGCTAGGGTATACCCGGCATCCGACTCTCCCGCAGCGCGCCGCGCCGCCGCCCGCGACCCCGCGACCGCGAGATCGTTCGTCCGTCCGCGCGTTAGATATAAGCCAGTGTGACCGTCCGCTAGGCTAAATGTGTATATAGTGTAAATAATCATTGAATAAACCATTTGTAACTTTGAAACCGTGTACGCAAGTTTGGCCTTCCGATTCCGAATCCTGGTTCCGGTGATCCGTCCGAGGCTAACCGAATTCCGTACCGTTACAACTTAAAGATAAACCTATAAACTAGATATCTCTCTCTCTCTTTATATATGTACAATATTATATAAAAGTATAAAGTTTTCTATAATTGTTAATTTATAACGCTCAACATTACAGGCGCAATCTTTTAATATAATTGTACCTTATAATAAATGTATTTTCAGAACATATTTTTTTAAAAATAAAATTATATAATTAAAAATAAAAATAAATCATTTGTGATATTAAAAAAAATAGCGAATTTACTTTTAATACGGAAAATAATTTCGGAAATTTGACCGAATATAATTTATAAGAAATCAAGGAATTCAAATTTCCTTTGCCTATCAGCTTGCTCGTTATATATAAATGAACGAAGTTTCGGTAACGTATACAGGTTTAAATTGTCAAGTATATCCTTTTAATTTACAAAGAGTAAAGAAAAAATTGACAAGAATAACAAGTATCTATATATATAAGCACCGTCTGTCTGTCTGTTTGTTTGTCTGTACCCGAACTACTACCGCATTTGTGGACCGATTTTCGTGAAACTGGTACCAAAATGTTGCAAATTTTTCGGGGGTGGCTGCTGTGGGGTTTTTTTTTAATTTTTTTTTTCCTCAGAGGAGGGTATGTTTTTGCAAAAAATATCTTTTTTTCAAATTGGTACCAAAATGTTGCAAATTTTTCGGGAGTGGCTGCTGTGTGGTTTTTTCAAGTTTCTATCCACCCACGCACACCCACCTACGCACTTACACATTTATTGGCAGATTTTCACGAAATTGGTACCAAAATTTCGTAAATTTTTTGGGGATGACTACTAGGAGTAGTAATACTAGGCCGGTTCTAGACCAGGGGCAATGAGGGGGGTGAGGGGCGGGGGGATTTTCGGTGGTGAGGGGGGGTGACGTCACGCGGGGGAGGGGGTCTTATCAGCAGATTAGCTTATCTTATCAGCTCAGGTTATCTGATAAGGGGCTCATATTACCTGATAAGGGGCTCATGTTACCTGACATGTTTATAAACAAAAGATAAACATTCCAGCGATATCTATTACAAGATAAGATAAACATTCCAGCGATATCTATTACAAAATAAGATAAACATTCCAGCGATATCTATTACAAGATAAGATAAGCTAAGTTTTCATAAACAAGATAAAATAAACATTCCAGCAATATCTATTACAAACAAGATAAGATAAACATTCTAGCGATATCTATTGATAAGATAAAAATTCTGCGAAGGGTTGCCGCATGAATCCAAATCCAGGTTTGGGTCGAACGCCGACAATTAGATATTTATCACAGCGATAAGATAAGGTAAAAATTCTGCAAAGGGCTGCCGCCGATTCAGACTGAGCGCCGACATTCAGATATCTATTACTAAGGGGGTTGCGTTTCGTCATCTAAATTTTCTCTGAAGATAAGATAAGGTTCTGAGTAATCAAATTCTAAGAACAAAAGGGCTGCCGCAGAATCCAGGCTTGGATCGAGCGCCGACAGGTTGATACATACATTTCTAAGAAATATCAGCGGGGGCGAACGCGTTGCGACATGTCAATCCAGGTTGTGACGTGTCAATCCGATCCGACTCGGATAATATTTCTATCGGCGGGTAGGTTAACAATTGCATCATCGCACGTTAAAGAACAAAGGGATGATCGGGATATATAATGAGGACCGATGCAGGCCATAGTACCACTGGCGAGCGCACGCTTTCTTCATTCGGGGTGCAAGAAAAAAAAGTTTAGTGTGCAATCAAAGTAGTTATTTCTGTGCAAGTACAAGTGAATTTTTACAAAAAAATGGAAAACGTTAAGCGCGACCTGTTGGAGCGTTCCCGCCAAGTCGCCACCTTGGGCGAATATTTCGGATGGTTACAAGAATGTGAAGAATTTATCGAAGATCTGGAAGAACCCAGCCGTGTCAAGCGTCCGCGTCTCTCGATTGGACATAGGCAATCTCTGGTGGCGAGAATAGCGCGACTCGAAGGTGCAAAGGTGCACTTGCAGAGACGGTATGTCGGTGAATCCATACCTAGTGGCGGCGGATTTAGTGATGGCGGCAATAACGTGCAAAGACTCGTTTGGCGCGAAATCGATACGGCGTTTGATAGCCGTATACTGACCGGTGCGGTAATTAACGCAGACTATATCGAACTGCGTCAATTTTTGGAAAATGCCGCAGATATTGTAGTCGAGAACGTGGAGAATGTGCTGCAGAGACACATCAGTGTAAAAGTGAACACTGTTTTCAACGGCGAATTTGTGTCCGGTGACACAAGCGCGCATATAAAAGTATCAACACGAGAAACTTTAAACTCTTTCGCACGTCTGATGTACGGGAGTGGTACGAGCGCCGCGTAATCGAACCCACGCTAGCATCGTTAGAAGAGTTCCAGGAACGTGATAGCGGCTGGGCATTGTCACGGATAATAGATTTGACAGTAAATGTAAATAAGTACAATCAAATGCGCGCGGGGTGCCATGTTAAATTACCGCGAAAATTGTGACAAAGAAAGCGGTTGTTAATGTGCGATCAGCGGACAATGCGTGTTTCGCATGGTCAGTGGTGGCCGCTCTGTACCCCGCTGATATACATGTGGATCGGGAATCCTCTTATCCGCATTACATCACAGTGCTGAATCTCCAAGACATTGAGTTTCCAGTGACTGTTAATCAAATTAAAAAATTCGAACTTGCAAACGACATCTCCGTAAACGTGTACATCATCGAGAACAAGAACATCGTCCCGCTACGTCTTTCGGGAAAAAAGAAGGACAGACACGTCAATTTGCTGTACGTGGAGGACGAACACGGGCATTTCGCGTGTATAAAAAATCTGTCTCGCCTCGTGAACTCGCAACTAAGCAAAAAAGCTCATAAAAAATTTATATGCGATCGGTAAGTATATATATTTATTAAACTTAAATTATATTTAAAAAATGATTTTAATTAAAATGTTTAATATTTACAGATGTTTACACTATTTCGGAGCGGCGGATAAATTGCAGGCGCATACAGAAGATTGCGGGAAACTGAACGACTGTGCTATTCGGTTGCCGAGCGAGAATGACAAGTGGCTCAGCTTCGACAATTACACGAGGAAAGAACGGCTTCCATTCATCATGTACGCCGATCTGGAGTGTGTTTTGGCAAAGACCAAAGATGCCAAAAATTATCAACACCATCAAGTATTCAGCATCGCGTATTACGTACAGTGTTCGTATGACAGTTTGTTGTCCGCATACAATTCCCGGCGTTGCATGATTCGCCGAACAGCTTAAAAATTTAGCAATCCGCGTAAAAAATATTTTAACAATCAATGTCCCCATGATAAATTTAACGCCTGACGAGTGGGCAAAATTTCGCACCGCGACACATTGTCACATTTGTGAGAAACCGTTTGACGAAGACGATACACGCGTTCGCGATCATTGTCACCTCACCGGGCGGTACAGAGGCCCCGCGCACTTAAATTGTAACTTGAATTACAAAGAATCATTTTGTATTCCTATAGTTTTTCACAATCTGTCCGGCTACGACGCGCATTTCATTATCGAGGACATAGCCACAGCGTTTGAAGGGGAAATTAAATTACTGCCAATAACAAAGGAAAAATATATATCATTCTCGAAAATTGTTAGATTGACGCAAGAAAACAATGCGAAAAATTATATCAAATTACGCTTTATCGATTCATACAAGTTTCTCAGTGCTAGTCTTGACAAATTAGCGTCATTTTTGGATAAAGAAAAACTAAAAATTTTACATTCGGAATATCAAAATTTAATTAGTGAAAAATTCAATTTATTGACACGGATGGGCGTCTTTCCGTATGAATACATAGACTGCGTGGACAGATTACAAGACACATGTTTACCGCCGCGCGACTCATTTTACAGTTCCCTAACCGGCGACACAGTATCCGAGAGTGATTACGCGCACACCGAGACCGTCTGGAACCGATTCTCCCTTCGAACGCTAGGTGAATATAGCGATTTATATTTAAAAATTGATGTCTTGTTATTGGCCGATATATTTGAAAATTTTCGCGACAGTTGTATAAAAAGTTATGGACTCGATCCCACGTATTATTATACCCTCCCCGGATATACATGGGACGCCATGTTAAAACATACGAATATAAAATTTGAATTATTAACAGACATTGACATGGTAATGTTTGTCGAACGAAGTATACGCGGCGGCCTTTGTCAATGTTCAGGTCGATACGCACAGGCTAATAACAAGTACATGCAATCGTATGACCCATCGAAACCCTCATCTTATCTCATGTATTTCGATGTAAATAATTTGTACGGATGGGCAATGTGTCAACCATTGCCGTATGCCGATTTTCGGTGAGTCGACGATGTATCGAATTTTGATGTATCATCTATCGCGTGCGATTCGCCTATAGGCTATGTTCTCGAAGTAGATTTAGAGTATCCGCAGCATCTTCATGACGCACACATTGACCTACCGTTTTGCCCAACGCGCGATAAGCCACCCGGCAAGCGGGAGTATAAACTCCTCGCAACGCTTTACGATAAGAAGCGCTATGTAATACACTATCGTAATCTACAGCAGTGCACGCGCCACGGGCTTCGCATAACAAAAATATACCGCATACTACAATTCACGCAGTCAGCGTGGCTTCAAAAATACATCGAACTCAATACACAGTTTAGAACACAAGCGAAAAACGATTTTGAAAAAAATTTATATAAATTGATGAATAATGCGGTGCGGTATTCGGCAAGACGATGGAAAATGTACGCAATTATGTGGATGTAAAATTATTAACAAAATGGGACAGACGGTACGGTGCGGAGGCAATGATCGCGAAACCAAATTTTCATAGTACAAGCATATTTTCGGAAAAATTAGTTGCCATAGAATTACGCAAACTCGCAAGTTAAATTTTACAAACCAATCTACGTCGGCATGTGCATACTCGACATATCTAAAGTATGTCTTTATGAATTTTACCACGAATACATGTCACCGCTCTATCGTGACAATTGTAGAGTAATGTACACCGACACGGACAGTTTAATATATCAAATTAAATGCCAGGATGTCTATGAAAATTTGAAACGCGACATCGCTCGATTCGATACCAGCGATTACACCGCGAATAATGCGTACGGTATACCGCTCGCGAATAAAAAGGTGCCGGGTCTGATGAAAGATGAGAATAACGGTGCGATAATGACCGAATTCGTCGGGCTTAGAGCAAAAATGTTGCGGGTGGACGGTAAAAAGGACACTAAAAAGGCAAAAGGTGTCAAAAGTAACGTTGTAGCACGTAGTATAACAGTCGACGATTATACGCGTTGGCTTAATGACGAAATTGAAATGACGCGTCAGCAGTCGTGTATAAGATCGAAATTGCATAAAGTGTATACCATCAGCGAGACAAAAATTGCTCTAAGTCCCTACGACGACAAACGGTATGTCGTACCTGATTCGACCGACACCTTGCCGTGGGGACATTATCGAATACCATTGTAAATTATCTTTATTATATTTATTATATTTATTATATTTATTATATTTATATTATATTTATTATATTTATATTATATTGTAAAGATGTAGTAATGAGAATTATATATATATTTAATACATACGCACTATGACATGTCTTCGAGGGAAATTTTTTCTCGCTGACGCGTGAACTCGTTTACCAACTGCCATCTCTCCAAACTATGTTGCTCGTTGTTATTTTCACTATTCATTCTCGTTCGACAGGATCTTGTTGTATATATATTTTTGTTATATATTTCATATATGATATATAATATATAATATGTTATACAATGATTGAATAAAATACATTATATAACATTGTTTTTATATATCCAAAAGTTGTGCGAACTGTCGAATCCCAGCCATTTCACGTAAACCTCGTCACCCCTCCTGCGCAGTGTTTTCTCCACGAGGTACACATCCGGACAATTTGCGCGATGCAGCTCGTGCTCGTAAAACGCTCCAGCGATAGATGTCTTGCGATAATCCTCGAGTAAATATGTTACGGGATTAGTATGCTGCACTTCAACAATCTTAAACACCTCGGTTGTCCAATTTGGTGTGTATCCCTTCTCGAAAAGTTGTTTGTACTTGCTGACGCGTACCTGATCACCTACTTTGAACTTTGCCGAGCCCGCGATTTTTACACGATTGTACACGGTAGCCAAGAGTCTTTCGGCGATCGCGGGGGTAACGTCGGCGGGTCGCATACCAATTGTTCGATGCGTCCGTTGTAATCTGATACGAGGCGTGGCAGCATGTCGAACCACTTGTAAGTGCCATTCAGCGTAAACATCTTCCACATGTCGTTCTTTAGCGTGCGATTGAATCGCTCGACGACCGACGCCTTCAATACCGAAAATGTAGAATAGTGATTAATGTCATGTTTTCGCATAAGTCGTTGCACATCGGCGTTGTAAAATTCCTTCTCGTTATCGGTTTGCATGTTTTTCGGGCATCTCTTGCTGTCTCGAATTATCTCGGCGATTGCGTCAGCTGTCTCGCTTCCTTCTTTACTCTTGAGTGGTACAGCCCACGCAACTAAAAAGGCAAACCTTAAAGGGACCCTTTCCCAAAAAATTACCCCATTGCAAACCCGGGAATCCATCCTTTTGCAAACCCCGTAAATCCTATAAAATTAAATTCATTGAAAACCCCATGTAGAACCTAGGAAAAATTAACCATTGAAAACCCCAAATGTAGAATCGTACCCATTGCAAACCTATGTAAAATCCTATGAAAAAAAAAACCCTTTTGAAAAATTTCAGTAAAACCCTATAAAAAAATTAAACCCATTGCCCCCCCTGTAAAATTTTATTAAAAATTATCCTTTGCAAACTTTGTAGAATTCCTACATTGAAAACCCTTTGTACAATAAAATTGTATGAAAATTATCGATTAAAAACCCATGTAAAATCGAAAACAAAAGTATGAAATAAAAAAAAATTGCCCCAAAGGGAAAGTCAAACTTGAAACCGGGGAAAATTAAAGTTGCGACATATATGATTTGTATAAGGAATCATAAAAATTTTTAAATTTGAAAATTGGACTCGTCCCAATAAAAAAAACTTATCTTTTAAAAAAGGTACATTCTACATTGCAAATTTAAAAATTTTATGATTCAAACACTCATTATGTCTGCAACTTTAATTTTTCCACGGGTACAATTTTCTATTTCCTTTGGCGCATTTTTTTTTTTTTTCATTATTTTTTGTTACGATGTACATGGTTAAAATCGAAATTTTTTCATCAATTTATTGTACAGGTTTTTGCAATTAGGATTCTACAAAAGTTTGCAATGGATAATTTTTAATACAATTCTCCCGGGGTTTGCAATGGTTAATTTTTCATGGGATTCTACATGATTTAAATGTTATTTTCATAGGTTCTACATGGGTTTTTCAAGGGGGACGATTCTACAGGGTTTGAAATGGTTTTTTCCCAGGATTCTACAGGGGTTTTGGCAATGTTTAAATTTTTCATAGGATTTCAGGGGTTTGCAATAGGATAGGTTTTCTACAGGGTTTGCAATGGTAATTTTGTTAATGGCGTGCCCAAAATGGTCGCCTTTTTTTATTTTTTTAAAAGTGAGTTTTAGAGATTATGTGGGTGTGTGCGTTTTTGGTGTGAGAAAGAAAGAAAAGAGAAAGATAGAAAAGAAAGGATAGACACGGATTTAACCGTGGAAAGAAAGGGAGATAAGACGGAAGTTTGGGAGAAATAGCAAGGAGAGAAGAGGAAAAGAGAAGAAGGACGTGGAATAGTAATGGCAAGATAAGAATAGAAGAAAATGGTGGAGATGGGATGAGGAGAAAGAAGTTTGAAAGATAAGAAGGGAAGTGTAAAGAAAGTGGTAATGGGGAAGAGGAGAAAACGGAGATGGTCTGAAATTGAGATAGATAGAAAGAGGAAAGGGAGAAAAGGAAAGGATGGAAGGTGGTTTTTTGGAACGTAGCGGGAGTAGGGAACAGTAGGTATACTAGAAAGTTCGAACCCGGGAGCAATGAGGGGAGGTGGAAATGTTTCGGTATTCACGTGATCGTTGTACACATGCTTCAAATTGGTGGCGTCCTGTTTAAACAGGATTAGCAGGTTCGCGTTGTTGCGTATAAGATGTTTCGGTATTCTCGCGTATGTCTGACAGAGATAGAAGCAGTCGATGTTTGAGTGGCGCCCCATTGAGAAGTACTCTCTTATCGTATCTTGCTTGTCGCATGCCACATCATCAAAGACAAAAATTGAATTTGGACATGCCTTGCTCGGTGGAATAACGTCACTGTTATTGGAGAATGTAAAGTAGCCGATTTCGTCAATTGGTGTCAATAAATCCTCCAAATAGCGATATTTCGGCTGTTGCAGCGATTTAGAATACACGTACACGTTCTCGAAACGCACGCCGTGCGGACTTTCCAGCAGGCTTATCAACACGTTGGTTTTACCGCAGTTTGAGGGGCCGCAAACGATCGCGCGTATAGTTGTCGGTAACATCGTACCGTGTTTGCGCACACCTTCGTTCACGTTGCAGCGTACTCTGTCGTCGTAATTCATCACTCGTATCGTCAGAGGTTGTCGCACGAATTTCATTTTCTCACTCCCGATTTGACCTCCAACATCCGCCTATTTATAGCTGTGCGGACTCGCGCTTTGCTCAGTATTGTCTAGAAATTATAGCAAATGTCATCGAAAATAGGTACAGGTCTATTAAATCGTGCGATAAACGCACTTCCGGTCGAGCTTCATATCCCCGGCTATCAATTTTGCGGCCCGGGAACTCGTTTGGAATTGCGATTGGCTAGAGATGATCAAGGCGTCAACCTATTGGACGCGGCGTGAACACGATATAGCGTACTCTCGGAGCAGCGAACTCACTGAGAGACACGCGGCGGATAAGGTACTCGCCGAGAAAGCGAAAACTCGCATCGTCGCGAAAGATTCGAGTCTCGGTGAGAGAGCCGCGGCGGTAGTTGTCTGGGCAGCGATGAAAGCCAAGACGAAGCTCGGCATGGGCTTGAAGACGATAAAGAAAAAAAAGATGAAAAAGAGAAGGATACTTTCGGCAGCAAAACGAGGCGGTTTTTTACCGATTTTACCAATGCTGGGCGCGCTCGGATCTTTGGTCGGCGGAGCGGCTGGCGTAGCAAAAGCGGTGAACGACAATAAAGCTGTGCAACGTCAGTTGCAAGAGATATTACGCCACAATCGCGCCATGGAAGGCCGCGGACTGTATCTCGCCCCTTACAAATATGGACGAGCGAGGAAAAAAAAGACGTCAAAAAAACGTTAAAAATGCCGAAAGATGTAACTACAAATGTGCAATTGCTACAACTTGCAAAACGTATACACATTTCATATTTTAAAGGTGTATTTATGCGCAATAATTTACCGATAAATGGCGTGCGAGAAGATGAGAGCGGTATCGTCAATCTAGACAGCACAGACGGTCCTGGCACTCATTGGGTGGCGTATGCAAAAAGGGGAAATCGCGCAATCTATTTCGACAGTTTTGGCAATCTTCGACCGCTCGAGGAATTGGTGCAATATTTAAATGTGCCGAAATTGGAATACATTTACACCTCTTATCAAACGTATGATCAGAGTATCTGTGGACAATTGTGCTTGCAGTTTCTCTGAGATTTCTCACCGCGAATTTAAAGACTAACATTGCGCTATTTAACTCAGTTTTGTCAACATGTCGCTAACATTAACATTGACTGGGAAGAGTAGCGTCCTCGCGGCGACCTACTCTCCACCCATAGATTTGAGCGACGCTGACTACGAGCTCGGTCTGACGGATTTTGAAATTTATTACACTATATCAAATGTGAATTCCTCGAATAATAAATTTTACTACGGCAAAGACGACGCGGAAATTACAATTCCCGAGGGATCGTACGAGCTGCAAGCGATACATGAATTTTTGAAACGCGCACTTTCTCAAAAACATAATGCTGTTAGTGATAAAGATGTCGCTAATGAAGATTATCCAATTGTGCTCCGCGCTAATTACAATACGATGAGAAGCGAGATCAAGTGTGCCTACAAAGTAAACTTTAGCATGCCCAACAACATTGGATCGCTGCTGGGATTCTCGAATCGTATACTACAACTGCGAAAATGGTACGAATCAGACATACCGATTAATATTATCAACGTGAACATTATCCGCATAGAGTGTAACATGACCGCGGGTGCATACAGCAACGATAAACTCGTTCACACAATACACGAATTTTCACCGAGGGTACCACCAGGATATAAAATATCGGAAACGCCGGCGCAGATCATTTATCGGCGCCGATCTTCGTACGGATCATTACTGATTTAGTGTTACGCGTTGTTGACCAGGAGGGACGATTGCTCGATTTTCGAGGTAAAGAGATAACAGTAGATTGCACGTACAACGGCGGGCCGCAGCAACACCTCGTGCGACGGAATGCTCGTGTTGAATAAAGACACGAAGAACACAATCAGGCTAGCAGCAACATCATTCGCTAATATCAAATCAACCACGAAGAAGAGACTCATCTCGTCAAACGTTGCATTTTTACAATCTTTGGGATTTGCGGTGCGTGCCATTTGAACAATGACTGAGATTCTCAACATCGAGGAAGAGCCAGTCTTTGACGATCGCATCGTCAAGATTGAGATTCACACATACAACCCGTTTGCCAACACAACATTTGGATACAGCGATGAGATAAGAATACCCATACAACAACAGGATTTATATACGTTGCCGTATGAAAGTTTCCTCTACATTGAGGGAGAACTGCGGATAAATCATCCAGTTGAGGGATCCAATGTGATGTTTGAAATAATTGCGTCGCATTCATGTTTGACGAAATTCGCTATGAGCTCGATGGTGTGGAGATTGATCGCAACAGGAATGTGGGAATAACAAATCTGCTGAAAAACTATGTAACAATGTCATTCGATAGAAGCGTGATTATGCGAAATGCAGGCTGGGATAGCCCGACTACTGTGAGTGGATACTTTAATTTTTGTGTACCGCTGCACACATGTTTCTGAGATTTTGCGAGAATTACAAACGTGTGGTTATTAATGCGCGTCATGAGTTGATCCTAATACGAGCGCGCAACGACAATAATTGTCTGTATGGAGATTCTGCACTGGAGCCTGCGATCAACATATTCAAGATACAATGGCGAATGCCACACGTGTTGTTGAGCGAGATTAAGAAGTTGTCAATGCTGCGCGCTTTGGAAAGCAGACGTTACCTCAGCATGGGTTTCCGCTCGTGGGATCTATACGAATTTTCACTATTGCAGCGTACGACCAAGCATTCGTGGGTCATTAAGACCGCGACTCAACTGGAGAAGCCGCGATATGTAATTTTTGCTCTGCAGACAGGGCGGAAAAACGTCATGTCCGAGGATACAAGCCGATTCGACGACTGTAAATTAACCAAACGTGAAACTCTATCTGAACTCGGAATGTTATCCGTACGACGATATGATCTGGATTTCGATAGAAACAGATGGTCGATTCTGTATGACACGTATGCGCGTTTCTGCAAAAATTATTACGGATACGAGTTCTCGAGCCGAGCCTCATGTGTCTCGTTATTTCTACGTTACGGTCCGGTTGATTATCGATTTTTCTTGACAAAACAAATCGGTCAAGAGCGCAAACGGTAGATGTGAGATTAGAGTTTGAGTGTAAAAAGAATATACCTAATAATCCCACAGCAATTGTCTCATCATGCACAATCGCGTGATCCAGTACAACCCGTTGACCAACGTTGTGCGCAAAATCACTTAAAAATGTTTACACAACTACGCGTGTGAGAAAGGGGGAGGAGGATACATAATCATGATGATGTGAGATGTCTGAAGAGTATCGTAATACCTCTCAACTGACTCACATCGAAAAGATCATGTCTGCACCAACGTTTGTCGACCTACAAGGATTTATCCTAAACAAACAATTTATTGTGAAGGAAGCGGCAATCCTGAGAAGAGGATATATCCTGTGACTCTATTTCTTCGCATGCCCTGTGCCATGGAGCGTGTTTATAAAGTCGGAAAGGCGCCAGACCTCGTGGTTAACTCAGCATCATCACAGCTTGCAATGAGAGGATGGAAATGTTCCATACTGCATGGCTCAGCGCTTGATTACGGCAGCTATCGCTGGCATAAATGAACAAGAAGAGGAGGAAGAAGAGTCCTCTCTCGTGTATGTAAAAGAACTCGAAAAGCGAGAATGGCTGGCCGAAATAGTGGACGATGCGAGCAGCGGTTTTCACCATTGAGACCTTGGATGCCATATATGAAGATGTGCCTGCATTAAATAAGTTAGATCCCACATATACTCTACGATGTAATAAACATGTAAAAAATTGCGCGTTACAAAATGTATTAAATTATTTAATTGGTGGTCGGCCAATCGCGACGATCATCCGTTTTTTGAATAAAATATTGTTACATGTACATTCTCTTTGTTATTTCCATCACCAGATATTCTAAGAAATCATTTTACCCCCACTCCTCTTAAAAAAATTTCTCACCGGCAATCGTATTTCTAAGAATTTTCTTTTAACCCACTGAATTTATATTTCTCTTTACCTCCAGATATATTTCTAAGAATTCGATTTACCCTTTCTCTTCTATTTTAAAAAAATTTCTCACGGCCTAATCATATTCTAAGAAGAATTCGATGTACCCCTACTCAGTAATATTTAAAAAAATGATTGTTACTGTTATTAGTACTTTTTTATACGATCAGTCTCTCGTCGACCATTCTAACTGACGGTTCACTTTTAATACCCTCGGTTTCAAAGCAGCATGAATTACATACATGCCGAGACGTGATTGAACGTGCGAGAAGGAAAAAGACAATGCGCGAGTAAGTAATAAATTTTTTTATATTTATCTTTTATATATTTTTTTTTACGAGTTAGAATTTTATCTCATTTTACAGCGTTCGCTGAGCCCTAGATATCGCTCAAAAAGGACGCCGCTTATCTTATATGTTTATAAAAACTTAGCTTATCTATATTGTAACAGATATCCGCTTATCTTGTTATAAAAATATCAGGTAACATAATCCCTTATCAGGAAACCTGAGCTGATAAGATAAGCTTATCTGCTGATAAGACCCATCTCCCCGCGTGGGACGTCACCCCTCGCCCCCGATTTCCCCCCGCCCCGCACCTACCCTCATTGCTCCCGGGTTTTAAGAACTCCCTAGTATAGCTACTGAACAAGGAAGGGATACAGAGTTTTGGAAAAGATTAGAGGGGAATAGGATGTGATAGTGTTATCAGAAACATGGATGGAAAAAAAAGGAGGGGAAGAAGATGAGAAAATATCTACCGAAAGGGGTACGTATGGGGAGTACAAGGAGCAGTAGAAAAATAAAAGAGGAAGAGCGATAGGAGACATGATCATGGGAATAAAAAAGGAGATTGCAGAGAAAGGAAGAAAGATGGAGTTGAACAAGAAGGGCTTTGTGGTAGGAAGAGTAAAGATAGGGGAGGAAAATGGAGGGTGGTAGGAGTATTACGAGGAGAAGGAAAAGGCGTGCAGGGAATAAAGAGGTGGACACAGGAGAAGGAGGAAGAAGTTTACACGATAATAGGAGATTTTAATGCGAGGACGGGAAAGGGGGGAAAGAGTTTGGGGTGAGGAGAATGCAGGAGAGGAGAGGATATAGGAAAATAAAAGAAAGTCGAAGGACAACTTAATCAATGCAGAAGGAAGAAAATTGCTGGAATTTTTGGGAGAAAGAGGATGGAGCATAATGAACGGTAACTCAAAGGGAGATGAAGAGGGGGAATGATCATTTGCCCGGAGAAGAGGGAAAACGGTAATAGATTATGAAATAGGAAATGAGGATAGCGGAGAGAGGTGGAAGGTTAAGGATAAGAGACAAGGTGGACTGGTCTCACCCAAAAAAGTGGGATAAAAGAAAGGCAGATAAGAGGGGAAAGAAAAGACGCGGGTGGAATGAAAAGGGTCGGGGTATTGGGGAAAATTGGGGGAAAATAGAAGGAAGAGGGAAGAAATAGATGGAGAAGGGGAAAAAATAGAAAAGGGAATGAAGGAAAGCTTTGAGAGTAACAGAAGAGGTTTGGAGGAAAGGGAAGAAGGAGAAAGAGGATGGTGGAAGGGGAGTGAGGAGGAGAAAAGAAAGGAAAGGGAAGGACCTAAAGAAAGGGAGGAGGGAAGGAGGAGGGGGGGAGAATATAGGAAGAGAAAGGGATTATAAGAGATTGTGTGGAGGAAGAAAAAAAGAGAACGAGAAAGGGAAGGGAGGAGTGGAGGTAAAAAGAGAATCGGAGGTATGGGAAATAGTAGACAGGGAGAGAAGAGAGGAAAAAGAAATAATGAAGAAATTGAGATGAGAGGGGGGGGAGAAATTTTGTAACGGCCCCCTTTCCCGACGCCACGGATCGGCTCGTGGTGCAGGATTCGGGAAGGGGGGGAGCCCAGATTTCAATGAAACGGTTGTTGGTAAAAGTAGATTTTATTCGGGGCCCCCTTCCGTGGTTCTCCCGTGATTCAAACCTTTAAACAGACATTTTAAATGGACGAAAACGGGGCCCAGATGATACAGGCTACCGCTTATTGCGGGTTAAAAGTAAAATATTACGGACGAGACGCGACCAGTTAACGGACGCGGACACGATTATGTAGGATTGATGGATAGAAATTTTAGGACGAGCGCGCCCCTTTTATAGGACGCGGACCGACTTATTGTAGATTTTCCAAGCGGACAGCGTAGGGGGGCCCGGGAAAAGGGCGGCTCCGTCGGGCGCCGGTGACTTCAGGTGGACCCGGTGACCCGAGGACGCTCGGTCCCGACGAGAACGCTGTCGGCGGGGGTTTTAGGACGGCCCGGGACGAGGACGCTGGGCCCCTGCACGACGAAAAAGCTCGTGGGCCCGGGGTGATTAGGGCAGGACCCGGTGCCGGGACGCTCGGCCTGCACGACGAGAACGCTCGTGGGCCGGGGTGATTAGGGACAGGACCGGTGCCCAGGACGTGGGGGCCTGCACGCAGAACGCTCGTGGCCGGGGGAGCGGAAGGACCGTGACCGAGTACGTGGCCCTGCACGACGAGAAACCTCGTGGGCCGGGGGGAGTTACGGAGGGACCGGTGACGAAAGCTCGGCCCCAAGAGAAGTGTGGCGGGGTGTTTTAGGACAGGACCCGGTGCCCGAGGACGCTCGGCCTGCCGACGAGAACGCTGTGGCCGGGGGGGTTTTACGGACAGGACCCGGTGCCGAGAACGCTGGGCCCCTGCACGACGAAAAACGCCGTCGGCCCGGGGGTGTTTTTGGGAGGGGGTTGGGGAGTGCCCCTGAGTAGTGAGGGACCGGGCGGGACGGTGTCGAAGTCTCGGTGCGCCGTTTTTATCCCCGGGGCCACCCCATTTAAGATGTTTGGGGGGGGGTCGAGTGACGGGTGGGGGCGAAAAGGGGGATTCCCAACGTATTCGTGTGGGGGCCCAAAAAGGGGCCTTTTACACGAGGCGGGGGATAGTGGGGCTAATGGGGTCGTCCATCCCCCTTTTTTCAGGGGGGGGGGGGGGCTATTCGACGGATCGTTCGGGTCTTCCCGTCGGTCAATTGATGATCCAGGGCCCCGTGGGGTGGTCCCTTATACGCCGTGAGAGGGTGGGGGGCGTGGTGGTAGTGAGTTTGGCCATCCCCAAGGTGACCGGTGGGGTGGCGGCCCCGGGGGTGGTGTGGCATGGTGGGGCCGGCCGGTTGGAGGTCGGCGGGGTGCCCGGTTGGGGTGGTCCGGCTGGTGGCGCGACAAGGGATGCACCTTTTGGGCCCGTGTTGGCGCGAGCGGGGGGTCGCTTCGGCAGGCGTCGCTGTGGGCGGGGGTGGCGGGGCGAAGGGATGGCGGTGTCGGCGGGTGCGGTTGAGGGAACCCGATGGTTGCGGATGGTCGAGGGGGTGGCGTGCGGGGCCCCGGTGTGTCGTGGGGCTGGGGACCCGGCGACGGGGAGGCGGGGAGCGGAAGGACCGGGGTGTCGATGCGGGTTTTCCCCGGGGATAGGTGGCGTCTGCCGGGGGGGGGAGGTGCCTAAAGAGCACCAATTTCCGAGTCGTGCTCGGCTTTCGGCCCCGCTGGATGGGGGTCCCATTCCCCGGTCTGGCGGGTGGTTCGCCCGGAAAAAACGGGCAGATTTTCGCCCGGGAAACGGAGGTTTTTTTTTTTGAGCCGGGTTTTGTTCTTCTTTGGTTTTCCCCATGTGAGGGGGATGAGTCCACCCAAGGGTGCCCGTTCTTTTCCCCCTCGGTGATCTGGAGGGGGGAATGAAGGGGAGCTCCCGGTGCGGGACGGGGGGGCAAAGGGGACCATGAAGATCCCCGCTTGGGTTTGGGGACCGGGTGGAAAGCGGGGACCATAAAGAAGTCTTTTCCCGGGATTCGGCCAAAAGATTTTCGACAAGACGGGCCATAAAGGTGCCGCCCCACGTTTTTTGATTCGAAACCGCGAAATCCCAACGGTTGCCGGCGGCTTTTTAATGGCGCGCGTGCTCGGGTTCGGACTAGGGTTCGGTCGGGGGACGGGGTTGGGAGGGGATTTCAAGTCCCTCAGTGGACGTGCCGTCCCCATGCCCTGGTGGCCCTTTCAGGTCCACGATGAGGGGGAGAGGTGGTCGGATCGTCAAGGGCCACCAAATTTGGTGTGTTTGGCTTTAAAGCCGCGCTCGGGGGCGAAAAGGGTGCCTTTTTTTCCCATACTCGGTCTAAAATTTTGGGACGCCAGTCGCGTCGACGTAAATCGTATTTTCGTGTTGATGTTGGAAGGCGGGGCCGGGTTTGATTTGACAATTTGTAAGCGTTTCGAGTCGAGGCAAATGTTTCAGGAGGTGCTGGTCGTGCCGGGCGGGGGGTGTCGGGAGGGTGTTGTAACTCCCCCCCGACATCAAAAAGGCCGGGGTGATCCGGGATTCTTGGTGCGGTATTAAAAGCAAAATGGAGGGGGGAATGTTTTACCCAAACGGCGATGTCGGCCCCCACTAGCGCCACCATGGTCTTTAGGGGTGCGGTTGGCTCGTCGACCGGGTTTGCTTGCGGGGGCTTTAGGCGGGGGGGGGTTCTTGTTTGATCCGAGGATGTAGAATCCCGATGGTGGATTAAATGAGCCTTTATCAGAGACGAGGGTGTCCGGGCACCCGTGACGATATAAAAGTCCAGTACTTCTCGGTGATTTTGGGGGGGTGGTTTGGCGGGCGGCTCATTCATCCATTTAGAAATCGATCCTGCTGGCAGCAGCCGGGTATGGCCATGGTCGATCGTGGCAAGGTTCCCGGGACCAAAATCAATGGAAAGGGACGTTGCCAAGGGTGCGTGACTTTGGTGGCTCGAAATTTTCCGGCCGGCAAGGTTTGGGGGTTGTGGGGGCGCAGTTTGGCAGTCACGGAGTACGAGGAGTCGGGAAAACTTTTCTGGCCAAAATATAAGCGCGCTACCGTGGGCGATGGTCTCCAATCAAAATTCCGGGGTCGGGTCGTATGCAGTGGGTTTGCAGTATTTCCGCCCCTGGGGTTTCGGGACGCATTTTTCCTTGCTCCTGCTTGGCGGGGTCGGGGAAGTTGAGACAGAGGATTTTGTCATGCAACTGTGGGTTTTGGGAGCGGAGTCCGCTGTTCGGCGGGTGTTGTTTGTACCTGGTGATAAAGGCGGCGGTTTTCCCATTGACAGTCGGAGCGGCGTATGAAAAGGCCTCGGGTTGAGAGAGGGAGCGTGGGCCCACGATGTTCGTTTCCTTTCGATCCCGGACATATCGTAGCTGAAGTCAAACCATTCCTAGGCGCCCCGGGGGGGTTTTCCAGTTTGCGCCTCGAAGCGAGGGACGGGGGGACCCCGTAAAGTGATAAACCCCTCCAGTAGTCGGCTTTCGACGGTTTCCCCAAAATCCCGCCAACATTCTAGTCGTAGCGCGTATTTCCTTTCTGCGTTTTTAGGCGGCGGCGTAGGCAATGAAGCTTTCCCTTGGATAGTTCTTGGGTGAGCACGGCACCTAGCCCACCGTGTGGCTCGGGCTGGAGGGTGAATGGGCGGCTGAAATCGGGGCAAGCAAGAATGGGGCGGGGGGTGAGCGCCCCCCTTTAGTCGTCGAAAAACCTTTTTTTTTGGTCCCCCCCAAAAGTGCTCTTTTTTTGGGGCAAGGTGTCAACGGGGCGGCGGGGGGTGGAGAAGTTTTGGGAAAAACGGGGCCAGGGGGGACGCGAGGAATTTGGGGCACTGAGTAGGTTGTTTGGGGTGTCCACGCGGCTACCCCGTGACCTTGTCGGGTCATTGAATGCCCTTTGTCAAATCCCCCAAAAATTTGAGACGGGGAACAGAAGGGCACTTTGGGTTTTAAAGGGGAGGGCCGCTTGTCCAAAGTTGAAGGGCTTCGGCCAAAGTTTCATAGGGTCTCCATGACGAGCTGATACGAGATGTCGTCGAGGTGACCAATAGTGTGGCCCAGTTCCGGGCCGAGGACATATCCGCAACCGCTGGAACGTGGCCGGTGCCCAAGTAACCCAAAAGGCATGACTTAAATTGGTAGGTCCTCGCCCCGGAAATTTTAAAAAAAAAAAAAAAAAAAAAAAAAAAAAAAAAAAAAAAAAAAAAAAAAAAAAAAAAAAAAAAAAGGGGGGGGGACGGCTGACCCGGGTTAGTGGCACCCGCAATCCGTCCTTTAAGTCTGTGTTGAAAGGTACGGGGCCCCCCGGGCTTATCGGGGTAGCGAGGATGTGCGGCAGGGGTAGGCATCTTTGTGGGGGCTTTATTCAACTTGCGGAAATCGATACAAAAATGGTTTTTCCCACATCCTTTTTTGACGAGGGCTAGGGGGAATCCAGGGCGGTTGGGGGCGGTTCGATCCTCCGGTTCCAAAATTTTTTTCACCCGCTATCAATGACGGCCGCATGGGCCGGGTTCGGGGTCGGTATCTCGCTTTATTGGGGGGCCCGGCCCAATTGATCTGGTGTTTTGGGGCATCGGGGGGCCCCTGCACGGACTCAAATAACCCCGGGTTCGGTATCCAAAATGCCGGAAAAAGCTGGTCTTCCCCCTTTGGTGAGGTGGGGAGATTCCCGGGGGGAAGGGTTTTCCGTAGACAGACGACCCGGGCCGGAGCCTCCTCCCTGGTCGGTTTGGGTGGGGGAGGCGGCGCGTAAGCGTAACCGAGCCCATAGGGCGATCCATTAGTACCCGCTCTGAGGTTTCCAGGGCCCCGGAAAGGGGGCGGACAGAGCGGGGCCGATGGGGTGGCGAAGCGGATCGAACCGGAGGTGGGTGCCTTGGGGCCCTCGGCAAGTTGACCGGTTCTTCGGACGGTGGATCTGGAGGCCCCGGGTCAGACAAAACGTTTGGCCAGCGGCGTTCACAAAAGACACTTTGGATCCGGAATCGAGAAGGCCCAGGTGTTGAAATCGGGAAAATTGGATGGTAAAGCGGCCGCGGGGTACTTATCTGGAGCGGGTGGGCGATGGGCCCCCTCGTTTCCCACCCGCCGGTCGTTTTCCCTGGGGGGGCAGTCTGCGTTAGGCGCCTCCTTCCCGCCCTGCGAGAGAATTCCCTGCTGGGCGGGACAGTCGGTTTGGGGTTTCCCCCTCGGTTTTTTCAGCCAACGCAACTCGCCGGTCAAGGTATGGCGGCAAAATTTTGCCTCGGGGACCGTATGTTTTGCGGCGTTTTTGGCGACGCCGGGGGATTTTCCCCCCATCGGCGGCCCCGAAATGCATAGCGGGAAAGGGTGCAGTTGTCCAACAAAAATAGCTGGGGTTCCGGGTCGGCGTTTCGTATAATTTTTTGAGCCGTTCCCGGCTAGGTACCGCCAGCCCCCCGATATTGTTTTCGGCGGTGCGTATGCGTAAAGCCTTCCGGCTTCTGCGCCGGCCTTTTATTTTTCCCCTCGTAATTGTCTTTGTCCCGGGGGATGATTTTCGGGCAAAAAATCCCTTTTGAACCCGGCCCCTGTGGACCATGTCTCGGGTTTTTCGCCACCACAGAAGGCGTGCCCTTAAAGTCGGACGACCCGGGGAGAAAATTGTGGTCTTCCCGACCATAGGCCACCTGGTTCCTCCAGATGCCCAGGAAAGCGAGGGGGGTCCTTCCATCAAAAATGGATCCCCATTTGCGTATTGGTTGAGGGTTACCGGGTCGGTTTGGTGGTTCGGGGGTTCGGTGCACTCCGGTAAATTTTGGGCTAAGCGGTGGAGCGTTTTGGCCCCTCCGGGGTTTGGGTGATTGGCCATTAGTGGTCTTTTATGCGGGGCGGAGGTCGATTAATCTCCTTTTGGGTCTAGATGCGGGTGGGAGGTATCGGGCGGCTTCCTTTTATCTAGGCGGTGATCACCCAAGCAGTGGGTTTAAAAACCCGGAGTCTCAGGGCGGTGAGTCGGTCCCGTTCGGGCGCCATGTAACGAAGCACCTTTCCCCACGCCACGGATCGACTGTGGGGCCAGGATTCGGGAAGGGGGGGGATCAGATTTTCAATGAAACGGTGCTTGGGAAAAATAGAGTTTATTCGGGGCCAACTTCCTGGGTTTCCCGTGTTCAAACAATACACAGCACAGTATAACCGGGCGAAAAAAGGACCAGGAACAGACGGTACAATTATTGCTAGGATGAAAAGAAATATTAGGACGAGACGCGACCAGATTATACGGGCGCGGACACGACTTTTTGCTAGGATTGACGGGTGAAATATTACGGACGAGCGCGACCGATTTTACGGACGCGGGCACGACTTATTGCTAGAGTTTCCAACGCGGCACGCGTACGGGCGCCCTGGAAGGGGGAACTCCGTCGGGCGCCGGGACTTTAGGTAGGACCGGGACCGAGGGCGCTCGGCCTGCACGGAGAACCCCGCGGCCGGGGTGATTCGGACAGGACCCGGTGACCGAGGACGCTCGGCTGCCCGAGGAAGTGTCGGCCGGGGTGATTTACGGGAAAGGGCCCCGGGACCGGGACGCCGGGCCGCCACGAGAAGCTGCGGCCGGGGTGATTTCGGCCCGGGGCCCCGGTGACGAGCGCTCGGCCCGCACCGAGAGAACGCTCTGGCCGGGGTGTTTACGGACGGCCCGGGACCCAGGGGCGCTCGGCCGCAAGGCGGAAGCTGTCGGCCGGGGTGAGTTAGGGACAGGACCCCGGGGACCGAGAACGTCGGCCTGCACGACGAAAAAGCCGTGGCCGGGGGGGGAGTTACGGAAGGGACCCGGGGACCGAGAACGCTCGGCCCCGCCAAAAAGAGAACGCCGTCGGCCGGGTGATTTTGGCAGGACCCGGTGCCGAGGACGCTCGGCCTGCACGACGGAACGCTGTCGGCGGGGGGTGAGTTACGGACAGGACCGGGACCGAGAACGCTCGGGCCTGACGACGAGAAGCTCGCGGCCGGGGTGATTTGGGGTGTGGGGGTTTAGGGGTGATCCTGGTACGCTGAGGGACCAGGGGCGGGATGGTGTCGAATCTCGGTGCGCCGCTTTATACCCCTCGGCCACCCCCCCAAGACTAGCTTGGAGGGGGGCGGTGACGGGTGGGGGCGAAAAAAAGGGGGATTTTAACGTATTTGTGTGGTGGCCCCCAAAGGGGCCCTTTACACGAGCGCGGGGGAAGGGACGGGTAAAGGGTCGTCACAATTTTTTAAAACTACAGGAGGAAGGAGGGAGAAGAGTAAGAAAGGAGAGAAAGGAGGGGGGAAACAAGATAAGGGGAGAGGAGGAAGAGGAAAAAAGTAAAGAGAAAAAAGGGAGAGGAATAAAGAAGTTTAAAAATAGAAAAAACGACAGGGTAGATGAGATCCCGTGAGGGATGGAAGTATGGACGAGGAACGGAAGGAAGGGATATGGAAATTTTTCAACAGGATTTGGGGAAAGGGGAAGGCGGCCGAAAAGATGGAAAGGGGGGAGGAAGTACCGATAATAAAAAAAGGGGATTTAAAAAAAAAGGGGAAGATAAGGGGGGTAATTTGATGCATCTTGTAAAGAATATACGATGATATAAAGGAAAAATTGAGGAAGGAGGTGGGGAAAAAAGGGATTTGGCCGGAAAATCCGATGGGGGTTTTGGAGAGAAAAGGGTACGATAGACAACATCTACGTTATAATTTCTTAATAATAGGCAATTGGAAAAAAAAGATGGGAAAGGTTTACAGCAAAGTTTTAGGGGTTGAGGGCAGATTTGATTCAGGGGACAGGGAGAAGTTTGGAGGGAAAGGAAAGAGAGGAAAAAGGAAAGATTAAGAAAAAGGGTTTGAGGAGGTGATGAGGGGGACAATTGAGGATAAAGATAGGGAGGAAGTTTGGGGGAAAATTTGGATAGAGAAAAAGGGGTAAGGGAGGGGTTTTAAAATTTGGCCAATGCTTTTAACATTAATAGCGGGTTTTTGAGGAAAAAATGGGGAAGGGAGAAGGGGGGGGAGTGAGATAAGGAGAGACAAGATTTAATTGGAATTTAAATTTAAAACAGGTTTGGGAGGAGGTGGAAGAGGAAATGCGGGATATTGGAAAAAAAGGTCAGGGGAGCTTTTGGGGAAGGTGTGGATTGAAGGGAGAGAGGAAAGAGAGTTGGCAGGAAGTTTGAGGGAGATATTAGGAGTTTGGATTAATTACAAATTTCTTTTCCGCATATCGGAAACCAATAAATTCCATGTATTCCCTAAAAAGTTTGTTCTACTCTGTGTGCCATATCATCATGGTAGATTCAAATAATTTATTAACCATCGTTTCTTTTACCGCAAAAAACGGCTTCGATCTTCACCCTTTCTATGTACTAAATCATCTTTAATTAAAATTTGTGGGGAAATCGTTGTTCCCAGTTTGGTTGCGATTTTTTTTAAAACCGATGATCCTGAATTTGACGGAATTCGGATCTTTTTCCCCGGGAAAATGTTTCCCCTAAATAACAAATTTGGGGCTTGAGAGCGCATTATACATGCGCCACCGTTTTTCCGGGCCGAAAAAAACCCGGGACCCTTCTTGAAAAAGCGAGAGTCCGCGTGCGATTCTGGGGGTTTAGTTCGCTTTTTTGATAGCATAAACCACGCATTGCAATTTGTAATGCTGTGAAAATTACCCCATAAAAAGCGATGTGAAACGTTCGACGACTTTTTACGATCACGGGGCTTTTCCCTATTTTCGAAACTAAAATATCGGATTTTTTGCCGCATTCGGGGTTCCCTGACTGAAATCCGCGATAGGGCCCATTTCCCCTTGGCCTTTTTTGTAAAAGTTCGCACCGAGGCCTTGAGCACTCGTGTCCGTATGAAAACTGGGTTTAACGCGGGGGGAAATTTAACAGGTAAATACCGGGAAACCGGTAAATTTTTTTTTCTTAGCGTTTCGAATGACGAAATGCAATCTGAATCGAAAAAAAAATCGACTTTTTTTTCCGCAGCCGTTATATAAAGGTCACGCCTTGTGTGCATAATTTTTGGGTGAATTTTTTGAAAATAGTTTTGACAGGGCCCAGGAAAAAACCCGCGCTTTTTTTAATAATTTTTTTTGGGATAGGGAAAATTTTTTACTGCCCCCGCAGTGTGACTGCTCATTATGTAATCTGATTTTATGAAAAAATATGCCAAGATATTCGATTTGTTTGCGCAAGAAATTACATTTTCCCAGATTGAGCTCAAAATCAATTTCTAAATGTCAATATGAAAATCTTTCAATACAAATTTAAATTTTTATTTCCCGAACGAGATTCTTTATAATTTCGTTAAATAAACCAAAATTTTTTTCCCTCTTAAAAAGGTTGTAATAGGGCAAATTCTACAACCTTTTTTAAGGGAGGATAAAATTTTGGTTTAATTATATATATTTTATAAAATATATTATATTTAAAATTTATTAATATATTTATATTATATATATTTATATTATATATATATTATTTTTAAAAATAAAATTATATTATAATTTATATAAATAATATAAAATATATATATATATATATATTAAAACTTAAATTTTTCGTATTGTGGGTTTTGACCCCTAAGTTGTACTGAAAATAAAAGAATTATGGCAAAGTTCGAGGCTTCTTAATTTGCACGCGCGCGCTCGTGTGTTTGGTGTGTTTACGATTTGTGGGCACCCGTTTTGATGTGCCTATCTTGGGATGTCCTAATCTTATCAAGTTTTATAACCAGAGTTTTGAAAATGCTATAAACTCATCTAGAAAAATTTTTTGATATAAATAGTAGTTTCCATTTAAAAATTCTTTTTGGCATTTTCCCGTTACCTTCGAAAAGACCTTAAATGTAAAATCTGGTAAGCTATTTTATTTTCCCCTCCCCCAGCCCCACAACTTTTGTCTGAAACTTTTCAATTTTTACTGTCTTTCTTTTCCCCCTTTTTTTAATGCGTAAATTAAAAAAAACACAAATAATATATATATATATTTGGGTTTTATCTTAATTGGGCGCAAATTAAAAAAAAATAGAGAAAAACACGTGGAATTGAAAAAAGGTTTTTTAAAGATAAGTACATTATAACTTATATTTTTTTTTTTTAACTAGTAAAATTAGAACAAATCTTTAGAATTAAGTATTTATTGCATAAAATCAATAATATATATAAGATTTTAAATCATTAATTTTTATTTCAATTAGAACAGCTTTTAATAAATTATTTTTTAATATTTTTAAAAAACATTTTACAATTGCTTATTATTGATATGTTTGATAATAAAGTTGATTTATTATTCTTCTTTTATATAGATGAGATTGTACAGAAAGAAATCTATTTACTTAAATATAATAAATGAAGATTTATATAAATTCAGAATTCTTATTAATTTCATATTCATAATGGATTTAAAGTTATTATATTTACTTATTTTATCTATCTAATTATATAGAATTATTACATCATATAAAATTAACAAAAAAATAGATTTTTGTAAATTTGTTTCTTTTTATAATTTATTAAAACTGTTATTTAACTGAAAATTAAAACTAATTTATCTTTTTTTATTTTATTTTTATCTTAAGTTTGGTTCTTCTTTCTACAGATTCTTATCTATATATACTACTTTTTCCTAATGAAGTTTTTTGATACTGAGAATAACGAATAATGAGGTTCGGGAGATAATCGTGGAAAGATTATATATGTATAATGGAATATGTGCATAAAAATCTTTTTATATATATGTATAAATGTGTAGTGTATGTATATACACCACAAAATTAAATATAATATACATATATAATATATTATATATATATATATATATTTTCTTTCAGCATTTATATAAAAAAATTTGACATCTGCCTAAAGAATTACGATATTTATTAAAAGCCCCAAATAATTGATTAAAAAAAATTAAAATATGCTTGTCCCGATTTTTTTCCACTGCAAAAACAGTGTAAAATCCATTATATAGAAAAACCAATTACTTTGGAAATATTAAATGAAATTTTTGAAAAAGCGAAAGAGATGCAACTAAAGTAAAAATGCAAAAAATTAAAAATTTTTATTCAGATTCTGGTTCAGATTCTGGTTCAGATTCTGGTTCGATTCTAAAAAAAAATTTGATACATTTTAAACAGAAAACCAAAAACCAATTTTTTAAATTACAAAAAAATCGTTGTTTTGAGGATTCGATAATCTCATTACATCATCTTGTAGTTTGGTGTAATGAAACGATTATACTTTTGGGTTGAGGTAGCAAAAATGTAAATTATTACCAAAAGCCCACAAATTTTCTCAACCTTAATTGAAATAAACCCTTGCTCCATGGGAAATTTGCAAAAACCTAGAATTTACATGATTCGACGAGGGAAATAAAAAATTTTCCCAATTTTTACTTTATATGCATGGTCTTTTTAAAATCTGTAATAGCACTTATGTTTTATGATCATTTTCTTTCTCTGGTATTGCAATTTAGAATTTAATGACCCCAAAATTATGCATAACATTTAATAATTATGAAAATTCTTTGCTATTATGGTTTGGTTATAATTGGAATTTTATGTATGAATATCTGTCGTACAATGTTCACAATCTCTTCATCTCGCTAATGATGTAAAAACATTTGGTTGTTTGGAAAAATTTCAGCTGTTTTAAATTTGAAAATCACATGCAAAAAAATTAAAAAAACATTACATAAGTCCGGAAAACCTTTACAGGAATTGTCTAATCGCGTTTCCGAAGAATTACAAATTTCAATTAAAACCATGCCGTATAGAACAAAATCCGATTGTAATTCACAAACCACGATCAACAATTAATGATATTTCTTATCTGCATTTAAAAACTTTAAAATTTCTATTAACAAAATTGACAAATGTGTTTTGCTTTAAGATAGATCTGCAAGCTTTTATTTTAGATATATTTTGAAAATGACACATGTTAGTTAGTAGTGCACGATGTTTTTTAATTATCCGGAATCTCTGTTTACAATTCCATGCTCTTCGGAAAGACTTTTGCATTTTGTAATATCAAACAATACCACTTCAGAAATTATTCAAGTTCCAATAACACAAATTAAAAAAAAGTGTTTTGAAAATCAAGAATGCTGTCAATGCATTGATTCGTATATAGTAATACCGCTACTTACAAGTAACAATTAGATGACATTACATAATAATGTTATATTTTCGATTATTAAATGATACATAATAATTTTATATTTCCGATTATTAACAGTATATTTATGCTCTTAATGACATTATATTGTTTTAATGATAAATATTGTATTTATTAGATTTATAAGGACAACAATTTTTAAAAGGTGAGAAAAATGTAATTTTCTGTTATTACTTTTTTTTAAGTTACGTTTTTTATGTTTCTTATTTATTTTTCTAATTTGAATATTTTTTTTATTGCAACTATATGAATTTAAAAACTATTTAAATTTAATTATAATACATACTTTTTTATACATATATTCCATTATTATTATAATAATCTGATAAATATGATGAAAAAAAAATTTTATTTAAACCAATATTTATTACACACTATATATAAAAATTGACATACTTTTTACATTAAAAGTTGAAACAATTTAATTTATTTATATTTTTTAGGAATTTAACAAGGCTCTATAATATAAATATAAATAAATTGAGAGTGTCAAACAGGCAATAAGTAATAAGTGGTTCTTATTGCCTGTTTGACACTCTCAATTTATTTATATATTTTTTAGAATTTGTCGTGCAAAAAAGAAAAAAATGTCTTGTTCAGAACGGACAGTATTTACCGACGGTGATTCAATTTTTATCTGATTCCACATTCTCAGAAGTGCCAACAAATTGGCTTACAAAAAATGGTGATACTTTGTATTGTTGGTGGCCACCACGATCATCAAATACTGCAAACATTAATTGCGAAGCGCACAAGTCCAAACTATATATTGTGAAACAATTTTGAGGTGGACTTAATAAAATATTGTAGTAAGTTGTACTATCTATATTTGTTAATACAATATATTTGCTTAAAAATTTTTTTTTGAAGTATAAGTTAGATTTATTAAAATACTCATTTTCATAATTTATTTAAAACATCATTGAAGTCTATTTAACTATTTTTATTTTATTGTTGTTTTAAAACTACTTTTTTAATTATTTTTCGTGAGAGCGATTAAGTAAATAGGGCAGGTACAATATAATTAAAAACCGTGGAAAAATTATCTTTTTTATAATGCTTGTTACAATTCTAAAAATTTATTCTTCATGTTTATTACAGCGTCACTTGAATCGGCACGAAAAAGTGCAGCGGATTCAAATTACAGTACGACAGATGAGGAACGACTTGGTAGAGGAAAAAGACCTCGTATTCTTTACAGGCCTTTCAATTCTGATGATGAACTCGAAATAATACATGTGGAAGAAAGAGTACGTACATATATAACTCATATTTATAGTTCGATCTTATTTTATCTTAATGTCTTAAGATGCCATTATCAATTTGTGATTAGTTTACAATATTAAGACTATGCTTAAAAACGGTCTTCAGTAATATTCGGACTATTGGTGCTTTCCAGCAAAAACACTGTGTAACACAGTGTCCACTGGTGAGAGTGAAACAACACTGATATGTTCTCTCTCTCACACTAGTGGATATTGTGTTACACAGTGCCTATGAGTATGTGTTCTTTATTTTTATAAACTATTATATGTATATAATGTTAAGAAATCCAATTATAATTTTTAATTAGTTCTCTTTTATTGATTATATTAATTCAGCAAATTATTATAATCTTATAGAGTATAATTTAATGCACTTTTTATACAGAAAACCGATTCCAACCAAATATTTTTGAATCCATGCCATCATGTCCTGAAAACTTTGAATTTTACAATTATGTACAACACTTTCAAGACGCAGGATTTAGCGGAAACAGAGACGAAGCTGCAACTTCACAATCTGGTATGTAATTAATATTTTACCCATATACATATACAGTCATATGATCAAAATTATTAAATACTCTCAAATTTTTCTTATTTAATAGTACAAAAAATTAAGGATGTTTTAATAATTTTGACCGTAACTATATATAATAATGATGATATAAATTAATGTTGCTTTTTCAGAAACAAATTCAAAAAACGGCGGTATTTTCTCCACGTGCGCAAGAGTTATCTGTATCGTTGCAAGGTGTACCTGTATTAATACAAGGTATGTACCCAGCAAAACACCAATATATAATTGTTACATTGCTATAATAAAACGGAATATAACAGGTAATATAACATGTACGTTTACATGTAACATCCATGTTAGTTGTAATTTCTCACTCATAGATGTAACATTTAAATATAACATATATTAACATTGTAGTTATATTGTAATTATATACCAAATAGCACATTGATGTATTAATAAGTCAATGCTATCTTGGGGTATAATGACAATATAGTAGTAGTAGTAGTAGATTGGTAGTGAGTGGTTCCATAACTTAGCCCCCCGACGGCACCTAGATCCAGCGAGATCCATTGTGTCTCCTCACTCTTGTCTTTAAACTGAGTGATGTGTACTCAGCCCAGGTTCTCCACTAGGCTTATGAGTTCCACCACCCTTGTTTTGGTCTAATTCTTGGGATTTAAGAAAACTTTTGTCCCCAGATCCTGAATCTCTTTCTAGCCAGAGCCGGACATTGGCACAGAATATGTATGCTGTCCTCTTTTTCCTCCCCGCATAGTCGACACTCCTTCCTGTCTGCGAGTCTGATATTGAATAGGTGGGCTTTGAGTATTGGTGAATGTCCTGTCAACAGTCCTATCCCCATCCTCAATTTCTGCCTATTCAATGTGAGCAGTTCCTTGGTTCTGTTACCATTTATGTCTTTTATCAGGAATTTGGCCTGTCGGCAGGATTTCAGATTATTTCACCTGGCCTTATGTTTGTTTGTCTATACTTTCCCTGATGAAGTTCTTACCCAGCGTAAAGGGCACTCCCATCTCCCGACTATCTGGTGCTTTGCTAGCCCCTTCTCTAGCCAGTGAGTCTGCTATTTCGTTACCCGGTATGCCCTGATGCCCGGGCACCCAGACTAACGTTACTTTATTTGTTCCACACAGCTCCTCCAGCGCCAGCATGCAGTCCCATACCAAGCAAGACTCGGTGGTCGCACACCCGCCAACGCCAGAAGGGCCGCCCTACTGTCTGTGCAGATATATATTTTCCTGCAATTTGTTCCTTTGGTTAGGTTCAGTTCGGCACATCTGAGGATGGCGAGCATCTCTGCCATAAAGACCGTGCAGTCGCCTCCCATTGGAATACTCTCCCTATGGTTTTCCCCAGGTCCATATACTCCTGCTCCAAAGCAGTTGTTTATTGCTGATCCGTCCGTGAACCACATGTCCACCTTTGTGTCCATGATTCCGCCCGGTTTCAGCCACTCGTTTCTATCAGGTATCCATATCTTAAAGTGTTTTAACCAGTTGATACTTTCTTGTAGTTCTGTCTTGTATTCCCTCAATAGGGTACTTTTGGAGAAGACCAAGCCTGGTGTGTCCCAGTCCTGTGTTTCTCCATTCACCCTGACATTTCAGACGGTATGCCGTGGTATTGGCTGATTTTATCACGGCCAAGCCTATTGGCGTAACACTGAGTGCTATTTCAAAGCGCCTCTGTGGGTGTGGTTCTCATGGCCCCCTACTGCAGCCCTTAGGTAGTTACCTTGCAGGCTTTTAAGTAGTTTCTCTGCCTCCCCTTTATTTATTCTCGTCCACCAGACAACTGACGCGTATAGCAGCCGCGGTAGCAGGACCGCCCTGTACAGCCACAAAGCTGCACCAGCGCTGATGCCCCACGACTTGCTCATTGCCCTTCTGCACATCACATGGATGCATAGAACTTTTTCCTTTGCTCTATGAGATGTTTTCCCCAGCTAAGCTTAGGATCTAGAAACAGTCCCAAGTATTTCACCGAGTCTGTAAACGGTATTTCCTCTCCCCAGAGTTTTAACGTCTCTATGGGTTTAGGTTTATATTTTCTGGTGAAGACCATAATATTTGTCTTGGTCGGATTAACCGTTAGACATCTGTTCTCACACCAGTTTGCACAATCCTTAAGATATCCTTTGCTTGGTCCCTTAGTGTGTTGAGAAATGGTCCTCTAACCACTATGGCCACGTCATCAGCATAGCGAAAGGTCGAGAAACCTTTCCTCTGTAGCTCCTTTAGCAGGTCGTCTATCACTAGACACCACAACAGAGGAGATAAAACTCCCCCCTGTGGGCAGCCTCTCGTTGGTTTTCCTCTGATGAAGATGTCTTGGCACTCCACCGTCAAGCGTCTGTCCACTAGCATATTTCCTATCCAGTCCACCAGTGGTTCTTGAATTCCATGTTTGATCAGTGCCTCCCCTACCATTTCGTGTGAAGTGCTATCGAAAGCGCCCTCGATGTCCAGGAAGATTCCGATCGCATAGCCCTTTGCCTCCAGCTGACTCTCAACTTTGCCTATCAGGTGATGTAGAGCGGTTTCGGTAGACCTGCCCTCCCTGTAGGCATACTGAGAGTCGGCTAGAGGTTGTTGTATTAGAGAGTTGGACTTGAGAAATCTGTCCACCAGTCTCTCTAAGGTCTTCAATACAAAGGACATAAGGCTAATTGGTCTATAGTCCTTTGCCCTGACGTGACCGTTCTTGCCAGGTTTAGGTATGAAAACCACCTTGGTTTCTCTCCACTTCTGGGGGACATGTCTAAGGGCAATACTTGCCCTGTAGATTTTTGTCATTGGGCCTAGCAAGATGCTCAGCCCTTTCTGCAGCAGGATCGGGTATATTCCATCAGGTCCTGGAGCCTTTAAAGGCTCGAAGAAACCGACCGCCCATTCCACTGCTTGCGGATAGGCTACTTTAGCTGCCAGTACCCATGCCCTTGATTTGTGCACGGTCATGGGTCTCTGCCTGTTGTTGTTGTCTGCTGAGTCCTCCCTAAAGCCTGGGAAATGAATTTCCATAAGGTGCCGTAGGGTCTCCTCCGCAGTTTCTGTGTACCCTCCATTGGGACGCTTAAAGCAGCCCCATTGTGTTGTGGTTTTCCTTGCAGAGTATTCTACTCAGTCTAGATGCTTCAGGAGCACTCTCTATACTTGAGCAAAAAACTTCTCCATCCTTTTCTTTTAGCTTTTACTATGGCCTTTTTGTAAATTCTCTGAGATTTCCTGTACTCCTCCCTCGGTGTATCTACATTTCTAGCCTTATTAAAAAGTCTTCTCCCCTCAGCCCTTAGCTTAGCTAGCTCTTTATTCCACCATGGTGCTTTGGCTGAAAGGTTCTTTGACTCTAATGGGCAGTTCATCTCGTATGAGTATTTAATGGCATCATTCAAGTAGTCTCCCGCTGTTTCCAAATTTTCTTTGGTGTGGAATCCAGTGGGTGCTTCCTTGAGTCGACTCCTAAGGTCTTCCTCGTACCCTCTCCAATTTGTTTTCCTAGGATTTCTCTTCCATAACCCTTGGCTCTGTACTTGCTCCATGGTGAAAACGGACCTGCCTGTGGTCTGATCCTGAGGGCTCATCAGAGACCCTCCATCCCCTCAACAGGTCCAGTATTCCGCCTGAGCATATGGTTATATCTATCACTTCCTGTCTTCTAGAGTCCAGGAAGGTAGGTTCTGTTCCTCTATTCAGGATGTGTAGCTCCATACCTACCACAAAGTTGAATAGGCTCTCACCCCTGGGATTTATGTCGGTGCTCCTCCACACCAGGTGGTGCGAGTTGGCATCGCATCCCAGGAGTATTTCTAGGCCCTTTCTGCCTTGCATAAGTCGTGAGTTTCATCATGTTTTCGTGTGGGGGCAGGTTTTCCAAATCGTAGGGCATGTACACTGACCCTATAATTAGATCCCTGGCTATTCCACCGGTCGTCTTTATCTTCAGTCTGATGGCAACAAAGTCACCATCGCTAAATTGTGGCAGTAGACAGGCGTCTATTCCTTTCGCTATAATGCACGCTCTCGGTCGGTCCGTGTTTCCGGCCCAGAATAG
Organism: Nylanderia fulva; assembly: GCF_048542155.1. Taxonomy (NCBI): domain Eukaryota; kingdom Metazoa; phylum Arthropoda; class Insecta; order Hymenoptera; family Formicidae; genus Nylanderia; species Nylanderia fulva. The sequence goes on along the minus strand of NW_028190654.1, from coordinate 390,693 downwards.
TTTTCCACAGCTGCCAAGTCCTCTTATGTGTCCCTTGATGATCCATGGTTCCTGTATTAAAAATATATATTTACTTGTGTGCATCACAGCTGCGCACCTGGCTAGTACAGCCGAGGCGCTTTTGCTGTGATGCAAGTTAATCTGCGTAAAGTGAATCCGGTCCGCCATATTTATGCTGACGGGTCCGGTGATTTCTCCTTTGCGCCTTCCTTACTGCTTTCTCCAGCAGGCAACCTGATCGTTGCCTGCCCAAGTCCACAGTAGGGTTTAAAATTGAGAGCTCTTAGCGCCCTCAAAGCCCCATCCCCAACAAGGGCAGCGAAGTGGGTGCTCGTGGCGTCCCTGCTTTCGCTACCCTTCGCGATCACCCAGTCCGGTGACTGGATGCCTACGTTCTGCCTGTCAAGTAGCTCCAACGCTTCCTTGACAGGTATTGTGGGATCCTCAACATGCACTACAATTCGATGTCTCTTAGGGAGCTCATCGACTCGCAGTGCACGCAGTTCGATCCCATTGATCTTGATTTCTGAGGTTAGGCTTCTAAGCCACTCCTCAGTTTCCCTGTTCGTGCAGTTAAAAACAACTGCCCCGTCCCTATCCGAGGTGCCTCTGAAAGTAGGCGCTTTGGTACCCCTTGCTAAGCAAAGGATACGCCTTCTGACCGTTTCTTTCAGAAGCGATGCCTCGTCTTTTTCCAGTCTTTTGTCAGGGTAAGCCAAGGGAACCAGGGCAACCCTCACAAGACCGGAGGTCAATTGGGCAAAAGTCCTTTGATCAGTTATGACTTTCGGCTTTTTGCCCAACTGAGTGTTACTGGCAGGACTGGGTGTGCTATGCTCCGATCTGAGTCGCTTTACCGCCCCAGAAGAAGTTCGCTCCCCCGTCCTGGGAGTAACTGTCGAAACAGATGTCAGTTCCGAGGTGGGCTTTTCAGCTTCCCCCCTTCGCCTCCATCTGCTTCTGTTTTTATAGCGTCGCCTTGCCGCTCCGCTATAACGAACCCTAGCGATTGGTGGCTGGGCCTTATTTGGCTCCGCCCCCGAATTGCTCGGGCTTTCTCCTCCAGGTCGTTCGTCACCTAAGGTGGCCACGCCCTGTAGGACTTCCGAAAAGTTTTCATTTTGATTTTGGCTTGTACTCATATTTGATCCCACGAGTACCGCAGCCGCGCGGTATCACCTGGGCAGAGCCGCGAATGCCCAGGGCTTGGCTCGATACTCTCGAAGGTCGCCCGGTATCCGAGAGGCACCGTTTGTAACGTAACTCCCCTTACGCCATGCAGCCCTCAGCACGGTTGCACACACTTTAGCTTGGGGAGGTTCCTCTTTGTCCGGCGCACACGGTTGCCATCTCCTGAGCGAGCGGCCCCCGCGCGCCCTCTCAAGCCCCTCCACCCGCCCCAGCAGCCGGACGAGCCAAGGGGGCCCAGGCCAGTCGGTCACACACCCTTGAACGGGTGATATCCTTCCGCCCCGGACCCCCCCCCACCCCATCAGCCGCGGGACTTCGTCAAGGTGGGAACCCATCGGGGGGATGAAATTATAAAACATAATGAAGAAATTTGAACATAATCTCGCAAACTACGTAAAGACAAAACTTCGATTATCATTCGATTTAATTACAATGATTGAAACAACTATTCTTAGATGTCTTATGTTTAAGACCATCTCTCAAATAAATGCACAGTTGAACAGCGCGAACAGTCTGCTCCGGCATTTTCGCGAGATGAGTCCCATTTTTCAATCCTTTTTTCAAAATAGATATGTTAAAAGGATTCTAATGAAGAACACTCGGAAAATATAAATTTGCAATAACTTACATATTGATGTTATGTGTTGGTTGTTGCGACTCAGCAATTCAAAAGAATAATACGTGTCATTGTTATATCATAGCCTGTTTATATAGTCAATAGTGTTATCAGTAGTTAAATGTTAATTTGTTTTTAAAAAAGTGTGTCAGATAATTCTATCTAATATTTTAGTCCCTTCTTAATTAAAAGTGTGCTTATCATTTAAAATATGTTCAGTAATCACCGAATGTCTTGCATAGTCTAATTTAATATTGTTTTTATGTTCGTTAAGTCTGGTACGTAATTGTTTCTTTGTTTGTCCAATATAGGTTGCGTCACAGTCTCTACAATTAATTTTATATACAACATTTGAATTGCTGGAGTGGTCATTCTTGTCTTTGTGTTTAATCCAATTGTTTAGATTTTTTATAACACAATATCCTACATTTACATCCGATTTTTTAATATTAGCTGATATTTTTTCGGAGATGGATTCTAAATATGGAATTGCAACAAATTTGTTATTTTTATCCTTGTTATCGTCAGGACTCTTTTTATTTTCTCTATCCGTTATATTTAATTTGCTGCCGATAAGATCTTAATCTTACGATTTATTTGATTAAAAATAAGAACAAGAGAGTAGCTATTTGATAACAGAACATTTATAATTGTATGCAAATTTGTACCATGGAATCGAGGATGCGACAATAGTAGTGTTCTGTCCACTAAATTATAAATAGTGCCTAATTTGTGGCACATCGAATGGTTGGAATAAAAAGATAAAAATCTACCTGAAAAAGGTTTTTTATGGAACCAATCTACATATATCGCATCCTCAATCACATTAATAGAAATGTCAAGGAAATTAATGCTACGATGGGCCAGATAAAAAATATGGACTTGACCTTGAATGACCTATTGACGGTCAGGTCAAGTGAAGTTATCAATGTTTTTTTAAATGGAAACCCCTATTTTTTATTTTACATTTTCTTGTAGCCCTTGTCGAGACATTTCTAAAACACTATCTACTGATGTCTTTTACGCAAACCGTTCCCAAGATATGAAGCTTAAAATGCGATATATCGTCGGCATTTGCATTACCCGATGTACACTGCGAGGAGGTTAAATTGCTCGGTCGGATCGAAAATTTATTATGTCTTGATAAACCCTAAATGCAATATTCTGCGATGTATGATGATGAAGTTTGCACTCTTTCAGAGAAAAGCGGACGATGTTTCTACTTATTGTTAATCTTTGTCTGTTATTAATCTTTGTCAAGTATTGTTTATTATTAACTGATTAATAACATCAGCCAGACGTGAAATAGACTACTTTCGCTAGTGGTGAGATTTAATTTGATCGAGTATCTTGTTCGTAATAAAGAGAGAGAGAGAGAGAGAGAGAGAGAGAGAGAGAGAGAGAAGGAGAGAGATAGAGGGAGAGGGAGAGGGGAGAAAGAGAGAGAGGGAGAATGTAAAGATATATTTATGTTTTTCTAATGTCAATCTTTCACAGACTTATCAAGTGAAAAAAATTATAATATTCTTTGCCGTGATAGAATCAGAGAATTGTATAAAAATCTGCTTTTCTTTATTTTAATCTTCGTATAAATGTTGACAGCCAAATCGTAATTGTCACTACTTTTTTACTCTAGGCTTCTGTAACGGAATGATAAAATGTAAAATTAACATTTATTTATTTAATTTTTATATTAAAACTATATTATTTTCATAAATTTAACATATATAAGATAGGCAATAAGAGCCAAATCGCGGATGACAGTGCGTTATTCTAAACGAAACTAAATTTTTTCGTTAGAATTAAATACCTGTGCACAAGGCACCAAATTTTTACTTGGACACTGCCAAGATATACAATTGGAATAATCTCTACAAGAGATTTTTAATTCCATGTATCCCCTATTCCCCCTAAAGAAATAAAGTGCGAGAGAAAAATATAGATCCGAAAGTCGCAGAATCGGGAATCGAACCCGAGACCTTTCGCTTGCCGGGCGACTGCTCTTCCAACTGAGCTATTCAGATCCTTTCGATTCTATACTTTTCTCTGTTATATATATTAATGTTGGTAAATAAACGCCTTTAAGCCAGCGTGTATAAATTAAGAGTTTAACTAGGCTCTGTAATATAAATATAAATTTAACATATATAAGATAGGCAATAAGAGCCAAATCGCGGATGACAGTGCGTTATTCTAAACGAAACTAAATTTTTTCGTTAGAATTAAATACCTGTGCACAAGGCACCAAATTTTTACTTGGACACTGCCAAGATATACAATTGGAATAATCTCTACAAGAGATTTTTAATTCCATGTATCCCCTATTCCCCCTAAAGAAATAAAGTGCGAGAGAAAAATATATTATTTTCACACAAAATTTATTTCAAATTACTTAAAACTTTGCATTTTATGGTGTTAATATTTATTAACACCATATTTGTGTCATAATTTAATATACCTATATTATTTTAAATAAACACAATAATTTCTATGGACCGTTTTGGACATTTAATAAAAATTAATGGTTTATATATATATATATATATATATATATATGTATATATTGTATATATGTATATATAAATGTATGTATGTATGTATGTATGTATGTATATATGTATGTATGTATATATGTATGTATATGTATATATGTATGTATGTATAGGATGTCCTGCAACTGATGTCCACAGTGAAACTTATATTTGTATTCTTGAGATTATTCTAAAAATAAACATGATTTTGAAATTTTCACGATTTTCTTCATCTATAAATTTTTTGCGATATTCTAATGATACCCTCCTCATTCTTATTCAACATTTATGGGGTTCAACTTTTATAAAATTTTTTTACATAAATAATTATATTAATATATATATATATATATATATATATATATATATATATACAAGTGTAATAAATAAGTATTTCTTTATATATATAAATATATATGTTTTATATACAAATTTGACATGATTATATATGCACCCTTATTTTTTATATATAAATTTACATAATTATGTATAAAAATGGACATATTTTAAAAGAATGAATGAGTGAGTGAACGAGTAACTGGCTGTTGCCGTAAAACGATATGATTGATTGCATTGATTACTAATTGATAGAATACTAACAATAAGCATAAAGGATCAAGAAAGAGAGAGAGAGAGAGAGAGAGAGCTCTCTTTTTTTACTTTTCAGAAAATAGTGACATTCAATGCAAACGATCAATTATACTTATATTTCCTTACGACACATACAACCCGGGAAAAAATTTTTTATATATAATTATATTAAAATAATTGTATAATTTTATACATATAATCGCAAAATTATATGTATAATTATACAATTATTTTATATAATTATATATAAAAAATTTTTCCCCGGCTGTACGTGTCGTAAAGAGATATACAGTTCACCGTTTGCATTGAATGTCTCTATTTTCGGGAAAGTAAAAAAAGCTCGCTCTCTCTCTCTCTCTCTCTCTCTCTCTCTCTCTCTCTCTGTCTCTCTCTTTTTGTTTTATAGACTGCATACAATTTATCTTACATTTACAGTAAAAGTAATTATTATAACAATTTACAGGTATATGCGAACAAATAAAATTCGTTAGAATCACAATGTCTATCAAATATATATTTCAGTAAACTCCCCAGATAGCACAAGACGTCCTATGGACGTACATTTTATATCCATTTTACGTATGTACGTCCATGGACATGAAATGAACGTCCATTGTACATCCGATTTCGGACATCCATCAGTGACTAATATTTGGACGTCCACAGGATGTCCATCAAATTCTCTTACAGCACGAAATATTGCTAAAATATTGCATAAATATTTTATTTCATTGTATCATAATAAATATTGAAGCAACATTGTGCAAATATTATAAATTTAATATTTTATTGGAGACATTGCAAAATATACTATGCAATATTATCTTGTAATAGTTCCTTCATTTGCCGCTATGCGACGCAAGATTCGCTGTTCATCTCGCTATTAAATTTAGTTAAGAGAATTATAAAGCGCATGCAAAAAGTGGCTATTACAGTTAAATATGTTATAATTATTCTGATCAGTTTAACCTTTCTGATACTATCCCAACACAAAAAATTTAGATATTGAATTAATTGAAAAAATTGAACAAATAAAAATTCGGATAAATAAAATGCGAAAATAAGAAATATTCTGCAATATTTTATGATTAGTATAAAAATGAATTAATTTTGCATGTCAAATTTATTATTGCTTATAAATTTCTTCTTTATGAATTTTAAATGTCATTTTCAATTATATACATGTATAATAAAGAACCAAAATATGTTTATTAAAGATTTAAAATTTATTCATAAAAGATCCAAAATTCGTCCATTAGATCCATAATTAGTTTATATGAGATCCAAAATTCGTCCGTTAGATACATAATTTATCCATTTAAAATCCATAAATGACCAATGGACGACTTATGGACGTCCAGACCAGTTGCAAACGGACGTACAATGGACGTCCCTTGTACGTCCGCTGCAGGTAATCTGGACATCCGATGGATGTACACAATGTCCGGATCGGACATCCGTTGTACGTACATAGGATGTACTTGTGCTTATTGGGTCATTACTCGAATTACTTCGATGTATGAAAAATAAGATTTAGTTTTTATAAATTATAAATGCATATACTTATTATCTATAAAAATCATGTGAATATTATTGTATTATACAAATATAATTAAAATAAAATTGTATGTCATTATATATTTCATGTGTTTAATAATATAAATAACACAAAATTTTTTCTGTTTTATATATAGTTTTTTATAGAAAAAAATTGATGTATTATTTATATTATCAAACATAAAATATATAATGGCATACATTGGCTACACTAATTCAGAGGTTATCTTTTTCCTTCCAATGTCGAACAAAAAAGACAACCTCTGAACTAATGTGGCCAGTGTAGCCAAAACGAACAGACCTTATAAAAAACAGAAAGAGAGAGAGAGCGAGAGAAAGAGAGAGAGAGAGAGAGAGAGAGAAACACGTTGCAGCTCCATCTATCACGATATCACGCAACTAATCTACTGCTCTGTTTTATTCCGCAGCCTCGATTTGCACACACACATATGCGTGAAATGTTTTTTTATATATAACTTTTTTATTAGACTTGCAATCTCACTTTTAATTGCTTACTAATATTTCTTCATATAATCCTTACCGCGCATACTATATTTCATGCACAGACAAACTGCAAAACTTTTTTTATTAAATAAGTATTATTACAAACTGACACAAAGCAGCCGATAACAAAACTGTAATTTTTGATTTTTATATGATTTATATATGCAAACATAGCTAGCGCGGTCCGTTTTTATAAGTACTTTAATCGTGGAAAAGGATTTATTGATCAGTATAGTCAATAAAAAGTTATATGAAAAAAATAAATATTCTCGCATTCGGTCGGTAAAAACATCATTTAGGATCCCCTTAACCATCTCCGAAAAATTTGCAACATTTTGGTACCAATTTCGTAAAAATCGGTCCATAAATATGCGATTGCGTGGGTAGATGCGTGGGTGGGGATGTAAAACTTAAAAAAAAACACATTGTCGCCATCTTCGAAAAATTTGCAACATTTTTGTATCAATTTCAATAAAATCGATCAATAAATGTATGATTGCGTGGGTGGATGGCGGTGTAAAACTTAAAAAAACTACATATTAGCCATCTCCGAAAAATTTTTAAAATTTTGGTATCAGTTTCGAGGGAATCGGTCCATTAATGAGGAAATGCGTGGGTGAGTGAGTGGAAGTATGAAACTTAAAGAAATCATTTTTTTCAATATTTTAGAACATTCTAAACACTTTGGTGTAGAAATCTGGAAAAAATTTTTTTCGCGAAAACACCCTCCTCTATGAAAAAAAAATTTTTTTTAAATGAAAATAAACCCCACAGCAGCCACCCCCGAAAAATTTGCAACATTTTGGTACCAATTTCGAGAAAATCGGTTCATAAATGTGGAAGTAGTTCGCGTACAGACAGACAGACAGACGACGTGACTTATATATATAGATTTTGCATGCTCTTGTTTTGTCATCCGCCATTTTTAGTAAATTTATATTGCAACATTGAAATGAATAGACTCTTAAAGTAGAGATTCAACGCTTTATTTTTATTTTTTAAAAATCTTTCTATCTTTATTATTTACGAAGTTATCGTGATTTGTCATTTAATGATTTTTTCCATATTTTTTAAATGTACCGCTTTTTTGGAATGAGTATATTTTAACAAACTTTTCATTGATATATACAATATATTGCACAAACTTTCATATATCCAAAAAATGATCAGTAAAATATTTTACAATGTTATATATTAATAATCACACTATATTAATGATCACTCTATATCGTACACACGTCTACGGTCTGCTTCATATAACGGTATTTGCAATTCTTCATTACAGTGTTAATTTTTCGTATATTGAGGTATATTACTCCTCCTGAAGACGTCGTCAAAGATCCGGTAGGATCAAGTTTCATAGGTATCAAAGTCTTTTCGCAAGGTGTCACTTCAAAGTTAATCAAGAATTTTACAAAAGCTAGTTTCGTCTCTACAAGTGCCATACGATTACCTGTAAAATAAATAACTGTATAATAATCTGTATATATAATATATGTATATATATATATATATATATATATATATATATAATATATAATATTAATTGTAAACAAAGAAGGGCTATAAGAACTATTAAACGTAACACAGTTGTCAGATGATATTAATAAAATTCATTTAAACGAAATAATAAATACATAAGAAATAAACATTTATGCAAACGTTTCGGCTGACATTTTGTTCGGTGAATGGTGAATATATTTATAATATACGACGGTCGGTAATTAATGAACGCATAGATAAAAGCTCTCTCGGCCGCTAGTACGACAGCGCCAATCAAAAATTATCGCGCCACAGTGCAACGGTGTGTGTGTCTTGTGCGTGCGGGATTCATTCGAGAAGTAGCGTCCAACGTGTGCACACGTGCGAGTCGTTCTTTCTTTGTGTAGCGATCATTGCGTGATCTGCTATTATACGTTTCTAATATACGTTTCTCTTATACGTTCCTTATATATCAGTGCATAATCTGATATTATACGTTTCTTATATATCAGTGCATAATCTGATATTATACGTTTCTTATATATCAGCACATAATCTGATATTATACGTTTCTATATGTCATTGCGTGATCTGGTTTGTGCGTTTCTTGTATTATGCGTTAGTCGCTCGCAAAATTCCAGAGTGAATGCGTGTATTACAACGGATCGTGCAGGCCGATCATCGTGCCGAGCACGAAAAGCAAGCGACATCCTTATACGATACACATACAATACATTTCAAAATAAAATGGATTTTTTACGCCATACAGGCTTTTTCCCATCAAAAGTGTAGTTTTATTTCTCTACAAACTTGAAATACCTAATCACGAAAAGGAAAAACGAAACATCGGTAGGACTTTTGAACCGCAAGAGTTTCTACCATACAAATTGGTGTCAGAAGAATCGGATGCGAAACCACGACCACATTGACGAGAAATCTCTGTCATCAGCCGTTCGTCGTCCTCGGACTCGCCACCCCCAGCCTCATCACATTGCTGCCGAAGGTCAACAGAACCGAAAAATAAGTATTCAATACATATTTTACATACGAACATTTTTGCATTGTTCCTTCAATACACGTACTTTTTTGCATAAATATTTGCATTGTTCATTTGCTATACGTTTCATGTAAAATATATTTTCTACGAATATATTACATATAGATTTGCTATTATCAGTCGCATCAGTGTGCGAGTTCATACGATACTTATAATCAAGAGGCGTTCTGTGTTTGTCTCGCGGGCAGCGACAAAGGACACCGCGCCCGTAAGTCGATACGGGTTCGGGCGTGTTTACCATAACAGCAATATAAACATCGAAGCGACGTAGCGGCTATTATTCTTTGTTCTCGCGCGTTCTTTCTAACGAGTCATCAAGATGACGGAACGCGTGAAGATAATAAATCGAAAACGTATTACGTTAAAAACGCAGATAACCAAACTGGAAAAAATTCTTGCGGAAGCAAAACTTGACCCCGCAAATATAAAGGCGCGTTTCTCCCGCATAAAGGAATTGTTTACCGCATACGAGGATTTATATGATGAGTTCGCGCTATTAACTAAGTCAGATAATGATGCTCTTTTAGAATTCGACGACATACAAGATCGGTATTACGCGCTTGTCGCAAAATTTGAGTCGCTTTATCCGTCGACAAATACGCAACGCGCAAATGAATTAAATACTACATCAGTAATAATCGATCAAGGGACGCGTCAAATCAAACTTCCGCATGCCGATTTACCTGAATTCGATGGCGATTTTGGCAAATGGTTATCTTTTAGAAATACATTCGTCGCGATGATTGATTCATGTACCGATATGAACGATTTACAGAAATTCGCTTATCTGAAGAGTTGTTTACAGGGTGACGCGTTAAATAAAATTTCTATTTACGACGTAAGCAAAGAAAATTATAAAACAGCTTGGAAATCAATGCTCGATTCGTACGACAAACCACGCATTCTAATCGTTAACCATCTCGATTCGATTTTAGATTTGCCGGTACAAACGAAAGCCACACATAAGGGTCTTTCGAAACTCGTTGACGACATGCGTCAACATGTAAACATGCTTGCAACATTAAATATAGAACTCGGCGAACATTTATTAGTTCGAATATTGGAACGGGCATTACCAAATCACATTCGCGCAAAATGGGAAAAAACGCTTGATTCAAAAACACCGACACTCGATCAAATTTACAAATTTATTTCGGAAACTGCATATCGTTTGTATTCATTTGAACAAGATAAATCGCACGTTAAATTGGAAGAAAACAAGAGACCATTCGGCGGGAAAGATTTTAAAGCATTAAAAATGCAAAGGACAAATCAAGGCGCGCGTACATTAATGACTAAAACGTCAACAAACAATGCGAATTGTCCGCTGTGCAAAAGGGAGATGCATTACGTATACAAGTGTCCCGAATTCATAAAAATGACGACACGATAACATCAAGATTTTGTGAAAAGGACATCGTTGTGCAGAAATTGTCTGCATACACATCAAGGCAGATGCTTATTTTCACATTGCAGAAAATGTTCGAAATTTCATAATACCTTTTTACACGAAGAATCCGCCAAGTCGGAAACGACATCGACCAAATTCAAGAAAGACGGCGCGTCTGATAACATCGCGAAGACAAAAATCGAATCGGCATGACGAGACGTAATTGCTCATAGCTTTATGGCGCAGACTTTACAATCGGAATTAATATTAAGCGCACAAATACGAATTAAAGATTCAAGCGGTAATTTCGTGACATGCCGTGCATTATTAGACACGTGCTCTACGGCACATTTTATTACGATTGATAATAACGGCAATCTTGCAACAAGATTGAAATTACCGATACGTTCATGCGTTCTTCCTGTAGGCGCGATCGACAATATGAATACTTTTGCTAGATGCATTGTCAAATGCACATTCTATTCACGGTTTAACGACTTTAACAAAACTCTTGAGTTTCTAGTGATTCCTAAAATTTCCGATAGGACTCCAAACGAAATGTTTCCGCGCGAATCAATTAACATACCACGAAATATAAATTTGGCTGATCCACAATTTTATCTGCCATAAAAAATCGACATGCTTATCAGCTCGGGAGCCACAATGTCGTTATTATCAATCGGACGAATTAATTTATCACGCTACGATCTTGATCTGTTTTTACAGAAAACACAACTCGGATGGACAATCGCTGGCGGAACGGCAAAAACCATAAACGGCAATCAAGGGTTTTGTCAATTAACTGAATTAAGAAGACAAATTGAAAAATTTTGGCTACTCGACGACGCGAACGCTTGTCAAATCAAAACGATAGAAAATAACGAATGCGAAATACACTTCGTGAAACATGTTACACGCGATAGTTCAGGACGCTACACGGTTCGTCTGCCATTTCGTATACAAAATCCCGATTTCGGAAATTCTCGATCAATAGCGTTGCGACGTTTCGTCGGAATACAAAGGAGACTCGATTCTGATCCAGAACTCAAACGCGATTATTATCGAGTCATAAACGAATACATCAAATTAGGTCATATTACGCGAGCTACCGACGAATCTCTCAGCGGTTATTATCTTCCGCATCATGCAATCATAAAGGCCACAAGCGCAACTACAAAAACGCGAGTAGTTTTCGATGCCTCCGCAAAATCGAATAAAGGCATTTCCTTAAATGATACTTTGATGGTCGGTCCGACCATTCAATTAAAATTATTCAAACATCTCGTGCGTTTTCGTACGTTCAAATACGTATTGACGGCCGATATACCTAAAATGTATCGACAAGTTTGGATACATCCGGACGATCGTAGATATCAACAAATTTTTTGGTTTTACGCGGACAAAATTCAAGTTTTTCAATTAAATACGGTAACATTCGGTGTATCATCGGCGCCGTTCCTAGCTATTCGAACAATACAAAAACTCGCGAGCGATGAAGGCTCAAATTTTCCGATAGGAGCAAAGATCTTGCACAATGATTTTTACGTAGATGATTTACTATCAGGCGCAAATACGCTTGAAGAGCTTATTCACATTCGTAATGAAGTCATTGAAATATTGAAACGCGGTGGTTTTGATATACGCCAATGGGCATCAAATTATCCGCGAGCTTTAGAAAATCTACCGGAAAGACTTAACAATCTAGAATTTCTTACTGATGAAAATCCGATTCGAAAAACGTTAGGCATCTCCTGGAATGCGCAGCGCGATGAATTATTTTATACGGTCGAAACTATTGAGCGCCCCGAGAGGATTACTAAACGATTTATTTTATCCGAAATCGCTAAGATTTTTGACCTTCTCGGCCTACTTGGTCCGGTCATGCTCATTTCTAAAATCCTTCTGTAACAATGCTGGAAGGCAAAAATAGATAGGGACGAATCCGTTCCTCACGCATTACAAAATGCTCGGCAGTCCTTCTCGGAACAGCTCGCATTAATTGATAATTTAGAAATAAATCGACATGTATTGATAAACGATGCGATCGATATTCAACTTCATGGATTTTCCGATGCCAGCAAGGCCGGTTACGGAGATTGCATATACGTACGTTCGAGTAATAGATAGATAGATATGTTTATTGTTGCTCCAATTAGAGATTACAAGGCGCTTTTTTTCTTGTTTAAAGGAGCGGTTCCAAACCTTTATACCTCCATTAACATTCCATCTTAACCTATAACTTAATCCTACAACTTAAATCTAATAATCTATATAATCATATATACAGTCATATATATAGTCATAACAAAAAAAAATCGCCACGCCGCTCGCTTCGCCGTCTACCATGCCTTTCCTCGCCTTTCCACCCTACCTACTTCCTGCCTGCTCTTACACACACCCGACCCTTTTATCCTAGTCTTTCTTATCCTACGTTTTTTTATATACTATTTTCGCAATCTTATGTACTTCTTAACCTAAGTGGGACCTCCGCTTCCGGTTACTGTTACCCTTTCTCACTTCTTTCACTCTTCCCTCTCTCTCCCTCTCTCTCCCTCTCTCTCTCTCTCCCTCTCTCTCCCTTCTCTCACACACACCCTCTCCCTCTCTCTCTTCCCTCATCTCTTACCCTCTCTCTTCCCCCTCTCCTCCTTTCCCATCCTTCCCATCCTCCCCTTTCCCCTCCCCTCTTGCTTTCTCTAACCTTTTTAGCCACGTTTCCCCTTCTCCCTCCTCTCCTAACACCTCCTTCACCATTTCCTGCCAACTCTCTTCCCTTCCCCATTCCATGCATTCCTTCCACACATGCTCCCACCTTTCCAGCCCTCTCCCACACATTCTGCATTTCCTCTTCTTCTCTTTTTCCCAGTATCTATTTCCCTTCATCTCATTCCCCAATCTATACCTTGCTATTCTCCTCCACCTGTCTTCCGTCCACCCTTTCTTTAGATAGTCCGGTATTCTCTCCCCTTTGACCTGTTTGTACCATCTATTGTATTCCGACTTTTCTATTTCTTCTATCCTCTCTTCCCTCTGCTCCTTCCTTTCCCAGTCCTCAACTTCTGCCCATCTGAACTCCCCTTTTTCTCTTCTTTCCTCTATCTCCCTTATTTCCATCCCCTTACCCTCAAAGAAATCTCTCCTTCCCCTCTCCCAATCTGACAATTCCCCTCCTTTCTTTGATCTCCCCCAAACATACTTTCGCCAGCCACCCTCCCTTACCCTCCTCTAGTCTCTTCTCATACCCCCACGCCCTTCTTCCCATCCTTGTCCTTATCTTTTCCCTCTGCAGCTTCTCCCTTACCATATAACCAGGCGTTCCCCAATCTACTCCTAACATCCATCTCAAATACCTTTCTTGTATCCTTTCCATCCCCTCTCTCTCTTCCCACCCCCATATCTCCACCCCATATCCTAAAACCGTCCATACTAATGCATCAAATAGCCATATCCTCCTCCCCCAATTACTACTAAATCTCCTCTTACCTATCTCCCATACTTGTCCCATAGCTACTGCCCCTCTCTTTATCCTGTCCTTCACCTGTCCTTCTTGCCTCCCATTCCTTTGTATTATATATCCTAAATACTTATACTCCTTAACCTCCTCTAATTTTTTACCTTTCCAGACCCAGCTAGCCTTTTTTAACCTCCCTCCACCTTTCCTGCACCTCATCACCTTCGACTTCCTCTCATTCAATTTCAGTCCCTTTTCCTCCAGATATCTCTCTAACCTTTCCATCATGCACCTCATCCCCCCCTCATCCTCTGCCATCAATACCACGTCATCCGCGTACGCTAACGTGTAGACCTTGCCCTCCCCTAGCCTCACTCCTCCCCATCACCCTTTCCTCATCTCCTCCTCCATGTCCGCCATCAACATATTAAAGAGAAAAGGACTCAGCGGGCATCCTTGTCTCACCCCCCTCCCCGTCCAAAACTTCTCCCCCACCTCTTCCCCTATTCTAACCCTGAATCCTATTTCTCCTAACACTTCCTCACATATAAGAGTTTTAACAAGGCTCTGTAATATAAATATAAATTTAACGTATAAGACGGGCAACAAGAGCCAAATCGCGGATGACAATGCTTTATCCTAACAAAACTAAATAATTTTCCGTTAGAATTAAATACCGGTGCACAAGGCACCAAATTTTACTTGGACACGGCCAAGATTTTTAAAATATGAAATAATCTCATATTTGAGATTTAATTTCAATACCCCCTTTAACCCCCCAACGGAAAATAAATAAAGGAAGGTAAGAGAAAAATATAGATCCGAAAATCGCTGAATCGGGAATCGAACCCGAGACCTTTCGCTTGCCGGGCGACTGCTCTTCCAGCTGAGCTATTCAGATCCTTTCGATTCTATACTTTTCTCTGTTATATATATTAATGTTGGTAAACAAACGCATTTTTAAGCCAGCGTGTATCAATATAAGAGTTTTAACAAGGCTCTGTAATATAAATATAAATTTAACGTATAAGACGGGCAACAAGAGCCAAATCGCGGATGACAATGCTTTATCCTAACGAAACTAAATAATATTCCGTTAGAATTAAATACCGGTGCACAAGGCACCAAATTTTACTTGGACACGGCCAAGATTTTTAAAATATGAAATAATCTCATATTTGAGATTTAATTGAGATTTAACTTCCTCACATCTCCTCACCGTCTCTCCCTTCACCCCCCTCCCTCTTAACGCTGTCATCAACTTCACCCTGTCCACCGAATCAAACGCCGCTCTCAGGTCCACAAAGGATAGCACCATTTGTCTTCCTTTCCTGCTTATTTGCCTGTTTATCAAATAATTCAGAACATAGATATTATCTACCGTTCCCATCCCTTTCCTGAACCCAATTTGATTCGATGGTAACATCCCTCCTTCCTCCACCTCCCCCATCAATCTCTCCACTAACACCGACGCATACACTTTGTATAATGACGGTGTCAACGTTACTCCCCTATACTCTGAAACCTCCCTTCCCTCTCCCCTCTTCAAAATTGGCACCATCAACCCCTCACTCCACTCCCCAATCCATCCTCCCCCCTTCCATATCCTATTGCATATTTCCCATACCCACTTCTCTATTCCCTTCCCTCCATATTTCCAAACTTCTCCCGGTATCCTATCCACCCCCACCGCCTTTCTTTCCTTTAACCTGCCTATCGCCCTCCTAATTTCTCCCTTTTCTATCTGGTCTTCTTCCCTCCCCTTCTTCATCCTATTTTCTCTCATTACTACTCTCGATTCTACCCCCCCCCCCCTAATAGCTCCCTAAAATATCTGTTCCACTCTTCTATCTCAATCCCTCCTCCTATTCCTCCTTTGCCTTTCCCCCTTTCCCTCCTAACCACCTCCCATACCTGTCCCTCCGTCCTCGTTTCTATTGCCTTCCTCGTCCACTCCACATTATCCTCCTCTTTCTTCTTCCTACATAATCTCTTGTACTCTTTTTTTCTTTTTCTGTATTCTTCCCCTTTCCCCCCTATCCTCTTCCACCTTTTCAATTCCTTTGCCACCTCCCCCTTCTCTCTTCTACACTCCCTGTCAAACCACCCTCTCTTTTTCTCTCTCCTCTCCTTTCCTTCCCCCTCTTTCCCCTTGTCTAGCACTTCCTGTATCTTCCTTTTCTTCTCTTCCCATTCCCCCTCCCCTTCCTCTTCTTGTTCGTCCCTCTGCTTCTCCCATATTTCCCCTATCCTCTCCCTAAATTTCTCCTTCCCCTCCTTCGTCCAGCTCCATCTCCTTTTCCTCTTTATCTCTTTTCCTTCCCCTCCTTCTCCTTTCCCTCTGATCCATATTACCACCGGCATGTGGTCCGAGTCCACCCTTTCTCCTATTTCTAACTTTGCAATTTCCTCTCTAACTTCCTCATTCCCTATTACGTAATCAATTACCGATCTCCCCTTCGGCCCCATATACGTCCACCCCCCTTTCTCATCTCCTGTTACTCCTCCATCCATTATCGCCCACCCCCTCTCCTCCAACTTTTTCACCAATCTTCTCCCTTCCCCATTTACCTTTGTATCTTTTGATTTTCTCCCCTTTCCCTCTTCTCCCTCATCCTCCCCCATCACTATTCCTCCCCCTAAATTTTCCGTTCTTGCATTAAAATCCTCCCTTATTATCGTTCTGACCCTGTCTCCCTCCTCCTCCATCCACTCGTTTATCCCCTCTAGTTTCTCCTCCAAATCTCCGTTAATGTACACTCCCACCAACCTCCATCTCTCCCCCTCTCTTTCTATCATCACCTCCAGCATTCCCCCTTTATCCGTTCTACCCTTTTCTTCTATTCTTATCCCTTTTCTCACCCCCGTTATAATTCCACCCATTGCCCTTCCTTTCCTACTCTTTCTCTTCGCATATTGCACCTCCCACTTAAATCCCCCCGGCATCCTCCCTTTTAATTGTTCCCATCCTTTTTCATTCACCCATGTCTCTAGAAAAAACATTACATCCCATTCCCCTATTGTTTCCCAGAAATCCGCGTCCTTATTTTTTAGACCCGCTACATTCCAATATGCCACCTTCCATCCTTCCCCCCCTCCTCCTTCCTCTTTTCCTTCTTTCCCGCCTCTTTTTATCTCTTTACCTCTCCCTTCTCTCCTCTCTCCCTTTCTCTTTTTCACCCTTCTTTTCCCATTCTTTTCTTCCCCCCCTTTCCCGTCTCCTGTGTTGTCTCCATCTCCTTTCCTTTTATTTTTCCCCCTCTGGTCTCTTCCCTCCTCTCATCCCCTGCTCCCTCTTCCTCTATTTCTTCTTTTATCTCGTCCCACCTCCACCATTTACCCTTCATCCAAATTCTCCCATATCTTACCCATGCTCTCCTTCCCTCTCTCTCTTCGCCTCTTGCCATCTCTCCTAATCTCCACATCATCCTTCTTTCCTTCCACGTTAGATCCTCCTCAATCCTCTCCCCCTTCCTTTCAATCTTCTTTTTTTCCATTATTTCCCTTTTAACTCCCATATCACCCACCCTTACTAATACTGTACTTGTCCCGTCCCTTCTCTCTTCCCCTATTCTCCTCACTTCCTCTACTTGCCCCCCTACCCCTATCTCCTTTAGTAAACTCTCTACCTCCCCTTTTACCTCCCCTTCTCCTACCTTAACTCCTTTAATTATAACATTCCTTCTCTTTTCTTCCCTTTCTTTTCTCTCCCATTTCCATTCCATCTTATTAATCCTATCTTTCATCCCCTTAATCTCCTCTCCCTTCTCCTCTTTTCCTCTTCCCTCCTTCTTTCCCATCTCTAATTCTTTCATTTTTCCCCCCATCTCCTTAATCCTTTCCATAAACTCCTCTCTTTCCCTCCCCCATCTCTTCTCCCTCTCCTCCATTTCCTTCTTTAACCCTCTTACCTCTTCTCTTATTTCTTCCTGTCCTCTTATTCCCTCCTTAATCTCTTCTCTAATCTCTCTTCTTATCTCCCTCATTTCCTGTATTATCTCTTTCTTCCATTTCCTCCCCATCTCTTTTATCGTCTCCCCTATCCCTCCTGCCTCCTCTCTCCTTTCTACCTCTGGCGATCTTATCACCTTTTTGCTTCTCCTAAACGCCCACTCTAAATCCCCTATCTCCTCTCTCTTCTTTCTTAATCCTATTTCCTCTAATTCCTCCCTTTTCCTTTTCAACACCTCCTCTGCCGTCCCTGTGCTCCCTCTTCTCCTCCCATTTTTCCGCCTTCTTTATTCTTTCTATCTCCTCCATTTCTTTTCTTTCCATCTCTCTTCTATATCTCCTATACTCTATGCCTAATAATTTCCCCTATACCAACGATTCGTTCCTCTGCTACTAGTGACTTTCTCCGGACCTACACCTGTCTCCTTTCTCTCCACTCCCTCTACACCTGCTCTCCCCCTTCCTAGTTCCTTCCTATCCCCTCGTTCCCCTTACCTATCTTCCTAAACGCTGACTCATTCTTCCTGCCTCACTTCTCTTCCTTCTCACTGCTCTATTCCCTTCTCACCCCACTTGCTTGCACTCCCCTTGCATTTCCTATCTCCAGCCTCTCACTCTCTCACTCTCTCTCCCCCTTTCTCTCCCTTACACCTCTAATACTTTACTTAGAATCACACACCGACAATCCTTCAACCTTCTACCACGCAACCGGAAACGGAAGTCTCACGTTCGAGTAATAAAAATAACGAAATTCTCGTGCGGCTTTTGT
Organism: Nylanderia fulva; assembly: GCF_048542155.1. Taxonomy (NCBI): domain Eukaryota; kingdom Metazoa; phylum Arthropoda; class Insecta; order Hymenoptera; family Formicidae; genus Nylanderia; species Nylanderia fulva. The sequence continues at coordinate 371,603 of NW_028190654.1, read as the reverse complement.
GTTCTAAGGGTCGCGTCGCACCGCCCGCGGGACAGACCATGCCTCGTCTAGAATTATGCGGAGCGTTAATGCTCGCTCAACTTTACAACAAAATACATGCGATACTCACGTTTAAGCCTAATAAGATCATATTTTGGTCGGATTCCACGATAGCGTTATCATGGTTAAACAAGCATCCTAGCGAATTAAAACAATTCGAAGCAAATCGAGTACGAGAAATTCAGAAAGTTAACGAAGGAATCGAGTGGCGGCATGTTCGCACGGAACACAACCCAGCGGACGCGTTATCAAAGGGTCAACTACCTCAAGAATTTTTAAACAACAAAACGTGGTTTCAAGGTCCATCGTGGCTCTCGCGATCGGAAGCCGAATGGCCGCGCTCTATCGTAACACATACAGACGAATTGCCCGGAATAAAGAAGACAACATGTCTAACGGTACAAATTCATTCCGAAGAAATATTAGAAAAATTTTCATCGTATACTAAATTAATACGAGTAATCGCGTACTGCTTACGATTCTTGCGTTCCAACGAAAACACCGGCGTTTTATCAGTCAACGAGATAAAGGAAGCCGAACGACGCATCGTAAAGCTCATACAGCGAACTCATTTTCAAGACGAAATAAATCGTTTATTAACGTGCGGAGAAGTAAAATGCACAAAGCTTGGATCATTAAACCCGATAATTGACGAACACAGTTTATTACGCGTCGGAGGACGAATTCATAGGGCCAACATATCGTTTGATCAGAAACACCCAATTCTTTTACCGTCTTGCAACTACGTCACGGATCTCTACATTTGGTACATTCATGAAAAATTTTATCATACGGGAATACAATCGACACTGTATAATGTTCGATAACGTTTCTGGATAATTGACGGTTGCAATCAAGTGCGTAGAGTCATTCGTCGGTGCGTCAGATGTGCACGTTTTCGTTCCGAGAACGCGAAATATAAAATTGCAGATTTGCCAAAATCAAGACTCGATAACGTGGCTCCGTTTTATCACACAGGCATCGATTATTTTGGCCCAATTCTCGTTAAGGAGAAAAAGCATCGTAATCGCAGTAGCATCAAAGTCTACGGGTGTATATTCATATGCATGTCAACCAAGGCTATTCATATCGAAATTGTAACCGATTTATCAACAGATGCTTTTATAGCATCTCTGAAAAGATTCGTCAGTCGTCGAAGTGTTCCGGCGCATATTTACTCAGACAATGGAACCAATTTCGTAGGCGCACAAAATCAATTCCGCGAACTGTACTCCCTAATGGGATCCGAGGAATTTTGTACTCAATTGCATGAGTTTACCTTAGAAAACAAGATCGAATGGCATTTTAATCCACCAAATTCGCCACATTTCGGCGGTCTCTGGGAGGCTGTTGTGAAGTCGAGCAAGCACCATTTAAAACGGGTAATGCGCGATCTCTTGTTTACATACGAAGAATAGAACACTCTAGCGGTAGAAATCGAAGCAATTTTGAATTCGAGACCTTTATGTCCTCTTTCTACCGATCCAAACGATCCAATCGCATTAACGCCTGTACATTTGCTTATTGGCAGACCTTTCACAATGCTGCCGGAAAATGATTTCTCTTGTGTTGCAGATAATCGCTTATCATCATGGCAATTGATTACAAAGATTCGACAAGAATTTTGGCGACGATGGCAATTAGAATATTTAACGGAATTGCAGAAACGACAAAAATGGATTAAAAAGAATGTTAATCTGAAACTGGACTCTATTGTCTTACTAATTGACAAAAATCAACCCTGTATGCAGTGGAGGCTGGGACGGGTGGTCGAGTTACATCCGGGGGACGACGGCGTGGTCAGAGTGGTCACGATTAAAACCTCACACGGAACATTCAAAAGAAATGCGACTTCTCTCTGTCTGTTACCTACGGACGCTTAAGACTTTAATTTCATTTATTATGTAACCAAGAAGATGTAATTTTTATTTTTGCTTTCAACGATTTAAATCATTTAATGTTTAAACGACAATGCGTAACAACAAGCGATTGCTTTGCAAAACAGTCGTCTTGTTGTTTGAAATTTATGCGACAACTGTAACAAGCGTTATTGTTAAGAATTGAACGTCCGCTGCATGCACAGACGCACACTTAAACGAATTCGTTTTGCTCGTTGCACTCCCAACGGGGGGAGGATGTTCGGTGAATGGCGAATATATTTATGCGAAATTGTTCGTGATTCGAGGGTTTTTCAACTCGAATGTCGTGAACGCGTGCGGCGGGTTCCGCTCCGCGAGAACGCGGGATAAATGTGCGATGGGAGAGAAGGCGGTATAGCGTTGAGAAGGAGTGAGAGAGACAGAGTGATATAACGTTGAGAAGGAGCGAGAGAGACAGAATGATAGTGGACCGCGACCGCGAGACTGAAGATTGAAGACGGGAGCGAGCGAGAGTAACAGATTTATAAAAAGCACAATTGTTTAATCAAATTAACAAAACTGTCATTTATTCACTTTGTCCGTGTTAAGTATAATGCTGGAATCGTATCACTGACGCGACACTTAGAGTTCCGCGTTCCCGTTACTAACGATAAGTCCGGCCAAGTTGTTCTAATTTTGAAGGTACGGACGCGATCTCGATCGTATGATTTCTCGTTAGCTTCTGACAAAGAATCGGCGGGAACGCCGGTTCGCTCTTCAATTTGCCCATACGAGAAGAAGCAAAACAGTTTGACCGGGAAACGCTTCAAGGTTTTTTCTGCGTGCGAAAGTCGGGATAGAATAACGAATAAACAAGAGACGTCGAAAACAAGTCAGAGGATACTTTCGCGAACGAGAATCTGTCGACGAGAGTCATGCCAAAATATTTAATTTTTAAGACGATAATCACAAAGGACAGCCGTTACTGCGAGGCTGACACAAATAACGCGAGTAATTTGAAAATATTGACACAATAAGCAAGATCGAACGACTTGGCGGAACGATAATTTGAACGACATAAATTTACAGAATAGACTGACTCGAATTTAATAAACGTGTTGACGGTCCTTAACATACCGCTCGCCTCGAAACTATCGTTTCGAAATATATGCTATGGGTACCAAACTAAGAGAACATTTAGAAGGATTTAACGAGGCGATCGGAATGTCGAGAGGACGTATGATTTCCTTTGAAATTGGGAGCATGAAGTCGCTTTACGTCGGAGGCTCCAGGCTCTCGATATCGATTGGAAGCAGGCATAGCTTATTAATCGGTCGCTTATACTCGGACGCCGCAGTCTTCACCGTAACAACGCGAGTTAATCCGTCTTGACCCGTGTGACATCGTAGTACGCGAGCGAGCTCCCATTTGCAAGGGGGGAGTAGATGGTTACGCAATAAGACGAGTTGACCGACGCGGATCTCGGTCTTGGCAGGTCGTTTTCACTTGACGCGTTGTTGTAACGTATTTACATAGTCGTCAAGCCATAACTTCCAGAATCTTTCTGAGATCTGGCGCACGAGTTGCCAGCGCGACAGTCTATTTTCGCGGAGATTCAAAACGGAAGGTTCGGGAACTGCGGTCAGGGCCGAGCCGATCAAAAAATGCCCGGGAGTTAACGGTTCATAATCGTCGACCGAGTCGTTGAGAGGAGCGAGCGGTCGGGAATTGAGACACGCCTTCACATTGCATAAGACTGTTGAGAATTCCTCAAATGTGAGAGTATGAGCCCCAATCACTCGACGGAGATGGTGCTTTACACTCCGTACTCCCGCCTCCCATAATCCGCCGAAATGAGGAGCGGAAGGTGGCATAAAGTGCCACGTGATTCGATCGGAAGCGGTTCGATTGAGAAAGTCCGGGTCCCTGATAGCCGCGCGAAACGCGGCGGTAAGCTCGCGTTCGGCGCCCACGAAATTCGTGCCATTATCTGAATACATGGCCGAGGGCAGGCCGCGTTGAGCGCAAAATCGAGAAAACGCGCCGATAAACGTTAAGGTTGAGTAGCCCTCCACGAGCTCCAAATGAATGGCGCGAGTCGCCATGCAAATAAAAATCGCGATATACGCTTTTCGTGACGGGATTCCGCGACCAGACAAGGATCGTACGAGCACCGGACCAGCGTTATCCAGTCCGCAATTGAGAAAAGCGCGTGCGGGAGGAGTCACCCGCACGCGAGGCAGGTCACCCATCTGTTGGAAGGGAATCGTGGCCCTTTCTCGAGTACAAACAACGCAGCGAAAAATAGTGAGCTTTGCGAGACTTCAGGCGCGAAGTACCCAATACTCGCGTCGTAGAATAGCAAGCGTTAATTGTAGACCTGTGTGTAGAGATTTTAAATGCACGTGATACAGAACCAAAGCGACTAGCGGATGCGAGGCGAGAATAATCGGGTGTTTAACGGAAAAGGGAAGCGGCGCGTGCGAAAGCCGCCCGCCAACACGGATTAATCTATCCTCGCCGAGGAAAGGGTTGAGCGACAGAATCGAGCTTTTCGAGGATATGGCTCGTTGACTTGTGAGCGCAGCGAACTCGAGAGGGAAAAGCAATTGCTGAATCCGTCTCAGAACAAATTCTTTCGCGAGTTGACATTCGCGGGCTGATAACGCTAGCGTGTTCTCATTAACGTCGTCAACGGGAATCGACTGCTTCCGAGTTTTATTGATGAAGCGCATTATATACGCTGTTACGCGAATTAACCGAGGCCACGACGAAAATCTCATCGTAAAGTCGCAGTCAAGTTCTGTCGAAGCTAAATGAGACTGAATACTCTCCTTTTGTTCAATTTGAGTATCGAAATTGTGCGATCGAGAAGCCGGCTCGTCGATCGGGTAACGCAACCATGCTGGGCCACACCACCAGAGTGGGTGAGTTCGAAGGAGAGACCCGGCGATTCCGCGAGATGCGCAATCTGCGGGATTTTAATTGGTGGAAACGTGGTTCCACACCGCGTTCGGAACGCGCGATTGTATCTCTGATACGCGATTCGCGACGAACGTCTTCCATTTGGCCGGTTGTTGCGTGACCCACGCTAAAACGACAGTTGAGTCTGTCCAGCAATAGCACGGGGAGGTGGCGAGACCAAGAGTGGCTCGCACGAATTCGAGTAGCCGAGCCAGCAAGCCGGCTGCGCATAATTCCAGCCGAAGAATACTGAGGGACTTGATCGGAGCGACCTTTGACTTGCCAATTAGCAAGTGAGAAGAGATTTCGCCAGAGAGAGAAATGAGCCGAAGGTACACGGCCGCTGCGTATGCGTGAGTAGACGCGTCAGAAAATCCGTGCAATTCGCAGCGGACAGTGTCAGACCCTCGCTGAATCCATCGATTCAGTTGGAGATCGTGGAGATCGGCAAGTGAGGCCTGAAGGGCTTCCTACTTTTGCAGGACGTCAGTCGGAAGGACATCGTCCCAGTCGAGTTTAAGCTGCCACAATTGTTGCATAAAGATCTTGGCAGCGATTGTTACTGGAGTGCACCACCCCATTGGATCAAACAATTTGGCAACGTACGAGAGTATTGACCGCTTGGTTTTTGAAACGGACGGAATATGAGTTACGGTAAATTGGAACATATCGGAAGACGGGCTCCAGCTTATGCCTAAGATTCTTAGATGTTCGTCGATTCGAAGAGTGCGATCGCACGCGAGGCCGTGGTTGTCGACCTCGATATCGTTCAGCAGAGCAGCGGAATTGCTCGACCATTTTCTCAATTCGAACCGTCCTCGACCAAGCAAAGTGCAGACCTGATCGCGCGTTTGTTTGAGAAGCGGAATATCATCGGCACCAAACAGAACATTATCGACGTAGATGTTCTCATGCAGGACCGGCGCGGCAAGAGGAAACGAGCTGCTTTCGTCCGTCACGAGCTGTTTTATAACCCGAAGAGCGAGAAAGGGCGCGCACGCTGTCCCGTAAGTAACCGTGGTCAGTTGATAGGCCTGCCCGGTATCTGAGCAGTCGGCGCTCCATAAGATTCGCTGGAAGTCGATGTCACGAGAGTCAACACGGATTTGGCGATACATCTTCGCGATGTCCGTCGCATATACATACCGGAATTGCCGCCATCGCAAGATCACTGCAGATAACTCCGTCTGGAGTTTCGGATCTGCATGCAAATGATCGTTTAACGAAGTCGAGTTTGTCGTTCGACTTGACGCGTTAAAAACGACTCTCAATCGCGTAGTGAGACTACTGTCTCGGATGACAGGATGATGCGGAATATATACGTGCTGAGCGGAAAGCACTGAGTCCAGAACTTGACGCATATGACCGAGCGCTTCGTATTCGCGCAAGAAATCGACGTATTTGGATTTTAGAACAGCGTTCGACCGAAATCGTCGGTGAAGACTGGAGAGTGAACGCTCGGCGATAAAACGCGATTTACCAATGTCGATTGGTGGATCGCGCCTGAACGGCAGACGCACGACGTACCGACCGTCAGCATCGCGCGAATGTGTTTGTGCGAAGTGCTGTTCGCACTGTTGTTCTTCTGGGCTGAGAAGCGCGCGACGCGGCACTTCTTTGACTTCCCAGAAGCATCTGAGTTCTCGATCGATAGTATCCGCGCTCGCGCAATGCTGCACGGTAACCGATCGATGCGGCGCACCGGAATCCGACGTGGGGCCTGAGAGGACCCAGCCGAAGATCGTCCGCTGGGCGATCGGTTGTCCGCTCGTTCCTTTCCGAATACCGTCGAGTAATAATTCGGGATAAAGGTCCGCACCGATGATGAGTTCGATAGATTCGGCACTGACGGGAGTCGGATCCGCGAGCGCAAGATCCTGAAGATAGCTCCAATCGCACAGAGAGAATGCCTTTGATGGCGAGTATTTAGTTAAAACTTTGAGTATCGACGCGGTCGTCGTTAACACCGGTGAGTTAGAATTGATCGGAGCGATCTTGACTTGAGCGGCGAAACGACAAGTGCCCGCATCTACGCCACCGACGGCGGAAATCGAAAGAGGCAATCGAACACGTTGTAATTTTAAATTTTGAGCGAGACGCTGTGTGATAAAGGTAATTTCTGTGCCTTGATCGAGGAACGCTCGCACGTTGAGTGTACGACCCGACGGCGAAAAAACAGCAACACGGGCAGTCGCGAGTAATACATTTTTGCGCGCGGTTACCGTCGAAGTAGAAAATAATGCCGTTACTGAGTCGTTTTCTTTTTTATCCGACGTGTAACACGGTCGTTGAGTTTGGATTGCTAGAAGAAGAGGTCGAGTCAGAATGTAGCATCGAGTGATGTCTATTTTGACAGATTCGACATGAGTATTTGCTCGGGCACGCTTGCACGGCGTGCTTCGAGCTCAAACAATTAATACAGCGATGTGCTGATTTAATGAGTTCAGATTGCTGACTCGGCGTCTTCTTCAAGAATTGCGGGCATTTACTCAAAAAATGCGCAGTTTGACACAAAGGACACGCGAGTTTTGAAACGGTCGCTGACGCGCTTGACACCTTTTGCCCACGCATTTTTTCCGCTGTCGACGGTGACAATTCTTCAAGCGCGCGAACACGCATCTCGAGGAACCGATCGAGAGCTTTGAACAACGGAATTTGCGGGTCCTCACCGGTTTTCAAGCGCCATGCCTTCCGAGTAGCATGATCCAATTTTTGCGACACGCAGTGAACGAGAATGTCACTGAGCATCTCCTCGGGCGACCGCTGAAGAGCTCTCAGCGAGGCGATAGCCCGATTCGCTTTGTCGCGAAGTTCGTTGAGTTCGAACGCGGACTCGCGCGTAGCCGTTGGAAGATCGAATAAGGCGGATACATGCACTTCGACTAATCGGCGCTTATTATCGAAGCGTGAGGTGAGTGTTTTCCACGCGATCTCAAAATTCGTAGCAGTAATCGGAATAGATTTAATGGTATCTAACGCGCGACCGGTGAAGCTTGAGGCTAAAAAATGCATACGCGAAAAGGGAGTGAGATCTTGGTTTTGAATGATAAGCGAAGTAAATCGATCTCGAAAAGATTCCCATTCATCGAGGTTCCCGGAAAAGGGCGGAAGTTGAATCGGCGGTAAATGCGTGAGCGAGAAAGATGGACGATCTATTGTACTCATCGGATGCAGCGGAGACGATGACATCGATGGTGCAGGCTCCAGCTCCTCGAGGCAGTCAGCCATGTAGTCCAGCGTGCCTTCGTAAATCTTCTGGTGACGCTCGAACTCGGCGTCTCGGAAGTAGCTGATGTTGGCTCGTTGCTCTAGTGGGACGATCTGCACGAGGTTGGCGTGTTTGTTCACACAGGTCGTCCAGTTCTCCTTCAAGATTCCGATCCGTTGCCGAATTTTAGCGGCAGTGTAATTGTTCTTGCCGATCTTCTTAAAATTGGTGAGACTTCGCTCGATAGTTTGCAGCAGAATGATCTGCTGCGCCAGAGGCTCGCTCATGGTAAAGCTCGCTTTGAACTATCCTTGCTTCGAGGTAGGCGCCCGTCACCGCGCTGGAGTGGAGGAGGCCACAGAACAGATCCGCACAGAGTCACCCCGATCCGGCTCGAAGGACCAAAATTTGTGTTCGTGATTTGAGGGTTTTTCAACTCGAATGTCGTGAACGCGTGCGGCGCGTTCCGCTCCGCGAGAACGCGGGATGAATGTGCGATGGGAGAGAAGGCGGTATAGCGTTGAGAAGGAGTGAGAGAGACAGAGTGATATAACGTTGAGAAGGAGCGAGAGAGACAGAATGATAGTGGACCGCGACCGCGAGACTGAAGATTGAAGACGGAAGCGAGCGAGAGTAACAGATTTATAAAAAGCACAATTGTTTAATCAAATTAACAAAACTGTCATTTATTCACTTTGTCCGTGTTAAGTATAATGCTGGAATCGTATCACTGACGCAACACTTAGATAGAGTTCCGCGTTCCCGTTACTAACGATAAGTCCGGCCAAGTTGTTCTAATTTTGAAGGTACAGACGCGATCTCGATCGTATGATTTCTCGTTAGCTTCTGACAAAGAATCGGCGGGAACGCCGGTTCGCTCCTCAATTTGCCCATACGAGAAGAAGCAAAACAGTTTGACCGGGAAACGCTTCAAGGTTTTTTCTGTGTGCGAAAGTCGGGATAGAATAACGAATAAACAAGAGACGTCGAAAACAAGTCAAAGGATACTTTCGCGGACGAGAATCTGTCGACGAGAGTCATGCCAAAATATTTAATTTTTAAGACGATAATCACAAAGGACAGCCGTTACTGCGAGGCTGACACGAATAACGCGAGTAATTTGAAAATATTGACACAATAAGCAAGATCGAACGACTTGGCGGAACGACAATTTGAACGACATAAATTTACAGAATAGACAGACTCGAATTTAATAAACGTGTTGACGGTCCTTAACAGAAATATTCACGAGTTTAATGATTAAGTTTAATTTAATTTTTTTCGTTTGGGACAATAAATATTCGTTATTCTTAATATTTAGTTTATTAAGTTTCGTTCTGTACTAATATACGACAGTCGGTAATTAATGAGCGCATAGATAAAAAGCTCTCTCGGCCGCTAGCACGACAGCGCCAATCAAAAATTATCGCGCCACAGCGCAACGGTGTGTCTTGTGCGTGCGGGATTCATTCGAGAAGTAGCGTCCAACGTGTGCACACGTGCGAGTTGTTCTTTCTTTGTGTAGCGATCATTGCGTGATCTGCTATTATACGTTTTTAATATACGTTTCTCTTATACGTTCCTTATATATCAGTGCATAATCTGATATTATACGTTTCTTATACGATATATCAGTGCATAATCTGATATTATACGTTTCTTATATATCAGTGCATAATCTGATATTATACGTTTCTTATACGTTTCTTGTATACGTTTTTATATGTCATTGCGTGATCTGGTTTGTGCGTTTCTTGTATTATGCGTTAGTCGCTCGCAAAATTCCAGAGTGAATGCGTGTATTACAACGGATCGTGCAGGCCGATCATCGTGCCGAGCACGAAAAGCAAGCGACATCCTTATACGATACACATACAATACATTTCAAAATAAAATGGATTTTTTACGCCATACAGGCTTTTTCCCATCAAAAGTGTAGTTTTATTTCTTTACAAACTTGAAATACCTAATCACGAAAAGGAAAAACGAAACATCGGTAGGACTTTTGAACCGCAAGAGTTTCTACCATACACATTTCAAGCCTTTTTCAGCGCAATACAAATATTTTAATTATAAATTGAAATGTAATATTAAACATTGAAGACGGTAATTAACAATGTCAAAATAATAAATATATAAAGTCAGTTTTTTGTCTTGTTACATATACGTATGTTGCTAAACAAGTCATCGTGTATGACAACTACTATTACTGATATATACTGAGTTCGAGCGACCGTACCATGCAATCACTTATGAGTATAGACTTCCTGATTTACTGGTCAAGGGAGATATCTTGATTGAATCCTCATAATGAAATGTTGTTAAACATTAAATTGAGATCTAAATAAACAATATCCGATTATTCATTATAATCTTACAAATAAAATGCACTGCACACTCACTCAAACAAATTGGTGATTATTTTACAGAAATTTCAAGTATCAGATCCGACATCTTTTTAACAAAGTTTTTTTTCTGAAGACAAAACAAAACGTTTAAACGTCACAACTCTCAGATCACAAAAGAGACAGTAACTAAAGTGTTTTACCTTTTTTATATATATCAAGGTTTGTTTATAAACCTTGATAATTTTGGCAAAGACTCAATAATGTTATTATATATATCAGGCAAAAATTCAGTATCATTTTGTAGATTCAATCCATTAGCTTGTCTTTTTATATATAACATTTCCGATATAAGTCTTTTATTATAATACGGTACTTTATCTAAAATTTTTACTTCACCCCAGTCAAAATCATGGAAGAACTCTAATCTATGATCAGTAACAACTGATTTATTAGAACACTTTTTATTGATGTGTTTTTTATGTTCCGTTATTCTAGTATTCAATTTCCTGCTGGGAAAGTGCATAAAATCAATTGTCCCTATAGAGTTATCGTCTCGTCTATTGATACACCACTTTATAATTTAGCAATTTTTTTACACAAAATATTAATAAAAAGTATTCCTAAAACTGGTAATTATACAGAAAACAGTTTTAAATTAGTGGAAAAATTTTCTACATTACAATTAGAGAATAATTCGAGTTTGATCTCATTGGATGTTGTGTCACTCTTTACTAATATACCGGTAGGCTTAGTATTGGAAAATTTATCGGAGAGATGGCAATTCATCACTGATAATTGCAGTCTTAGAAAATCGGAGTTTTTAAATGGCATTAGTCTAATATTAAACTCTACATTTTTTACTTTTAACGATACAAACAAACTTATGGAACTCCGATGGGTTCCCCTCTTTCTCCCATAGTCGCCGATGTAGTGTTACAAGATTTGGAATCCAAAGCTCTAAATTTACTTAACTATAAATTGGTTTTTTTCCATAGATATGTAGATGACCTTATTTTGTCAGTACCTAATAAATATATTGAACATACGTTAAATACTTTTAATTCGTTACATCCACGTATACAATTCACAATTGAAAAGGAAAAAACCATAGTTTGAGTTTCTTGGACATTAAGTTAATATCAAAAGATAATAAAATTATATGTGATTGGTTTAGAAAATCTACGTTTTCTGGAAGGTATTTGAATTTTCTTTTGCAACACCCTATATGTCAAAAAAAAGGCACAATCATCGGTCTGATTGATAGGGTAATTTTATTATCACATCCTTCATTTCATCAGAAAAATATAGAAATGATTATTAACATCCTAATAAATAATAATTATCCTGTAAAATTCATATTTGACACAAATTAACGATAGACTAAAAACTCTAATTTATACTAGAAATAATATTAAAAACAACAGTCTAAATCAGTCAAATGACTCTTCTTTGTTTTTTACTGTACCTTATTTACCGAATATTACAGAACAATTGATAGGTATTACAAAAAAAGCTGACACTAGACTCTCTTATGTAAGCATGAATAAATTAGGGAAATTTATAAAAACACATAAAGATAAAATACCTAAAGGAGCGAATACTAATGTAGTATATAAAATTAACTGTAAAAACTGTGATGCCTCGTATGTGGGTCAGACCAGCAGGAAATTGAATACTAGGATAACGGAACATAAAAAACACGTCAATAGAAAGTGTTCTAATAAATCAGTTGTTACTGATCATAGATTATTGTTCTCCCATGATTTTGACTGGGGTGAAGTAAAAATTTTAGATAAAGAACCGTATTATAATAAAAGACTAATATCGGAAATGTTATATATAAAAAGACAAGCTAATGGATTGAATCTACAAAATGATACTGAATTTTTGCCTGATATATATAATAACATTATTGAGTCTCTGCCAAAATTATCATTTATAAACAAACCTTGATATAAAAAAGGTGAAACACTGAGTTACTGTCTTATTTGAGATCTGAGAGTTGTGACGGTTAAACGTTCTGTTTTGTCTTCAGGAAAAAAACTTTGTTAAAAAGACGTCGGATTTGATACTTGATACTTTTGTAAAATAATCACCAATTTGTTTGAGTGAGTGTGCAGTGCATTTTATTTGTAAGATTATAAGAAATAATCGGATATTGTTTATTTAGATCTCAATTTAATGTTTAACAACATTTCACTATAAGGATTCAATCAAGATATCTCCCTTGACCAGTAAATCAGGAAGTCTATACTCATAAGTGATTGCTTGGTACGCTCGCTCGAACTCACAATCAGTATATATCAGTAATGGTGGTTGTCATACACGATGACTTGTTTAGCAACATACGTATATGTAACGAGACAAAAAACTGACTTTATATATTTATTATCTTGACATTGTTAATTACCGTCTTTGATGTTTAATATTACATTTCAATTTATAATTAAAATATTTGTATTGCGCTGAAGAAAACTTGAAATGTCAGCCGAAACGTTCGCATATTATTTCTTATGTATTTATTATTTCGTTTAAATAAATTTTATTAATATCATCTGACAACTGTGTTACGTTTAATAGCTCTTATAGCCCTTCTTTGTTTACAATTATAAAATTTAACAGAGCTAATTATTATTTTTATTTAATATAATATTGTTTATTTTTAAAAAAGGATATACAAAGGATGTTTTATCATCATTGTATGAGTGTTTATTGACATATTTTACCAATTGGAGTCAATTGTTTCTTAAATTGCTTAGACATTAAAAATGTACAAGTAATTAGCAATAAAAAAAGATTTTTCATAAATTAAGATTCAAAGATGCAATCATATTTTTTTCATTAATTATAATTAAACTTTATATTACCAAAATTATTATATTATTTAATGTTTAATTATAAAGATATGTGTAATTTATGTGTAAATTATGTAATGAAGTAATAAATCGAAATAAGTACACACGACTGAAAATGACTTGTATAGAAAACTCCGAGTTGTGTTACGCCAATAATTTTAAATTATTATCTAATAAAATTTGTGCAACAGGTGCACGGAAAGTTGCCCTTTCCGCACATGATGGGATTTTAAAAAGGGCTCCCTTTCCACGCACCGGTCACACAAAATATCGTGACCAACATGTGCGGGTCATAAATCGGCCGAAAGTGCGGAAGTTTGGCGCACGAGGCGAAGCTGAGTGTGACAATCCGCACTCTCGGCTGATATACGATTTCCCGCACTTGTTAGCCAATATACTATTGTATTACACGTGCATGCAAAGTGGCACTTTTCGTAAGCGATTTCTGTACGCAAAATAACGATTTGCCAACATCTACCTACAAAATATTTCACACGTCATATTCAGAGTCTTAAGCAGGGAGCACACACTCTTGCATAAGTGTATAAGCATATGCATAAGACAATCGATTGGTTGAATTTCTTAAGCGGAAAGCACACATTTTTGCATAGGCACATAAGCGTAAACATAATAATCTTGATTGGTCTATAAACGTATGCATAAGAAATTCAACCAATTGAATTTCTTATGCATATGCTTATGCGCTTATGCAAGAGTGTGTGCTCCCCGCTTTATGCATATGTTTATAGACCAATCAAGATTCTCATGTTTACACTCATGTTTATATGTTTACATACGTGTGTGCTCCCCGCTTTTATTTTACGGGAAAACCGTATTGATATCCGTGAACAAGGCTTGATATCCGTAGGCAATAACTTATTGCCCACGGATATCAAGCCTTGTTCACGGATATCAACGCCATCTCGCAGCGCGCATACAAAACAATTGGCAAAACTACCGCCACTCAGCGCCCTCCAAACACGCAGCTAACCCTATCTGCTATTTATATATCAGTCTACTGCGTAAATCAGGTGCTCAAAGTGCCACTTTGAATGCACTTGTCTTATTTGAAAAAGGGCATGTGACGCTATTGGTTCTTTTAATGCGCTCAGTTCATGTCTTGAGCAGCTGTCATATTTGCAAATTGACTGTTCGCATAAAAAGAAGTCTAAAAATTATTTGAGATTCAATTTATTTAAGAAGTCTAAAAATCAGTTGCACAGGAAGTCTCGTGATATATGTGTGATCAAAAAATAAAAATAATATTAATGGCGCGCGCGAAGCGCGCGCTTGTGTTGCTAGCACGGTCGTATACACAGGTCTCGAAACTCTCATGGTGGGGGTAAGGCTTTTAATGAATGTCGAAAGTTTCTTGAGTTAACCGCTAGCCGTTTGGCACTGTGATCGCATAGTAAGAGTTCTTTTTTTTTAAATGACTATATCATAACTCATATGTCATATGTCATATCTGTTTAATTAAAATTTCATTAAAATGCCGTCGAGATGTGTTGTGCCGAATTGTACAACAAATAAATATAAGTGCATAGAAAAATAGTCAACTTTTCAAGTGCCAAAAGATAAACATCTTTGTGCAAAATGGACAGCATCAATTTCTGGAGTAGAGTGTTTGCGATCAAATCAACGCGTGTGAGAAACATTTTGAAAAACATTTTGTTATTAAAGAATTTGTAAAATACGATAATAGTGGAAAAGACTTAGTGGTGAAGACTTAGCGAAATTAGTATTAAAAGCAATATGTCTTTTAGAAAATGCTGGCGCTCTAATACATGGAGTAATTGGGGATGGTGCTTCAACAAATAGACGAATGTGGAAAATACTTGACATCAATAGTAGTATTGATAATTTGCATAATTGGTTTATTCATCCACTTGATGAAAAAAGGAAAATATTTATGTTTTCGGATTCACCACACTTAATTAAATGCATTCGAAATAGGCTGTATAATACAGGTCGTTTACGGGTATATAATAAAATTTTATATATAATTATAGAATTACATGCTGTGTAATATGTATTATCATATGCAAAACAAGTTTTTATTATGTTTTTAGGTTAATTCAAAACATGATTATATTCAATGAAAATACTTCACTCATTTGTACGATATAGATATTACTCAGCCAGGTAATGCTAGAGTATGCCCTGTTGTACCTCCGGGAAGGCACGGAAAATTTTGGGGTCTCAGTCGACTGAAGGATGAGGATCCTAGGATCGGCGGGCGTCTCCTCCTTGACTAACTTCGATTGTTTATTTGAATAAATCTTTTATTTCCCTTATTTTTTGAGTTGGTTTAATTCTGTATAATCCCACCTGGGTGGTTAGTTAGTATGCTCGCTCTCGATAGTCAGATTACAGGTGATAGTTTATATTCTGCGGCTTGTCTTCGACTCCTAGTTAGGTTCTAATTAGCGACTTGACCTTTTGGATTTTCGTTAGCGACTGACTTCATCGCCTCGCTTTCCGTTCGCGGTGGTCTCCTGCCCTTTTCTACATCTTTCGGGGGAAGATGTAGAGAAGCTCTTTCATTGGCTAATTTTTATTCACACGCTTTTATCTAGGTGCAAGCGAAGCAGGTTGATTCTTCGCTTGCGATCCGCGGTTTTCGGCGTAACGCTTATATTTCATCGCGTTTGCGTCTTTTCGCGATAAGCGCTTCGCGAGAGCGTGAGAACGTTTCTCAAATGATTGTATAATAGCTGACTTACTAATTTATTATTAAAACTATATTAATATAATATAATATAATATAGTTATAGTCATTCGGACTATAACAGCCCGAAAATATCTAGGAGACATATTGAACTAGACAACACAGCCAAAATGCGCGTCCGATTTGCAACTCAAGTAATTTATATTATTTATTTATATTTCTTTTATCAATCTATATTTTAATTAAGTCTACCTCTCTTCTACTAAACAAATACCTTAAAATCAATTAAATTTTTTTAATTAATTATCTATTATTATTTATTTTTATTATCTATTATTTTATTATTCGAAGATTTTTAGCAATTCCGTAGTAATTGGCTTACCTTTTTATTTGGCTCACATTATGAAGCAATTTGAAGGTTGTGAGGCAACAATAGATTTTTGTCTGACAATAAATAACATGTTTGATGCTTTAAATCGTAAGCAGCCAAATGAAGGACTCATACCAGAATCAAAGGATTTTAAAGTTAATGTTCAAATCTTTTTACTTATAAATATATTAATTTTTTTAGACGAAATATCTTAAATATTACATAGATTTACACTTTAATTAATGTTTATAACTTATGACTAATATATTTGTCTGTATTAAAAGATATTAGAAGATGCTCTTAAATGATTAAACCAATGGGAAACGGATACACGAAATAATATTATTCCAGAAAAGGAATTTCATACAAAAGAAACTGCACATGGATTACGAGTAACTATTAAATCTACATTAGATTTATGCAATTATTTAATTGAGAAATACGGTTTTAAGTACTTATTAACTGGCAAAGTAAATCAAGATAACTTAGAGATTTGTTTTCAAAATAATGTCATATGTAATATTACCATAATATTATCAAAACTTATTTTATATATTTACAGAATTTATATTTACAGAAATTTTTTGGAACGATACGTGAGGCTGCTGGGAGCAATGAACATCCTACTTGTTCTACATTTTTATTATTATATAAGTTATTGTCGGTTTATAGCATAATTAGGCCACCAAAACTGGTAACTGCACAGTGACCGAAAAGCATGTTGAAAATGTTATAACAGTTGCGGATCTTAAAGAGGTTTACGGGAAATCTGAATCAAAAACAGCTGCACCCTTAGAAAAATTAAAGAACAAAATCGATAATCAGAAATAAATATTTTTATCGGCTCTCAATATTAAGAATATAAATATGATGTTTTTTAAATCGGCTAACAGAGCCAAAGCACGAAAAATTAATTATTCAGAACTGTATCTCTCTTGGTTTGAGATCACTAAGTTCCATATATAAATTAATCTCGAAACTTACATATGGAGAAATAGGCGCGAAAAATATAGGTCCGTAAAGTCGCTGAAAGTGAAAGACGCGGGTTCGATTCCCGCTTCAGCAACTTTTCGGACCTATATTTTTTGCGCCTATTTCTCCATATGTAAATGTCGAGATTAATTTATATATGAAACTTAGTGATCTCAAACCAAGAGATACAGTTCCGAATAATTAATTTTTTGTGCTTTGGCTCTGTTGGCCGATTTAAAAAACATCATATTAAAATCGATAATGTTATAAAAAAGAAAGATTGGGAGGCAGATGATGTCATCGAGCATGATTATACTCTATCCCCAAATTGCCTAATCTTACATTGCATTATTTATTATGTTACAAGTTTATTTATATTAATTTACATACTTAGAAGAAAATTGTTAACTTGACTAAATCGTTCAACTAAATTTTGTTAATTGAACATATATAAGTATTTAAATCAAATACATTTTGTTAGATTTAATATGTTGTATTTAATTTAAATATTTCTATATGTTTAATTAACAAAATAGTAATATAATTGAACGGTTTAATCAAGTTAACCATTTTTTTCTCAGTGCGCTATATCAAAATATCCAAACAGCACAAAATATCCTGAGAACATCCCAAGATATTTATTTGTGCTGCCTGGATAAATACTGCTTGATTGATTAATTTTGCTAACTAGAAATGTAAGTATACTCGTAATAAAAATTATAAATTATCTATAATTAATAATAATAATAATAATTATTATTATTTATAATTACAGGTTATCTATGTAAGCAAGTATTAAAAAATAAAGTCTACAATAATTGTACATCTTGTAAAGAAGCTTTAATAACCAGTTCGAATATTAATACTTCAGTTTTGCAATTAGTTAATATGAAAACACGAAGAGGTTTGATTCATGCAAATTTAGATTTTTTAAATTTAATTAAATATGTTCAACAATGTTTTTCAAAACACGCGTCTAATTCAAATGTTTTTGATTTAACGGTAGATGAAGTACCTAGCCACAGTAATTATTATGACATCATTTTGACATCAAACCCAGCAAACACAAAGTAACAATCAAGAGACACGGTAGTGTCTCGCGACCAGTTAAGGGCGTAGCGGAGACACCGTGTATCTTAACGCGAGTCGGACATTTGAGTCTTTATAATATTTCGAATCCTCAATAATGGCTGAAGCAATCGAGTTTATACTAGACTTAATCGATAGATTGAGTTCGAATTATATAATAAAAGTGTCTTTATTTCTGCTCTACGTGATTTGTAAGCAGAGATATATAAATGCAAAGTCGAAATATGAAAAATTTCTATTAAGAAACGTCCCCGTCATCATTATCATCATTATCATCATCGACCACGCATACATAGTAGTATCGTGCTACACGTATTCACACGTATACAACACATGCGCACACATATATCACACGTACACAACACATGCAAGATGCATGTAGTGGTAATTTTGTCCATCTCGCACGTTTTACAACAGATAGCGATAGTGGCGCTCCGCCATATCGGCAGCGTGCGGGGTTATGTTGGCTAACTCTCTCTCTCTCTCTCTCTCTCTCTCTCTCTCTCTCTCTCTCTCTCTCTCTCTCTCTCTCTCTCTTTCTCACACACACACGCACACACACACTCTCTCATTCTCACTCACTCACTCACTGTTCGTCTTGTGTACTTATTTAGTACATTCATGATTAAACATCTATATGCATTAATGTGAAATTTACTTACAATTAGTTTACTTGAAATATTCAATCTCTAAAGTGTTTATCTTTTAAGATAGACAAAAAAATCTGAGTAAATAATAAGAAAAAAAAACAAAAGGATTATTATTGTCATAATTTTTTATCAATTAAGTACTCTTAACTATCCAATAATTAAATAAATACGTACAAATGTGCGCGCGTGTACACACATACACCTATTGATATTAAAGAGATTGAAAGAGAGGAAGGAGAAGATAAAAATTTAAATATTCACATATATTTTCAAATATTATATATGAATTTATAGTTTACATATCTAATTAATAATGAATTTCTAATTATATTAAACATATCAATATAAAGACATACATGTATTTATCAAATGAATAAAATTATTAAATACAGACTTAAAAAATTTATTAAACATAGACTTAAAAAATTAATTAAATAAACATATTCCAAATTTAGAAAAAATAAACTTTATTTATATATGCAACAGCTTTTTAAACTAAATTTTTAAATTTTATTTTATATTAGACAATTATCTCAATCAACATCTACGTCCACATTAGCTGCACTGCAGACTACCTCTACAGCCACATTATCTGCTCCGCGGATATAGCGTTATGCCAATACGATACATTACATGTACTTACTTACTTGCATTTACTGTACCAACTCTTGTTCTTTCGACGTAATCATATTTTTACAGTTATCGTTTGCTGTATATCTTCCAGCAAACTTTATTTCGTGTGAAGTGTATTTAATTAATTAAATCTCTGCGAAAGATTGAGAAGATGAAGGGATAATTCAAACTATGAAAACATGGTTACATGGAAAAGACAAGAGTTGATACAATAATAAAGACATACATGTATTTGTATCCTGCTGGCATAAGGTTATAGAAGTTGATTGAGATTGAAAAATAATAATAAAAATAATAAAAAAAATAAAGACACATGTAGTTGTATCGTGCTGGCATAAAGTTATAAAAGTTGATTGAGATTGAAAAATAATAATAAAAATAATTAAAAAAAGGAAATATTCAATCATCATTTAAAAGCATATTTGAAATCTGTAGAATAAACAGTTTTTGCAAAAAATGTGGAGCATTTGTGCTCTAGTAAGTCTAAAAATAAATGTAAACATCAATTAATAATAACTGATGTTATATATATATTATATATATAAACCAATTTGTTGCAATATTCACTATAAAAGGTTGTAAGGGTAAGATGGCTAAAAGTGAATAATTTAAAAGATAGTTAACATAATTTTACATAAACTGAAATATTTCAAAAAATAAAATATTTGTAATATTTCGAAGTTTATGTAAGATTATGTAAAAATTATACCTTTACAACTTTTTATAGTAAATATTGCGAGGAATCGATTTATATGAGAAAAATTAAGGTAATTCTATTTTGAAAATATAAGTGACCTTTAAATAACCTTGAAAATCGCCGTTTAGGAAAAAGTCTGTGTCAACTTTTTCTTTTTCGAAATCCTGCAACTTTTATCTAAATTTAATAGAAAATGTATAAAAAATGCTCGACATTAGTACACACACACACACACACACATACACACATATGGGTAAATTTATATAAATAGGGTGCTTTAGGAGGAATGATCAGGATTCTAGGATATGATTGTACACATCATTTTAAGCAAAGAAGTTTAGATAAACATGTTTAATAATTGTTCTATTCCGGTCATAAAAATATACAAAAATGAATGATATAATCTCTAAAAACTCACCTTTAAAAAAAGGTAAAAAAAGGCAACCAGTTAAGGGCACGCCATTAACAAAAATTATACATTGCAAACCCATGTAGAATCGTACCCATTGCAAACCTATGTAGAATCCTATGAAAAATTAAACATTGCAAACTCATGTAGAATCCTATGAAAAATTAACCATTGCAAACCCATGTAGAATTGTATTAAAAATTATCCATTGCAAACTTATGTAGAATCCTACATTGCAAACCCATGTACAATAGAATTGTATGAAAAATTATCGATTATAAACCCATGTACAATCGTAACAAAAGTAATGAAATAAAAAAAAAATTGCGCCAAGTGAAAGTAGAAACTTGTACCAGTGGAAAATTAAAGTTGCAGACATATATAGAGTCGTATAATGAATCAGTAAAAATTTAAATTTGCAAATGTAGAATCGTACCATAAAAAAACTTATCTTTTAAAAAAAAAGATAAACAAGATGCCAAGTCCATGCGCCATGTGAAAAAGAAATAAAAAAATTTTAGTTAAAAAAACTGGGCGCGCTGCTAAGTTTCAAAATTACAATGCACCTTAAAGTAACATTAATTAATTTAAACACAAAACATATTTTAACTGTAATGAGTTTAAAAGTAACAATTTAATTTTAATATTGTTAGAATATTATTTAGCAGCGCTCCCAGTTTTTTTAACTAAAATTTTTTTATTTCTTTTTCACATGGCGCATGGACTTGGCATCTTGTTTATCTTTTTTTTTAAAAGATAAGTTTTTTTATGGTACGATTCTACATTTGCAAATTTAAATTTTTACTGATTCATTATACGACTCTATATATGTCTGGAACTTTAATTTTCCACTGGTACAAGTTTCTACTTTCACTTGGCGCAATTTTTTTTTTATTTCATTACTTTTTAACGGTTCACCTTTCCCGACGCCGCGGATCGGCTCGCCGGTTCCAGGATCCGGGAGGAAGGGGGAGATTCAGACTCGCTTATTCCTTATTAACAATGCTTTGGTTTATTCCAAAAGAAACAAGTAAACAAAACGTTTGTTGGCATAAAGCCTAAATAGAGAAACTTATTGACTACCCGGTATAAACAAAATACGGAGGCGTATAGCCTGTAGCGGTGTCCGGAAAAGATTTACAAATTACCCGGTATAACTTAGAGATACGGTGTACGGAGGCGTATAGCCTGTAGCAGGAAGAAACCGGAAACCGGGAAACCTGGCGTAATGACGAGAAACCCGTCACCCGGTGTATAGCAGGAAGAGACCGAAAACCGGGAAACCCGGCGTAACAACGAGAAACCCGTTGCTCGGCGTGTAGCAGGAAGAGACCGGAAACCGGGAAACCCGTTGCCCGGCGTGTAGCAGGAAGAGACCGGAAACCGGGAAACCCGGCGTAACAACGAGAAACCCGTTGCCCGGCGTGTAGCAGGAAGAGACCGGAAACCGGGAAACCCGGCGTAACAACGAGAAACCCGTTGCCCGGCGTGTAGCAGGAAGAGACCGGAAACCGGAAAACCCGGCGTAACAACGAGAAACCCGTTGCCCGGCGTGTAGCAGGAAGAGACCGGAAACCGGGAAACCCGGCGTAACAACGAGAAACCCGTTGCCCGGCGTGTAGCAGGAAGAGACCGGAAACCGGGAAACCCGGCGTAATGACGAGAAACCCGTCACCCGGTGTATAGCAGGAAGAGACCGGAAACCGGGAAACCCGGCGTAACAACGAGAAACCCGTTGCCCGATACTAAAGGTAGGAGGCCAGAAACCGAGAAACCCGGCGTAACAACGAGAAGCCCGTTGCCTGGCTAGGAGGTCCGGAACAGGACTGGTGCCGGCTCATCCGTCGAGCCGGCTTATATACCCTGCCGGCGGTTCCCCCACTCTCTATCGAGGCTGTGGTGGGGGTAACGCCGGCGTCGTAGTGGGGCGCCCCTGGGGTAGGGTAACCCGTGTATCAGTTATGTTTTTGTGCTTAGGGGCGCCTTAGGCGCCATAGCCTCAAGTGGCGGGCGGGTGATCGGCCCGCGAGGCGTTAGTAACGGCCACGCCGTTACACTACCCCCTCTCTAGACGGCGGATCGTACGTGGTCGGCCGAAACGGGCGAACCGTATTATCCACCGTCCAGTAGGGGAGGTGGCTCGGAACTTCCGAGTGGCGTGGGCGGTATGGCGCTGGAGGAATCACGGCGGCTGGCCCGGTCCTACGCCCCGATGGTTTCCTCGTCCTCTTCCTCGGATGCCGCCTTGAGGTCCTGCACATGGATGTGGCGGTGCCATCGTCCTCGGGCGTCCTTGAGGTCAACGATTACGGGGGATACGATCCTCCGGACAGTCATCGGTCCGCTGTACTTCGGGGCCAGCTTGGCGTTGAACGCGTTGGCCTTGCTGGACAGGGGACGGTCGCGTTTCCAGACGCGTTCGCCCAGCTGCGGTCGCCAGTCTCGTCGCCGTAGGTTGTACGGTTTCTCTTGCCGCTGGAAGGCCCGGGCGAGGTGGATTCGGACCACCTTGTAGGCGTCCTCCAACTGAGTCTGGCGGGTGCTTGGTCCTGGTGCTGGTGCGGTTCCTGGTCGATCCTCTGGATGTGGGCGGGCGAGCTCTCGGCCGTGCAGGATGTAGGCCGGAGTGTATCCGGTGGCCTCATGTCGGGCGGTGTTGATGGCGAACTGTAAGGCGGGGATTCGCTCGTCCCAGTCTTTGTGCCGCCGGCCTACGTACTGGCTGATCATTGTTTTAACCGTACGGTTCGCTCGCTCTACCGGATTGCATTGCGGAGTGTACACGGGGGATGTCCGATGTTGTATCCCGTAGGAGGCTAGCAAGGCCTTAATGCGTTGCGCGACGAACTGAGTCCCGTTATCGGACACCAGGGCGACCGGACACCCGTGCCGGTATATCAGGCGGTCGGTGAGTGCTCGGGCTACGGCTACGGCGGTGGCTTTTCTAAGCGGGACCATCTCGATCCACTTACTGAACCGGTCTTGTATGGTTAATAGCCAGGTATGGCCGCTAGTGGATCGAGGCAGGGGACCGATCAGGTCTACGGCGGCTTGTTCCCATGGTGCGCGGACGGGGGTGGCCATCATCCGTCCAGCCGGTCGTCGTTGACTGGCCTTATGCCGCGCACAATTAGCGCACCCTCGGACGTACCGGGCAATCTCCCGAAACATGCCGGGCCAGTAATATAGCTGGGCCACCCGAGCCAATGTTTTGGAAATGCCCAGGTGCCCGGCGGCCGGGTCGTCGTGCATTCGCTGAAGCAGGGCGGGTCGTTGGTCTGTAGGCACGCACTGCTTCCATTGCTCTTCGGCTGGTGTTTCCCGGAAGTCCAGATCGTGGAGTATATGCCTGTACAATCGTTGATCCTGGATTTTATAGTCCGGGTGATCGGTCGGATGTCTCCGTACTTCGGCTAGTTTACGGTGGTACCACCGGCATTTCGGCCGGGTCACCGCCAAAGCTTCCGGGAGGCGGGAGAGAGCATCTGCCACCTGGTTAAGTGTCCCGCGCCGGTACTGGATGTCGAAATCATGTTGTTGTAATTCGAACATCCAGCGGGCTAGTCGTCCGGTAGGGGCCTCGATGTGTTGTAACCACTTTAAAGCTTGGTGGTCGGTCACGACGGTGAATCGGTAGCCCTCGAGGTAATCCCGCATCCGGCGTATACCCCACACGACAGCCAAGCACTCTAGTTCGGTAGCGCTATAATTCTTCTCGGCTGCGTTGAGGGTCCGGCTGGCGTACGCGATAACCCGCTCTCCTTCGCCGAGGTGTTGGGTTAATACGGCCCCTAACCCGTGGTCGCTGGCGTCGGTTTGTAGTAGAAATGGTCGCGCAAAATCTGGACAGGCGAGGACAGGTGCGGTGGTTAAGGCCTGTTTTAGTTTCCGGAACGCGGTTTCTTCTTCTTTTGCCCAGATCCAGCGCGCTCTCTTTTTAGTGAGTCGAGTGAGAGGGGCGGCGATAGTGGAGAAGTCAGCGATGAATCGGCGGTACCATGACGCTACCCCCAGAAATTGCCGAACCCTGCGGAAGGTCGTGGGGGCAGGCCAATCGGTAATGGCTCGCACTTTCTCTGGGTCCGTCCGGATTCCGTGCCGATCGATAACGTGTCCGAGGTACCGGAGACTTGGCCGGCAGAAGTGACATTTTTCTGGGTTGAGACGGAGTCGGGCGTCACGGAGGCGGCGAAAGACTTCGGCCAAGTGGCCTAGGTGCTTCTCGAAAGTACGGGATGCGACAACTATGTCGTCCAAGTAGACGAGGACGTGTGGCTCTAATTCGGGTCCTAGCACGGTGTCGAGCAGCCGTTGGAAGGTGGCCGGTGCTGAATGCAGTCCGAATGGCATGACGCGGAACTGCATCAGCCCTCTCCCTGGCACCGTGAAGGCGGTTGCGGGGCGGCTCTCCGGAGTTAGTGGCACTTGCCAATACCCGCTGCGTAGGTCCAACGTGGACAAGTAGTGTGCGCCTCGTAGCTTATCCAAGGTGGCGGCAATGTGAGGCAGCGGGTATGCATCTTTCTCGGAGGCCGCGTTTAATCGGCGGAAGTCTATACAAAATCGGTAGGTCCCGTCTTTCTTCTTTGCCAGCACTATCGGAGAGCTCCAGGCGCTGGTGGAGGGCTCGATGACTCCTTCGGCTTCCATCTTTTGGACCTCTTGGTCGATCACGGCTTGCATGGCCGGATTACGGGGCCGATATCGTTGTTTAATGGGCGGCCCCGGTTTTAGCCGAATTTGGTGCGTGGCTTTGTCGGTCGGGCCGTGGACCGATTCGAACTTTGGAAGTTCGTTATTTAGAAAGGCCTGTAGCCTTAGCGCCTCGCTGGTAGTTCCTGGGCTGATACTGGCTGTCGCGATTCCATCTTTGGTTGTTGTCTCGGTGACAGGTCTGGGCGGCGGGCGCAGCTCGACTCCTAATTTCGCCCAGAGGTCTATGCCTATTAGTACGGCGTTGTCTAGTTGTGGTAGTACGGAGAAGCGGTGGCGGTACGATTTTCCTCGTAACCTGACCGTTGCTTCAATGGTCTCGGCAATGGGGACTTGCGTCCCGTCGGCCAGGCGTATCTGGGCTGCCTTGAGATCTGGGATAGACGGTGTGCGGTTGATTCGGCGGGCCGTTTCAGCGTTTACGAATGAGATCTCTGAGCCGGAATCGAGGAGGCCCCACAAATGTTGACCGGCGATCTGGATCCGGAGGTGCGGTCTCGGGTTGTATTTTAGGCCGAGTCGGGCTGGACGACGGCCGCGACGTCTCCGGCCCGCACCCTGTTTCCCGTCGGGGGGTGGCAGTCACGGGTGAGGACCCCGTCCTTGCCACATCTCGAGCAGAATTTCTTCGGAGGTCGCTGGCAGTGCAGGCGTGTATGTCCTCGTTGCTTGCACCTCCAGCAACATTCCTCCCGACTGTAGACCGCGGAAGCTACGACCGGGGTGTGGCTTTGCGGCACGTCCCTTCGTCGTTCCTGTCTCCGGCGGTCGGCCTCTTCGTATTCGGTGGCTCGGATGCTCAGATCCCCGACGCTGAGCACGTCCGACCGACGGATGTACAATTGGTACTCCGGATCCATGTTTTCGTAGAGCTGTTCCAGTTGATCTAGGGGTGAATATCTCCCGGCGCGCCGCATCATGGTCAGGACCTCGGTGGCGTATTTTTGGAAGGACTCTTTAGGGCGTTGTTGACGTCCCTGGATCGTCCTTTTCATCTGTCTCTCATACGCGCTTGGCAGGTATTGCTGGCGGACAGCTTGGCGAAAGTCGGCCCAGCTGGCTATGGTATCGCGGATGTTGCGATACCACAGCAGGGCGTCTCCCCGTAAGAGTTCGGGTAGCCCTAACAGCATCTGGGCGTCGGTGTAGCCGTAGCCCAGGCACAGCTCTTCCGTACGCTCGAAGAATGCCAGGGGGTCCTTGCCCTCGAAGTGGCACCCCCATTTTCGAATCTGATCCATGATCCTGGCCGGTTCAACAGGTGTCGGGGTGGTAGCTTCTTCGTCTTTGGTTGGGCTTCCGGTGGCCATTTCGACGTTGATAGTGGACACAGATAGGTGAGTTCGAAATAGCGCGGGGTTTTGCCCGACAAATCGGCGGAGGCGTCGGCGGACCTCGTCTAAAGTTCCTTGGCTATCGATTCCGTGTCTTTTGGCCAAGGCAATAGCTTCGGATTTTGATAATTGATTTACCCACGCGGGCATCTGGATAGGCTTAAGCGAGTCGGGATCTCCACTGGGCAGGTCCCTGTTCGGGCGCCATGTAACGGTTCACCTTTCCCGACGCCGCGGATCGGCTCGCCGGTTCCAGGATTCGGGAGGAAGGGGGAGATTCAGACTCGCTTATTCCTTATTAACAATGCTTTGGTTTATTCCAAAAGAAACAAGTAAACAAAACGTTTGTTGGCATAAAGCCTAAATAGAGAAACTTATTGACTACCCGGTATAAACAAAATACGGAGGCGTATAGCCTGTAGCGGTGTCCGGAAAAGATTTACAAATTACCCGGTATAACTTAGAGATACGGTGTACGGAGGCGTATAGCCTGTAGCAGGAAGAAACCGGAAACCGGGAAACCTGGCGTAATGACGAGAAACCCATCACCCGGTGTATAGCAGAAAGAGACCGAAAACCGGGAAACCCGGCGTAACAACGAGAAACCCGTTGCTCGGCGTGTAGCAGGAAGAGACCGGAAACCGGGAAACCCGGCGTAACAACGAGAAACCCGTCGCCCGGCGTGTAGCAGGAAGAGACCGGAAACCGGGAAACCCGGCGTAACAACGAGAAACCCGTTGCCCGGCGTGTAGCAGGAAGAGACCGGAAACCGGGAAACCCGGCGTAACAACGAGAAACCCGTTGCCCGGCGTGTAGCAGGAAGAGACCGGAAACCGGGAAACCCGGCGTAACAACGAGAAACCCGTTGCCCGGCGTGTAGCAGGAAGAGACCGGAAACCGGAAAACCCGGCGTAACAACGAGAAACCCGTTGCCCGGCGTGTAGCAGGAAGAGACCGGAAACCGGGAAACCCGGCGTAACAACGAGAAACCCGTTGCCCGGCGTGTAGCAGGAAGAGACCGTAAACCGGGAAACCCGGCGTAACAACGAGAAACCCGTTGCCCGGCGTGTAGCAGGAAGAGACCGGAAACCGGGAAACCCGGCGTAACAACGAGAAACCCGTTGCCCGGCGTGTAGCAGGAAGAGACCGGAAACCGGGAAACCCGGCGTAACAACGAGAAACCCGTTGCCCGGCGTGTAGCAGGAAGAGACCGGAAACCGGAAAACCCGGCGTAACAACGAGAAACCCGTTGCCCGGCGTGTAGCAGGAAGAGACCGGAAACCGGGAAACCCGGCGTAACAACGAGAAACCCGTTGCCTGGCGTGTAGCAGGAAGAGACCGGAAACCGGGAAACCCGGCGTAACAACGAGAAACCCGTTGCCCGGCGTGTAGCAGGAAGAGACCGGAAACCGGGAAACCCGGCGTAACAACGAGAAACCCGTTGCCCGGCGTGTAGCAGGAAGAGACCGGAAACCGGGAAACCCGGCGTAACAACGAGAAACCCGTTGCCCGGCGTGTAGCAGGAAGAGACCGGAAACCGGAAAACCCGGCGTAACAACGAGAAACCCGTTGCCCGGCGTGTAGCAGGAAGAGACCGGAAACCGGGAAACCCGGCGTAACAACGAGAAACCCGTTGCCTGGCGTGTAGCAGGAAGAGACCGGAAACCGGGAAACCCGGCGTAATGACGAGAAACCCGTCACCCGGTGTATAGCAGGAAGAGACCGGAAACCGGGAAACCCGGCGTAACAACGAGAAACCCGTTGCCCGATACTAAAGGTAGGAGGCCAGAAACCGAGAAACCCGGCGTAACAACGAGAAGCCCGTTGCCTGGCTAGGAGGTCCGGAACAGGACTGGTGCCGGCTCATCCGTCGAGCCGGCTTATATACCCTGCCGGCGGTTCCCCCACTCTCTATCGAGGCTGTGGTGGGGGTAACGCCGGCGTCGTAGTGGGCGCCTCTGGGGGTTGTAGTGGGGCGCCCCTGGGGTAGGGTGACCCGTGTATCAGTTATGTTTTTGTGCTTAGGGGCGCCTTAGGCGCCATAGCCTTAAGTGGCGGGCGGGTGATCGGCCCGCGAGGCGTTAGTAACGGCCACGCCGTTACAACTTTTGTTACGATTGTACATGGGTTTATAATCGATAATTTTTCATACAATTCTATTGTACATGGGTTTGCAATGTAGGATTCTACATAAGTTTGCAATGGATAATTTTTAATACAATTCTACATGGGTTTGCAATGGTTAATTTTTCATAGGATTCTACATGAGTTTGCAATGTTTAATTTTTCATAGGATTCTACATAGGTTTGCAATGGGTACGATTCTACATGGGTTTGCAATGGATAATTTTTGTTAATGGCGTGCCCTTAACTGGTCGCCTTTTTTTACCTTTTTTTAAAGGTGAGTTTTTAGAGATTATATTACATAACATCAATGTTATTATACAATTTCCCACTCAACAATATAACTGCAATATAACATGGCTTGTACGTAACAGTTATATTATTGAGAGGAAAAATGTAACATTAATGTTTTGTAATTGTTACTTTGTATTTGCTGGGAAATGATGTCATAATAATTACTGTGGCTATCTGGGTACTTCATCTACCGTTAAATCAAAAACATTTGAATTAAACGCGTATTTTGAAAAACATTGTTCAACATATTAATTAAATTAAAAAAATATAAATTTGCATGAATCAAACCTCGTGTTTTCATATTAACTAATTGCGAAACTGAAGTATTAATATTCGAACTGGTTATCAAAATAATGTCATAATAATTACTGTGGCTATCTAGGTATTAGATAATTATGAATTTACATTTTCCTGTAAAGATCACGGTTCAAACATTTTATCTTACGCTGTGTTCTATTACATCCGATTAAGAATCCGTCAGTTTACTTATCAAGAAAACCAAAAAGTACAAAAAAATCTATTATTCAACTGTGCACAATGGATAGCGGGAAAGGAAGATCGGAAGCGAGACGATAGATAGGCACTACACTCGACATACGCGTATCGTTAACAAAAATTATATTTCAACTATTAACAAAAAATACAATTGTTTAACCGCACAGAATTTACCAAAAGATAGCCGAGTCGAACGTATTAGAAAAGAATGCAATAAACGAGAGAAAAGCCGGGTCGAAGATAAATTACTGAATGTTCCGCTAGCAACGGTAATTAGACGAGAAAACCGAAAAAGACAAGCGATCTTTTTCGTAAAGTAGAAGCACACTCTATTCGCGACGAGCAATCGGAAAGAGCACCGCGATCACGAGAGAGGAGGTTTATATAGACCCGTATTTCTAGAATAGTCTAGAAAGATTTTCTTAATTTTATCGTTCGGCTGAGGACGAAAGAGCGTTTAGTGTAATTGTTTACTTTCAGGAAAATAGTCGTTTTGTTATTATCGGGAACTAAATTGTATCTCCTCTCGCGCGACCGCGGTGTTTACTATTATATGAGATTTGACGAAAGCGCTTTCTGTTCGCAGGCGCGGGGTATACGTATATCTGTGCGGCCGAGCGCTATTTGAAAATAATATTAATATAAAATTAAGTATGATGCATGTTGCATGTGAATGAAAGGCCTGCATGAATTTTAATTAATAATGTTTTTTAAGACTTTTCAGCTTTTTGACGTTCGATTTTCGAACATCAACGAAAAATGTCTAAACTAAGCAATGTTTAAAATTGTTTGTAAAAAGGTGTATGCGTAATAACATATAAATATATAACGTGTAATAATATATAAATATATTATTTAATACACAGATATTTTTGTTATTTATGTACAATTCTTGAAAATATTTGCATATGTGCAAATATATATAATAAAAATATATATTAATCATATTTTTATTGATATTGATATGTGTTTAAAAACGCCCTAGTGCAAGTCGAATTTAGGCAAAATTACCGCGGATTATCTTTGCCAATCGCGACACCGCGCGTATACAGTCCAAAGCGCCTATAACAAGCGCTAATATGAGAACTGTAAACAACAACATTCTCTCTACGAAAAATAATACGCTAATGTCCTTCGAGACAATTCTAAAATAATAACATGTAATTCTATAAAGGCATCTAGAATCTTCTCGAAAAACGTTGCTATAAAAGGGCACCTCAGATCGACCGGGATATAGTCGCTCTCAGAATTAGAAGCATATCTGTCGCAAGTGCAAGTACGATTTCGGCGCGTTTCTGATTTTACGTAGCTCGCGTATAGCCAGCAACTAACGCAACGCCTTCTCCGTAGCTCGCGGATTCACGTATTAAACTACGGTTTATTTAACCAGTGTAAATAGCCTGTAAATAGTGTCCGTCTTAAATATACATTGTATGCGTCTAAAAATCGACTCTCTAATTAATCGCTTTTGCGAAAACGTCCTTTTCCTTGTCGCGCACTTCTCTCTTGACACTTATCGCTCGCGTTTTTGCTCTGCTATCGAACAATATGCGATATGGTAGAATTATAAAAATCTTTCCTCATCGTAAAAATCGACCAAACTGGCAATCATTTATTATAAATAATTAGTTAAAATACAACATTTCGGCTGTCATTGCAGCCCTTTTCAAGTAAATCTATAAAAAGTTACATAAAAATAATTATAATTTTAATACATTTCATTGCAACAATAATTATAAATTCATATACAAAAATATGTTACATACCAAACGTAAATGCATAATAAATTAATACAGTAAATCAAATTCACTGCATATCACCGACAATATTCATCATTGTTTTAATGAACAATGTAGAATTGACAGAAGTAAGCAAGAAATAAATAGATGTTAACAGTTAGTAAGAATCTTAGTCACTACGCGTTAAGAAAATCGAGACAAAACTAATGTGTCTTTTGCAATCTTAAACCTCATAACAAAGTCAAATAAATAAATAAATAGATAAAAATAAAAATAATTTAAATAGCGTCAAGAACACGATCATAAATCCCACTAAAATTCTCCGTATCTTTCTGGAAATTAATGCTTTTTACTTTGTTTTTTTATATAAAACATTTCTGCAATTTCTCTTTTTCTTGTTTGTTTTTCTTGATGCAAGATCACCGGAGAATCGCAACGGAACTCATGATCGTTGCAAGTCCGATGCAAACTAACGACTGAATGCAATGTAGTGTCTTTTTTGATATTATTTCTATGTTCTTTGATGCGCGTTTCTAAATGTCTCTTTGTCTGTCCAATATACGTAGAATCACAATTCGCACATTCAATTTTATACACGACATCGGTTCTTTTTAAGTTGTCTATCCTATCTTTTCCTCTTTTTATCAGTGTGTCTAATTTTTTTGAAACGGTATATACTACATCAATTCCATTTTTATTAATGCAACGCGTAATATTCTCGCTCAAATCTCTAATGTAAGGCAACACCATACAAGTTCGCGCATCAAATTTATTTCGATTGAATGAGCTACTTTTACCATGAGGAAAGATTTTTATTAATTATTACTGGCAAATCTTAAGGATTATTATCTGGTAGAATTATATCTAAAAAATATTTATAAAATTATATTTAAAACATCATGCATTTACAATAAAAAATTATATTATTTTTAACCACAAAACTTAAAAATACTTCAAGAATATCAATAAAATTTCTTATGCATATACTTATATGCTTCTGTTAATTTGTACAGATATAAGCTCTTTAGGCCGGCGTTCCATGGAGCGGACTACGCGGAAGCGGAACCAGCGGATCGCCAATCACGGAATCGTTCCGATGGAGCTCATCAATAAGTTCTATCGGAACGATTCCGTGATTGGCGATCCACTGGTTCTGCTTCCGCATAATCCGCTCCATGGGACGCCGGCCTTACTCAGCGATCACAGTGCTCTGCGATTAACGACCGATTTATGAACCCACAAATCATGACATTAAGAGTCTTACCACCACCATGAGAGTTTCGATACCTGTGTATACGACCGTGGTTGATAGTAATACAAAATAGTATTTGTGTCACGTATGGAAGTTGGCTATTGTCCACTCGTGCAGGTAAACGCGCACTCGCCTTCGGCTCGTACGCTTACCCGCACTCGTGACCAATAGCCAACTTTCTGTACTTGTAACACAAATAATGTTTCAGATTTTAATAAATTAAATAAAATAAATTTAAAGTGTAAGACAGGCAATAAGAGCCAAATCGCGGATGACAGTGCGTTGTCCCAACGAAACTAAATTTTTTCGTTAGAATTAAATACCTGTGCATAAGGCACCAAATTTTACTTGGTCGCGGCCAAGATTTTAAAATTGGAATAATCTCTACAAGAGATTTAATTCCATACATCCCCTGTTCTCCCCTAAGGAAATAAATGCAAGAGAAAATGTCGCCCGGCATGTAATGCAAGTTCGTACAACGTGAAAGACATCGTTGTCGAGGAGGTTTCGTAACCGGCCGCGAAGAAAATTCCAGCTTGCGCGTAATAGATCGTCCCCATCAAATTCTAGAAATTAAAATTAACCTTTGTATATTTGCCTCTTTTTGCTTGTCACGATTAACGTTAATTTTAATCTGCTTACTAAATCCTCCAATATCTTTGTCACCGTGATCATTTTTCAATTCGATAAGAATATCAATGAGATCATTTCTCGTCTTGCCGGATTCTATGCGTTGTGCGATCGCCCTCCCAAAAGACTTTACGGAAAAATGCATCCGTCTGTTTGCCAAAAAACGTCAGACCAATCATACGACTTAACGTTGGCATGAAAACTGATATGAATATCTCAAAAGAACGAGCAGGCTAAAGATCATGTTGCCGTGTCTGCAAAACTCAGCATCCGGATATTTGAAAGAATTCGTGTTGAGTCCAAAAGCGGTGCTACCAATCACATCCGTAGTAAACTTGGCAGATAATTTTTTTTACATCTATTGTCTTTCCATCATCTGTCAACAATATTATATTATTTTGAAGAAACAATAATTTTCCGTATAGATAGTATATACTTATTGTGGAGGATATAGTATTATACTTATTGTGGAGGATATGCATTGCCAAAAAATTATAATTTCAAAATTTAAGATATAAAATATTGTTCCGAAAAGTCATAATACCGAAATTTAATAAGTAAGACAAAATACCGAAATTTTCATTTAGAGACAACAAGCTGTTCACACACCGGTATGTCAATACTTTGAAAAGATTATTTTCGTATAACATAAAGTTAATTTTTATTTATAATAAAATACAAAATAAAAATATTATTATTTTTATATTATGAATATTTTAGATTTTGAATTTACATACGTATATAATAATATGTATATTATATATGATATTTTATGTATATAATATAATATATATAATATATAAATATTATATTATATAATATTTACGATGATCATGCTTGCCACACCTTTTAAAGTACATACTTGTGCACGATAAAATGCGTGAGACAAATGCATATATAAATACGTACTTGCAAAATAAAAAAAACTCGTTTCATCGACATTTTTTAATATTTATGAAACAAAGTCATTTCCTATTTACGAGCATCGATTAATATACTTTAATTACAATGAATAAGGATTCTTCGAAAAGTTATTGGATCGATGACTAAAAAGAGGAGAGAAAATCCAAATTATTTATCAAAATTCGAAGTCAAGAGATTTTTTTATGACTTAACAACTCATCATAAATAAATTCGAAAACCGGGAAATAATTGTAATGACTCAATGATCAGTTATCTATGAGATACAGCTTCGCTTTACAATGAATCACCTTTTATATATTTTGCAACCGTATAGTTGACATAACAAGCATCGGTGTTATCATAGATAACACGATAGATTTAACACTAAAAGACACGATCATTCTGCCGATGGTCACGTTGAAAATATTCGATTATTTAAAGAACAATTAAAATATAAAATTGAAAGTAATTTCTGTGACATAAAACAATAAAGTTAAGAGTGGAAACATTTATTACAATATAATTACAAATACTCTTTAAATGTAAAAAATAAAATTTCTACCCGTGATAGAATACGAATTTTTACATTAAAACAAAATAAACAAAATTATCGACCCAACTGGCATAAAAATATATTTATTATTACTAAGACATATTATTAAATCAAGACAACGTTTCGACCCTTGTTTTGGGTCCTTATCAAGTCTACAAAAAATACACTAATTAAGGATTATTTAATCATGGAACATCAATTTTTATACAATAATCATTAAATATAAACATAATTGCAATTTCAGCTTGACAATACATTGATAATTTAATAATTTCAACATATCTGAAATAGAAATTAAATTTAACTATTTAAAATACACATAACAAACATAAGTATAATACCATGTGTGAACTCAACCTTTCAACTAGATGGTAAAACAATAACTAAACTAAACACTTTATCACTCTATCATAAATATCATAAATCAAATTCTCAGTGTCTTTTTATAGGTTAATCGTGTTATTAAATTTTTTAATATCAAGAGACACGGTAGTGTCTCGCGACCAGTTAAGGGCTTAGCGGAGACACCGTGTATCTTAACGCGAGTCGGACATTTGAGTCTTTATAATATTTCGAATCCTCAATAATGGCTGAAGCAATCGAGTTTATACTAGACTTAATCGATAGATTGAGTTCGAATTATATAATAAAAGTGTCTTTATTTCTGCTCTACGTGATTAGTAAGCAGAGATATATAAATGCAAAGTCGAAATATGAAAAATTTCTATTAAGAAACGTCCCCGTCATCATTATCATCATCATTATCATCATTATCATCATCATTATCATCATCGACCAAGCATACATAGTAGTATCGTGCTACACGTATTCACACGTATACAATACATGCGCACACATATATCACACGTACACAACACATGCAAGATGCATGTAGTGGTAATTTTGTCCATCTCGCACGTTTTACAACAGATGGCGATAGTGGCGCTCCGCCATATCGGCAGCGTGCGGGGTTATGTTGGCTAACTCTCTCTCTCTCTCTCTCTCTCTCTCTCTCTCTCTCTCTCTCTCTCTCTCTCTCTCTCTCTCTCTCTCTCTCTCTCTCTCTCTCTCTCTCTCTCTCTCTCTCTCTCTCTCTCTCTCTCTCTCTCTCTCTCTCTCTCTTTCTCACACACACACGCACACACACACACACTCTCTCATTCTCACTCACTCACTCACTGTTCGTCTTGTGTACTTATTTAGTACATTCATGATCGGCAGCGTGCGGGGTTATGTTGGCTAACTCTCTCTCTCTCTCTCTCTCTCTCTCTCTCTCTCTCTCTCTCTCTCTCTCTCTCTCTCTCTCTCTCTCTTTCTCACACACACACGCACACACACACACTCTCTCTCATTCTCACTCACTCACTCACTGTTCGTCTTGTGTACTTATTTAGTACATTCATGATTAAACATCTATATGCATTAATGTGAAATTTACTTACAATTAGTTTACTTGAAATATTCAATCTCTAAAGTGTTTATCTTATAAGATAGACAAAAAAATCTGAGTAAATAATAAGAAAAAAAAACAAGGATTATTATTGTCATAATTTTTTATCAATTAAGTACTCTCAACTATCCAATAATTAAATAAATACGTACAAATGTGCGCGCGTGTACACACATACACCTATTAATATTAAAGAGATTGAAGGAGAGGAAGGAGAAGATAAAAATTTAAATATTCACATATATTTTCAAATATTATATATGAATTTATAGTTTACATATCTAATTAATAATGAATTTCTAATTATATTAAACATATCAAAATAAAGACATACATGTATTTATCAAATGAATAAAATTATTGAATACAGACTTAAAAAATTTATTAAACATAGACTTAAAAAATTAATTAATTAAACATATTCCAAATTTAGAAAAAATAAACTTTATTTATATATGCAACAGCTTTTTAAACTAAATTTTTAAATTCTATTTTATATTAGACAATTATCTCAATCAACATCTACGTCCACATTAGCTGCACTGCAGACTACCTCTACAGCCACATTATCTGCTCCGCGGATATAGCGTTATGCCAATACGATACATTACATGTACTTACTTACTTGCCTTTACTGTACCAACTCTTGTTCTTTCCACGTAATCATGTTTTTACAGTTATCGTTTGCTGTATATCTTCCAGCAAACTTTATTTCGTGTGAAGTGTATTTAATTAATTAAATCTCTGCGAAAGATTGAGAAGATGAAGGGATAATTCAAACTATGAAGACATGGTTACATGGAAAAGACAAGAGTTGATACAATAATAAAGACATACATGTATTTGTATCCTGCTGGCATAAGGTTATAGAAGTTGATTGAGATTGAAAAATAATAATGAAAATAATAAAAAAAATAAAGACACATGTATTTGTATCGTGCTGGAATAAAGTTATAAAAGTTGATTGAGATTGAAAAATAATAATAAAAATAATTAAAAAAAGGAAATATTCAATCATCATTTAAAAGCATATTTGAAATCTGTAGAATAAACAGTTTTTGCAAAAAATGTGGAGCATTTGAGCTCTAGTAAGTCTAAAAATAAATGTAAACATCAATTAATAATAACTGATGTTATATATATATTATATATATAAACCAATTTGTTGCAATATTCACTATAAAAGGTTGTAAGGGTAAGATGGCTAAAAGTGAATAATTTAAAAGATAGTTAACATAATTTTACATAAACTGAAATATTTCATAAAATAAAATATTTGTAATATTTCGAAGTTTATGTAAGATTATGTAAAAATTATACCTTTACAACTTTTTATAGTAAATATTGCGAGGAATCGATTTATATGAGAAAAATTAAGGTAATTCTATTTTGAAAATATAAGTGACCTTTAAATAACCTTGAAAATCGCCGTTTAGGAAAAAGTCTGTGTCAACTTTTTCTTTTTCGAAATCCTGCAACTTTTATCTAAATTTAATAGAAAATGTATAAAAAATGCTCGACATTAGTACACACACACACACACACACACACACATATGGGTAAATTTATATAAATAGGGTGCTTTAGGAGGAATGATCAGGATTCTAGGATATGATTGTACACATCATTTTAAGCAAAGAAGTTTAGATAAACATGTTTAATAATTGTTCTATTCCGGTCATAAAAATATACAAAAATGAATGATATAATCTCTAAAAACTCACCTTTAAAAAAGGTAAAAAAAGGCGACCAGTTAAGGGCACGCCATTAACAAAAATTATCCATTGCAAACCCATGTAGAATCCTATCCTATTGCAAACCCATGTAGAACCCTATGAAAAATTAATCATTGCAAACCCATGTAGAATCCTAGGCAAAATTAACCATTGCAAACCCATGTAGAATCGTACCCATTGCAAACCTATGTAGAATCCTATGAAAAATTAACCATTGCAAACTCATGTAGAATCCTATGAAAAATTAACCATTGCAAACCCATGTAGAATTGTATTAAAAATTATCCATTGCAAACTTATGTAGAATCCTACATTGCAAACCCATGTACAATAGAATTGTATGAAAAATTATCGATTATAAACCCATGTACAATCGTAACAAAAGTAATGAAATAAAATAAAAATTGCGCCAAGTGAAAGTAGAAACTTGTACCAGTGGAAAATTAAAGTTGCAGACATATATAGAGTCGTATAATGAATCAGTAAAAATTTAAATTTGCAAATGTAGAATCGTACCATAAAAAAACTTATCTTTTAAAAAAAAAGATAAACAAGATGCCAAGTCCATGCGCCATGTGAAAAAGAAATAAAAAAATTTTAGTTAAAAAAACTGGGAGCGCTGCTAAATAATATTCTAACAATATTAAAATTAAATTGTTACTTTTAAACTCATTACAGTTAAAATATGTTTTGTGTTTAAATTAATTAATGTTAATTTAAGGTGCATTGTAATTTTGAAACTTAGCAGCGCGCCCAGTTTTTTTAACTAAATTTTTTTTATTTCTTTTTCACATGGCGCATGGACTTGGCATCTTGTTTATCTTTTTTTTTAAAAGATAAGTTTTTTTATGGTACGATTCTACATTTGCAAATTTAAATTTTTACTGATTCATTATACGACTCTATATATGTCTGCAACTTTAATTTTCCACTGGTACAAGTTTCTACTTTCACTTGGCGCAATTTTTATTTTATTTCATTACTTTTGTTACGATTGTACATGGGTTTATAATCGATAATTTTTCATACAATTCTATTGTACATGGGTTTGCAATGTAGGATTCTACATAAGTTTGCAATGGATAATTTTTAATACAATTCTACATGGGTTTGCAATGGTTAATTTTTCATAGGATTCTACATGAGTTTGCAATGGTTAATTTTTCATAGGATTCTACATAGGTTTGCAATGGGTACGATTCTACATGGGTTTGCAATGGTTAATTTTGCCTAGGATTCTACATGGGTTTGCAATGATTAATTTTTCATAGGATTCTACATGGGTTTGCAATAGGATAGGATTCTACATGGGTTTGCAATGGATAATTTTTGTTAATGGCGTGCCCTTAACTGGTCGCCTTTTTTTACCTTTTTTAAAAGTGAGTTTTTAGAGATTATATTATTGACATGAATCATTATATGGATTGGAATGATGTTAAAATATTAGAATAATAAATTAGTAAAAATTATAACGCTCTTATATATTGAAATAAAATTGTAAAATTAATGTCAGTACAGGCCAACTAAAGAGCATAAAATTATTCGGATGTTAATGAATATTATAAATTTTTATTTTAAAACCATCAAAACATAATAATACATTAAATCACAAACGTTTCGACTGTACACAGTCTTCTTCAGTAGAGTCATATAATATTAGTCAATTATAAAATTTAAAAAAACATTTCGACAATGCTAACGATTGCAATTCTTACTGTTCATTATAATCATATATAAAATAATTTGGGTGATGCGAACGATTACAACTTTTGATGATGTGTAGCGTGTATGATTTTGAGGCTGAATACATCTCTATATTGTTCTTGGATCATTTCCAGATGTTAATGCGGATTATTTTCAATGATGATTTTAAAGATGGAAAAACTCTTGGCATTCCATCGTTTAAAAGCGTGGAATTGTCTTAGTTTCCCTTAATTATTATACGTTTCTATGTGAAATGACACACTTTTTTTTAATGACTATTGTTAGAAAAAATTTTTTTGAATATTACAATGAAAATTGCTTACTTTTGAATCTGCTAAATCGATGACTTTATAAATGTTTACGCCACAGATTAGTTACTTATCACTTTACATGTCATTATGAAGAATGGTTATACATTTGGTACTTATATCACAGGTTGTTTACAAAGGCATTATTTTTTACATGACATTCTTATTTTGTTTATTTCTTTTTTATGTTAGCTAATTTTTCAAGTACATCCAAATAAGACTCGCTGAGTAACTCTGTATCTTTTTTTAAATTTATACCGTTTTCTTGTTCTATTATATGAAGCATTTCAGAAATCAATCTTTTTTGGTAATTTATTTCATGATCTAAAATTTTAACTTTATTCCAATCAAATGTATGCTGCTCCCTAATTTTATGTTCAGAGATAACAGAGTGTCTCTTTGAATCCAATTTGATGTTATTCATATGTTCTTTTATCCTTGTCTGTAATTGTCTCTTTGTCTGACCCACGTATGTTGCATTGCAGTCTTTGCAACTGATCTTGTAAACCACATTGGAATTATGTGAGACTTGATTCTTGTCTTTATGAATTTTTATGATTTTATTGAGTTTTATAAGTATGCTGTCTTCTAAGCTGGGCAATAGAGCCAAGGAAACGAAACGAAAAATTAATTAAACGGAATTGTATCTCAATTTGAGATCCCAAAGTTCCACATATAAATTAATTTCGAAACTTACATATGGAGAAATAAGCGAGAAAAATATAGGTCCGAAAAGTCGCTGAAGCGGGAATCGAACCCGCGTCTTTCACTTTCCGGGCGACTGCTCTTACCAACTAAGCTATTCAGACCCTTTCGATCCTATATTTTTCATTTGCCTTTTTAGTAGATGTTAGTAAATACCGCCGTGATTAGCCCAAGGCGTGAATAAACTCAGAAATAAATATTTTTATCGGCTCTCAATATAAATAATATAAGTATGCTGTCTTCTAAGCTGGGCAATAGAGCCAAGGAAACGAAACGAAAAATTAATTAAATTATTGTTTAAATAATTAACCCGCCCGGAAAGTGAAAGACGCGGGTTCGATTCCCGCTTCAGCGACTTTTCGGACCTATATTTTTCTCGCTTATTTCTCCATATGTAAGTTTCGAAATTAATTTATATGTGGAACTTTGGGATCTCAAATTGAGATACAGTTCCGTTTAATTAATTTTTCGTTTCGTTTCCTTGGCTCTATTGCCCAGCTTAGAAGACAGCATACTTATATTATTTATATTGAGAGCCGATAAAAATATTTATTTCTGAGTTTATTGAGTTTGTTTAAACATCGATATCCTATCATTGTATTAGATTTATTTATCGAAGAGACAAACATTTCTGAAATCTTGTTTATATACGGAATAACTATAATTCTTTTTTTTGTTTCTTCTTTTTTTCCCCTGAGTTATTAATTTGTGTTGGTTTAAGTTTATATTTGTCTAACATAATTCCATTGGAAATGAGATGCTTAATTCGGTGATTAATGCTGCTGAAGATCATGTCAAGAGGATAACCGTTACTTGAGAGTATATTGACCATTAATTCAAGATTCTGGCTATAAAATTGTGGATGTGATAGAAGCAAACACCTGTCTGTTAAATTGTATATTATTCCGATTTTTTGGCATTGAGGATGATTGGAAAAATAAGATAAAACTCTGCCTGAAAACGTTTCTTTCTGATGCCAGTCAATATAAATTTTTCTATTTAATATTTTAATTGAGAGGTCTAAAAAACTAAGATTAAAATATTAGATTGTGAAAGCAATTATTACAAAAGGTTAATCAGAAACACTACACATTAAACAACAAAAAACAGTTTGAACCTTATAGACGATATTGATTTCTAAAATTCTAAAAAAGGTTATATGTTGCTTTAATTTAATTTATGTCAGACTTAATAAGGACCCAAAACAAGGGTCGACCCGAAACGTCGTCCTTAATTTTATTTGATGTCTAACCAACAATAAAGATATTTTTTTATGCCAGTTGGCTCGTTAAAATTTATTTGATTTATTTTATTAATTACTGGCGGAAAAAAGGAATTACTATTTATTAGTATTAATTTCTATTATACATATACATAATTTTAATTGGCTGAATTTCTATTACAAACCTTATTTTAATTTAATTTAATTTTAATTTTAATTTTAACCAAATTTTTATTATGCACATAATTTTAATTTTTTATTTTTCATTATGTACATAATTTTAATTCTTGAATTTCTATTATGCACATAATTTTAATTCGCCGTATTTCTATTATGTAAATAACTGAAATTGTACCTAATAGAAATTCGGCCATTAAAATTATGTACATAATAAAAATTCAGCAAATTAAAATTATAAACATAATAGAAATTCAAGAATACAAATTATGTATATAATAGAAATTCGACAAATTAAAATTGTAAACATAATAGAATTTCACGAATAATCATTATGTACTTAATGGAAATTCGTCGAATTCTTATTTTGTACATAAATATTTTTAAATTTAATTATCCGAATTTCTATTATGTAAATAATTTTAATTCGTTAAATTTCTATTATGTGCATAATTTTAATTAACTGAATTTTTATTATGTACATAATTTTAATTCGCCGAATTTCTATTTTCGTTTCTAACTAAGAAACTGTATTTAAAACCACTCAATCACAAAATTAATAAACAATTATCACATTTTAATAATTATTTACAACAAATCATTTAATATACATAACTATCACTACAATAACCTCTTGATATGTACAATTGTCAAAATATAAATTTATTGAATTTCCATTATGTACATAATAGAAATTTGGGATTTAATATTATGTACATAATAGTAATTTGATGAATTAAAATCATATACATAGTAGAAATTCAATGATTTAAAATTATGTATACAATAAAAATTTGGTGAATTAAAATTATATACATAATAGTAGGTGAGCCCAATAGGGGATTTTGCGATTTACTCGTGCGCGACAGATTAACATATAGGGGGATACCTTGCACTCTGTTGAGTACCTCCACTATATATAAGTCTTTAATATAGGATCGCGCGTCTAGGGCAGCCGATCAGAATAGTAAAAAAAAATCGATCGTTAGAAATACTCGAGCGCGTCAGATTAAGGTAAAATGGGTTAATAACATGCTAAAAAGTGTGCATTTCAATAATCTGATGATTTAAGCGTGACGTAAGGGAGTGGGAGGGTCACAAACTTGCAAAAAAAAACGTCACCTTGACATTCTCGAGCGCGGTCGAATTTTTTTTTATTTTGAAGGAAATAATTCAAGAATAACGGAAAAAATATATAATCTGCCGATTTTCACAAGCCGAAGTAGTACTAATCGTCAAAAAAGTTTAGAGCGTGCAGCTGCAGTGAAGCATGTATTCCCCACTCCGCACCTCTATTTCCCTTTCACTTTTTGTAGCTAAAAGAAACAGACTTACTC
This sequence comes from Nylanderia fulva, assembly GCF_048542155.1. Taxonomy (NCBI): domain Eukaryota; kingdom Metazoa; phylum Arthropoda; class Insecta; order Hymenoptera; family Formicidae; genus Nylanderia; species Nylanderia fulva. The sequence continues at coordinate 328,163 of NW_028190654.1, read as the reverse complement.
TCTCGCACTGTCCCCACACTACTTTCCGTCGCCATGACGCCATCACAGCTGATCACATGTTCTGTGTGATCACACGCGTTCGTGGCACGCTCTAGCTTGTTTGTGAGTTTAATTATCTAAGAAATAGATTTTTTTATTTGCATTCTATTTTCCATGCATTTTATTTGTCATATTTAGTAATTTAAAAAAACATTTTTTTTAATTTAAAAATTTTTTTTCAATTCGTCAGCACGACTAGGACATCAAGTTGAATCACCACGCGCTCGAGTATTTCAAAATGGCGATTTTTTTTGCATTATCAAGAAGCCGCCATGAGCTTGCGTCATGTCCGAATCGTCAGTCTTTTGAATGGGAGCTTCTTTCGGGTTCACTTAACATCCCCTCTGAATATCTGACGCGCTCGAATACATTTTTTTTCCCGTTTTCAACCTTTCCGTACAGCCACCCTCACCATGCAAACCGGCAGATTAACATACCTCCAATATCAGAGACACATGGGAGCATATACACTATCAATATCTGACGCGCTCGAGTATTTTCATGTGACTATTTTTTTTTACATTTTTGAAAACCTGTAGACGCTTCCCCCACCGGTAAAAGGATGTACATTATATAACCTTTTTTTTCTATCATCTAATCTTCAAAATCCAATAGGTTCTTACGACGCTCGAGTAAATCGCCATTTAGCACTCTGGACTCACCTACTATAATAAAAATTCGGCGAATTAAAATTATGTATACTTATAATGGAAATTTGCTTACTTACATTCTGTTCTGCTGTTCTCTTGGCAATAGCATTAGGTTGAATGACAGCAAATGTACGAATACGCGCACGCGCGAATGTAAAACGAAAAATAATTAATTTATCTTATTAATATATTTATATAAAATTTTGACAACTGTCAAACTATTAACCCTCGCGGTGACAGCCGCTCAATATGTTACGAATATAAACGCACAACGCGAATCGAGACAGCCAATCAGCATTACGGAAAAGAGGCTTCAAAACTTCGATAAAAACGAAATTCACCCAGGTAACACGCCTTTTTTCATAAAGGAAAACATTTCCGCAATCTCTCTTTTCTTTATATGTTTTTCTTTATGTAAAATATCAAAGGCTGTCCAATTAAAATCGTGTAAATAATCGTTTCTATGTTTGCTAATCACGCTCTGATTACTCGTATGTAATTTTATGTTGTTCATGTGTTCTTTTATCCGAATATTTAACTGTCTTTTAGTTTGCCCGATGTATGTAGCCTCACAATCCCTACAGTCAATCTTATAAACTACTTCCGTCTTATCTGCTTTAGGCAGTTTGTCTTTACCTCGTTTAATTAAATAGTCTAATTTTTTAGGTATTGTGTAAATAAACTTTAACCCTATTTTCTTCAAAGATCTAGCAATCTTGTCACTTAAATTTCTTATGTATGGGATTGAAATACAAGACGATGAATCAAATTCTTTAAGTATGTTAACGTCATTACGTGATTTTTTCAGAAAACATATTCTCTTATACATAAACTGTTCAATAACCATCTCTAAAAAACTATTGTTAGTTAGAATATTTTTAACAATTTTTAGATTATTAGAATGGAAAGGTTCATCCGATAACAAAATAGCATGATTAACTAAATTATTAATAGTGTTCAACTTATATTTAAACGGGTGATTAGAGAAATAATTTAAATATCTCCCGGATGATGTGGGTTTCTGGTACCAATTTGTTAACAATTTACCATTTATTCTAATCACCGAAGTGTTTAGAAATTTGATCGTACCTTTTGTTTCAATTTCGTGCGTGAATAGAAGGCGGTTATGGTAGTTATTAAACGTAGTCAAAATCGTGTCAATCTCATTGCGAGGTATTACCACGAAAATATCGTCAACATACCTATAAAATAGTGATATAAGGCGGGTTCTAACTCAGGGTCTCTGAGAGGGGTGCGGGGCGAGGGGATATCCTGAGGGTGGGGGGGGGGGGTGACGTCACGCTGGACAGGGGTTTATGACGTCACACTGGGCAGGGGTTTATGACTGACTGAATTTAAAAAAGGGGCACTCCAAAATTCATAAAACCCTTTTTTTGGAAGCATTTTATTGTTCCGACATACGGAAGGGAATTGAGATATTAGGACTGACGTTGCGACGAACTGTCAAAATGTTATTTATAGGCGGTGCAAATGTAAAAGCGCTGACGTTCGGCAGCTTTGTATCCTCGAGGAAAATCTCCCATAAACGGAAGAAAAATATCTTCCTTTTTTTTTTACAACACATCGGCGCCAACGTTCGGCTGCCTTACTCCTTCACACATAAAACGGCAACGCGGAACTATTTTTGGGATACACCAAATGCTAAAAAAGGATACAGAATTAGGTGAAAATATATAAGAATGAGAACGCGTCAAGCCATAGTACGATTTTGAGAATGCATAGATGCAGTGGTGCAAAAGTTTAGTGGTTACTTTCTTGCGTCAGTGGCATAATAGTGATTAAAAAGAAAAGAACATGGAAAACGCGGAGCATATTGAGCGCAATTTATTGGAGCGGTTTCGCCAAGTCGCCACCTTGGGCGAATTTTTAGAATGGTTGCAACAGTGCGACGAATTTATCGCACAGCTTGAAGAATGCAACCGTGTCAAGCGTCCGCGACTCTCAATCGGACATAGACAATCTATGGTGGCTACAATAGTGCGACTCGAGGGTGTAAAGGTACGCTTGCAGAGACAATATATGTGTATTGGTGGTAAATACAGTGGTGGTGGCAATATCGACGACAACAATAACGTGCAAAGACTCGTTTGGCGCAAAATTGATACGGCGTTCGAGAGTTGTATACTGACCGGTGCGGTAATTAATACAGACTATATCGAACCGCGACAATTTTTAGAAAATGCTAAAGACATTGTAATTGAGAACGTGCAAAATATGTTGCAGAGACACATCAGTGTGAAGGTGAACACTATATTCAATGGTGAGTTCGTATTTGGTGATAATCGTGCCAATAAAAGCGTCAATACGAGAAACTTTGAACTCTTTCGCACGTCTGATTTACGCGAGTGGTACGAAGCGCCGCGTTATCGAGCCCACGCTAGCATCGCTAGAAGAGTTTCAGGAACGCGATAGCGGTTGGGCATTGTCGCGAATAATCGACTTAACTGTAAATATAAATAAGTACAATCCAATGCGCGCGGGATATCAAATTACCGCGAGAAATTGTGACAAAGAGAGCGGTGGTTAATGTGCAATCAGCGGACAATGCGTGTTTCGCATGGTAGTGGTGGCCGCTCTTTACCCTGCTGAAAGAAACAGGGGTCGAGAATCCTCTTATCCACATTACACAACAGTGCTGAATCTTCAGAACATTGAGTTTCCAGTGACTATAAATCAAATTAAAAAGTTTGAACTTGCAAACGACATCTCCGTGAATGTGTACAGCATCGAGAACAACATTGTCCCGCTACGTCTTTCAGAGAAAAAAAAGACAGACACGTCAATTTGTTGTACGTGCAAGACGAAAACAGCGTTGGACATTTCGCTTGTATAAAGAATTTATCTCGACTTGTCAATGCGCAACTGAATAAAAAGAAATGTAGAAGATATATTTGTGATCGGTACGTATATATTTATTAAACTAAAATTAAAAAAATAATTTTAATTAAAATTATAATTTTTATTTTACAGATGTTTACACTATTTCAATTCGGAAGACAAGTTGCAGACGCATACTGTAGACTGTGGAAAATTAAATGACTGCGCTATCCGATTACCGAGCAATAAGGACAAGTGGCTCAGCTTCAACAACTACAACAGAAAGGAGCGGCTTCCGTTCGTGGTGTACGCCGATTTGGAATGCGTTTTGAAAAAGATGGAAGAAGAAAAAACATATCAACACCATCAAGTATTTAGCCTTGCTTACTATGTACATTGCTCGTACGACAATTCGTTATCTATATATAATTCCCGCCGTAGTGTCGATTGCGTGACGTGGTTTGCCGAAGAACTAAAAAATTTAGCAATACGTGTAAGCAATATTTTAAGTACAAACGTCCCCATGGTAAATTTAACATCTGACGAGTGGGCAAAACTTCGCAGCGCAACGCATTGTCACATATGCGAAAAACCGTTTGAGCAAGACGATGCACGCATTTGCGATCATTGCCATCTCACCAGACGGTACAGAGGTCCCGCACATTCAAATTGCAATTTAAATTATAAAGAATCTTTTTGTATTCCGATATTTCATAATCTGTCCGGTTACGATGCGCATTTCATTATCGAGGACATAGCCACAGCGTTCGAAGGGGTAATCGAATTACTTCCGATAACGAAAGAAAAATACATTTTATTCTCGAAAACTGTTAAATTGACGCAAGACAACAACTCAAAAAATCATATTAAATTACGTTTCATAGACTCATATAAATTTCTCAGTGCTAGTCTTGACAAATTGGCATCTTTTCTGAATAAAGACAAATTCAAAATTTTACAATCACAGTTTCAAAATTTACCTAGTGAAAAATTCGATCTTTTGACACGGAAAGGCGTCTTTCCATAAGAATATATAGACTGTATCGACAAATTGCAAGATGCATGTTTACCACCGCGCGAATCATTTTACAGTTCTTTAACCGGTGAAAAAGTATCCGAGAGTGATTATGCACATGCCGAGAACGTATGGAACCGATTCTCCCTTCGAACGCTAGGCGAATATAGTGATTTATATTTAAAAATTGATGTCTTGTTATTGGCAGACATATTTAAAAATTTTCGCGACAGTTGCATAAATAGTTATGGGCTTGACCCTACGTATTACTATACTCTTCCGGGATATACATGGGACGCCATGTTAAAATATACAAATATAAAATTCGAATTATTAATAGACATTGACATGGTTATGTTTATTGAACGGGTATACGCGGCGGTCTTAGTCAATGTTCAGGTCGATACGCACATGCTAATAACAAGTACATGCAATCGTACGACCCATCGAAACCGTCATCCTACCTTATGTACTTAAGATGTAAATAATTTGTACGGATGGGCAATGTGTCAACCATTGCCGTATGCCAATTTTCGATGGGTCGACGAATGTATCGAATTTCGACATCTCATCTCTCGCACTCGATTCACCTACAGGTTATATCCTCGAAGTAGATTTAGAGTATCCGCAACATCTTCATGATGCACACATTGATCTACCGTTTTGTCCTGACACGCGACAAGCCGCCCGGCAAACGGGAGTATAAGCTTCTCCCAACGCTTTACGATAAGAAGCGTTACGTGATACACTACCGCAATTTGCAGCAGTGCACGCGTTACGGGCTTCGCGTTACAAAAATATACCGCATACTACAATTTACTCAATCAGCATGACTTAAAAATTATATCGAACTTAATACAGAGTTTAGAACACAAGCAAAAAATAATTTTGAAAAAAATTTATATAAATTAATGAATAATGCGGTATTTGGCAAAACGATGGAAAATGTGCGTAATCATGGATGTAAAATTATTAACAAAATGGGACGGACGATACGGCGCAGAGGCAATGATCGCAAAACCCAATTTTCATAGTACAAGCATATTTTCGGAAAAGTTGGTTGCCATAGAATTATAAAAACTTGAGGTAAAACTATATAAACCAATCTATGTCGGCATGTGCATACTCGACATATCGAAAGTATGTCTTTATGAATTTCATCATGAATACATGTCACCGCTCTATCGTGACAAATGCCGGGTAATGTACACCGACACAGACAGTTTAATATACCACATTGAATGTGAAAACGTCTATGAAAATTTGAAGCGTGATATCACTCGATTCGATACAAGCGATTACGCTGTGGACAATGCGTACGGTATACCGCTTGAGAATAAAAAAGTGCCAGGTCTGATGAAAGATGAAAACAACGGCGCGATAATGATCGAATTCGTCGACCTTAGAGCAAAAATGTATGCTTTGCGGGTCGATGGTAAAAAAGACACTAAAAAAGCAAAAGGTGTCAAAAGTAACGTCGTAGCGCGTAGTATAACATTCGACGATTATACACGCTGCCTTAATGACGAGATTGAAATGATACGACAACAATCTTGCATAAGATCAAAATTGCATAAAGTGTATACCATCCGCGAGACGAAAATTGCTCTAAGTTCCTACAATGACAAGCGGTATGTCGTACCTGATTCGACCGACACTTTACCATGGGGACATTACCGAATACCGTTGTAAATAAACTATATTTAATATATGTATTTCATATTTTTTATAAATATTGTAAGGAAAGGATGTATTAAAAATAAAAATTTAGTATATTTCCAATTTTTCATATATTTATTTTTATATATGTTGTACAGATTGTATATTTTTTATTTTTTTTATTTTTGATTAATTAATAAATACAATCTGTATGAATTAAATCATATTGTTCTTATGTATCCATGAATTGTGTGAATTGTCAAATCCCAACCATTTCACGTAAACCTCTCTTCGTCACCTCTCTTGCGCAGTACTTTTTCCACGAGATACACGTTCGGATAATTTGCACGATGCAGCTCATGCTCGTAAAACAATAGATTTCTTGCGATAATTCTCGAGTAGATAGCTCACGAGATAAGTACGCTGCACTTTTACAATTTTAAACACCTCGGTTGTCCAATTTGGCGTGTATCCCTTCTCGAAAAGTTGTTTGTACTTGCTAATGCGTACCTGGTTACCTACTTTGAACTTTGCCGGACCCGCGATTTTTACATGATTGTACACGGTAGCCAAAAGTCTTTTAGCGATCGCGGGGGTAACATCGGCAGGTCGCATACCAATCGTTTGATGCTTGCGTGCGTTGTAATCCGATACGAGGCGCGGCAGTATGTCGATCCACTTGTAAGTGCCATTTAGCGTAAACATCTTCCACATATCGTTCTTTAGCGTGCGATTAAATCGCTCGACGACCGACGCCTTTCAATACCGAATATGTAGAATAATGATTAATGTCATGTTTTCTTATAAGCCGTTGCACATCGGCGTTGTAAAATTCCTTCCCGTTATCGGTTTGCATGTTTTTCGGGCATCTCTTGCTATCTCAAATTATCTCGGCGATTGAGTCAGCTGTCTCGCTTCCTCCTTTATTCTTGAGTGGTACAGCTCACGCATACTTGCTCAACACATCGATGACGATGAGTATATAGTGGTAACCTCTGTTGAAACGGGAGTACGGACGCATCTCGACAATGTCGGCTTGCCACAGATCATCGTATCCCCGCACTATGACATGTCTTCGAGGGAAATTTTTTCTTGCTGGAGCATGCAACTCGTTTACCAACTGCCGTCTCTCCAAACTATGTTGCTTGTTGTTTTTTCACTATTCATTTTGGTTTTTTTCGCGTTCTTGCCACGTTCTTTCGGGTTAAATTCTCGTTCTTTCAGGTTAGAATCTCGTTCTTTCGCGTTCTTGCCTCGTTCTTTCAGGTAAGATTCTCGTTCTTTTGGATTAGGTTCTCGTTCTTTCGCGTTCTTGTCTCGTTTTTTTAGGTTAGGCTAGCCATTCACTCACGTCCTTGACAGTTTCGAAAATCGTTCCTGACTCGATCGCAGCCTCGTCCCACGTCGTTTCTGACCCGTTCGAAGCCCGCCCTGGCCCGTTCGCAGCCTTTAAGTACTTGTTCGTAGCCTCGTTCGCAACCCTTAGTGAGGTGTGTGTAGCCTCGTTCGCAGCAGCCGATACGCCGTTCACTGCTAGATTTTTCACTGCTCGACTTTTGACTGCCGTTATCAGCGGTCGTATAACTACCGTCGCTGCTCATTGTAGATTAGTAGTACGCTGATAATCCTTCTTAGCTGTTCAACAACTGTTTACAACTATTCCTTCTAACCGTTTGTGTGATAGACGTTTCTGAGCCAACCGTTTATTAGATGTTTGTTTCTGAGGTAGTGTTTGGCGCACGCAGAAGCTCTTTTATCAGTCTCCAACGCTCGTACATCCTTCTCTAACGCAGTCAGCTTTTCATCTGACTCTTTCTGTTGGGTCATCAATCTTTTAATACAGGATTCCACATACAGTTTGTTGGCGGCATCGGTGTCAGCCTCAGGTTGCGCTACACGGCAAATCTTGCGTGATCTTGCGTCATAGTCCGTAACGACGCGACATAGAGCGTTTTCATGCACGTAACTTTTCACCAATTCTATTCCAAGGACCGCTTGTGCCGGTTCCATCATTTCTTGGTTCGAATAATCCAAATTTATTGATAGGCATTTTGATGCGAGTGACGCAGATGGACTGATTAGTTTGTCGAGACTTTGTTTAATTTATAATAATGCTCGCTTCCCGAAGTTCCTCGATAATCGACAGGATTTCGTTGTCATGCGCGTTGTTGCCGGCTTGGCGCGAAGCGTCGAGCAATCGTAGGCGATTCACTAGCTCGTTGGGGTCATCCCAGTGCACGTAATCAACCTTATTGTCGGTTAGCGTCATAGCGCGAGGCATTCCTCTGCCAGATTTTGGATAGTCCGATTCAATCCGTGTCAACAGTGCGATTATATATTTGTACTTGTCCCCCTTGCTACTTTTCACACGATCTTTCGCATCAAAATTGCGTTTATGCGCGTTTGTCGCCAATAATATGTGCTTGTATTTTTGCAAATCATCCTCCTGGTAATCAGGTCTTTTTTTGAAGATCAACTCGTACAATCCAGGCGTTCCAATGTACCGCGTGTCGCCTATGATTATATTGTTATTTTGTCAATCGCGAATTGCTTGTTTCCGATGCGCATTTATTCTCGCCGAAATAGACTCCGTATACATGATCAATCTCTTTCTTTTCATCAGCACCGAGGAGAGCGTCCATGTACTCTTGTCCTAATGGTCCCAAATTTTTTCGCATCATTTGTCGACCTTCCGGCGATCTTAACCAGTGTCGAAAGGGATATTTCGGACAGGTTACGCGTGGTTTCAAAAACATTTTCGTCTACGAGTGTTTTGGGTATCACAGGTTGTGTGAGGGGCGATGGCTCGAGCGGGAGTTCTCGAGCCATAGCTCCGCCCCTCAAACTTCTTGAGAGGGCGCGGCGTGGGGTCGATGTCGCCCTGCGCCGCAACCGCGAGAAACCCGTACAATAACGGGGGGAGGGTGTCGCCTTCCGCGGCATCCTCCCAAGGAGGGATAAGGCGGGGGGGCGGCCAGTCGGCATGGGATACCAGCATCCTGGCCGCCCCCTGTATAACGCCCGTGAAGGACATCCTCTGGGGTTTTAGTGCGGTAGGTCCTGTCCCGGCTCTCCGGCTCGCCGATCCCGACTCTCCGGCCCGCTACGGCGGACCGGCCAGGCGGATGTGCGGGCCGGCCAGACGGGGCAGGGAGTCCCACATAACCCCCGCCTCTACCCGGAGGCGGACGGTACCATGAGGTTTCCCCAGAGTCAAAAAAAAAAAAAAAAAAAAAAAAATCACAGGTTGTGCGCTTTTCGGTGTAAAGGTTATCGGCAGTGAAGCGTCCAATGGCTTCGAAATATCTTGCAGAATATCTCGATGTGCATTTAATCCTTTTCTCTTCTTCGGTATCTCCTTTTTCGTCTCTTCCTCCTCCTCCTCCTCCTCTTCCTCCTCCTCTTCTTTATATTGCTTGATAGTTTTATGTTTTCTCGTTTTTGATGTCTCCCCCTCATACTGCGTCTCGATCTTCACACCGCCGTCGTCAGTGTTAGGCTCGTTTTTCACCCAAACGTTCGTCGCGTTGTCAGCAATCTTTTGTAGCGGTTCGATAATAGATTTAAAGTGAGTCTTGACTGTGATATCGTCATCGATCTGACCGGTTTTTAAAGCACGATGTTTTTTGCGGATCGATTCGCTCGTTTTCGCAATCTCCTTTGTTATCTTTTCACGTTCGCGAATATTATTAGCCATGTCAACAGAGTAAGCACTTCCCTAGAGTGAGCGTTTTAACTCTTCTCAGCAGAATACGGGCAACGACTAACTGCTTTGTGGTATTGCAAACACGTTAAATTCTTTTCTATATCGCCCATTCGTAAGCGAGCTATCCTTGTCTATCACTAGAAATCCATACTTTTGTTGCCAACAAGTATGACATAATTTACTGAAATCCTCGTATGACATGTCAATATTCACGTGATCGTTGTATACGTGTTTCAAGTTGGTACCATCCTGTTTAAACAAGATTAGCAGGTTTGCGTTGTCGCGTATAAGATGTTTCGGTATTCTTGCGTATGTTTGACAGAGATAGAAGCAGTCGACGTTCGAGTGGCGTCCCATTGAAAAGTATTCTCTTATAGTATTTTGCTTATCGCACGCAACATTATCGAAAACAAAAATCGAGTTTGGACATGCTTCGCTCGATGGAATGACGTCGCTATTATTGGAGAATGTAAAGTAGCCGATTTTGTCAATCGATGTCAACAAATTTTCCAAATATCGATATTTTGGCTGTTGCAGTGATTTTGAGTACACGTATACGTCTTTAAAGCGGACACCGTGCGGGCTTTCTATCAAACTAATCAACACATTAGTTTTACCGCAATTCGAGGGGCCGCAAACGATCGCGCGTATAGTATTTGGTAGCATCGTACCGTGTCTACGCATCTCCACGTTGTTCTCCATTGAGCGTAATCTGACGTCGTAATTCGTCACGCGTATCGCCAAAGGTTGCTGCACGAATTTCATTCTTCAACTTTTGATTCGAATCGAATTCCTGCCTATTTATAGCTGCGCGGAACCACAAAATGGTCAGTAACGAAAAAATGTTTGTTGTGCTATCAAGTGCTTACGATATTCTCGAGCTTACTGTTGAGGAGTTAAAGTTTATTCCTAAGATTGTTTTACTGCAAAATTTTGGTTATTACGTAGAACATTTGTGGGACAAACTTCCAGAACATATAAAAGCGGATTCGGAGATTCAGACCTATTGACGCTGTGTTCGATAGCAGAGCAAAAACGCGAGCAATAAGTATCAAGAGAGAAGTGCGCGACAAAAAAAAGGACGTTATCGCAAAAGCGATTAATTAGAGAGTCGATTTTTAGACGCATACAATGTATATTTAAGACGGACACTATTTACAAGCTATTTACACTGGTTAAATAAACCGTAGTTTAATACGTGAATCCGCGAGCTACGGGGAAGGCGATGCGTTAGTTGCTGGCTATACACGAGCTACGTAAAATCAGAAACGCGCCGAAATCGTACTTGCTACTTGCGACAGATATGCGTCTAATTCCGAGAGCGACTATATCCCGGTCGATCTGAGGTGCCCTTTTATAGCAACGTTTTTCGAGAAGATTCTAGATGCCTTTTGAATTACATGTTATTATTTTAGAATTGTCTCGAAGGACATTAGCGTATTATTTTTCGTAGAGAGAATGTTGTTGTTTACAGTTCTCATATTAGCGCTTGCTATAGGCGCTTTGGACTGTATACGCGCGGTGTCGCGATTGGCAAAGATAATCCGCGGTAATTTTGCCTAAATTCGACTTGCACTAGGGCGTTTTTAAACACGCTGTCTTGAACATTACAATCAACCGTGGCAGGAAACGCACATTGACGGTTCAACGCCTATGATAAAGGATTGCTGCGAATGTCAACGAAAATAGGTGGAGGTCTATTAAATCACGCGATAAACGCACTTCCGATCGAATTTCATATTCCAGGTTATCAGTTTTGCGGCCCGGGCACGCGACTACAAAAACGATTAGCCAGAGGCGATCGAGGTATCAACCAATTGGACGCGGCGTGCCGTGAACACGATATAGCGTACTCTCGGAGCAACAATCTCACCGAGAGACACACAGCAGATAAGATACTCGCCCAGAAAGCGCAAACTCGCATCGTTGCGAGAGATTCAACTTTTGGTGAGAGAGCCGCCGCCACAGCTGTCTGAGCAGCGATGAAGGCCAAAACGAAGTTTGGTATGGGTCTGAAGACAAAGACGAGGACAAAGAAAAAGACAGCGAAGATACTTCCGGTAGCGAAACGCGGCGGTGTATTGCCGATTCTACCAGTGTTGGGCGCGCTCGGATCTCTGATCGGTGGAGCAGTTGGCGTAGCAAAGATGATGAATGATAGAAAAGTTGCACAACGTCAGTTGCAAGAGATGCTACGTCACAATCGCGCCATGGAAGATCACGGATTGTATCTCGCGCCATACAAATACGGACGAGGAGCCTCAACGAGAAAGAAAGGAAAAAAAAACGCCAAAAAGACGCTAAAAATGCCGCAATATTGGTATAACTACCAATGTGCAATTACTGCAACTGGCAAAACGTATGTGCATTCCGTATTTTAGAGGTGTTTTTATGCGTGACTTATTATCGATCGGAGGTATATATCGAAACGAGAGCGGTATCGTAAATTTAGATAACGCTGAAGGATCGGGTACTCATTGGGTATGCAAAGAGGGGGGATCGCGCTATATATTTCGACAGTTTTGGTTATCTCCGACTACCCAAGGAATTGGTGCGACATTTAAATGTGACAAAGATAGAGTACAATCGCACTTCTTATCAAACTTACAATCAAAGCAACTGTGGACAATTGTGCTTGCAGTTTCTCCAAAAGATTGACTCATGTGAATTTAAAGACGGACATTGCACTATTTAACTCAGTATTCGTTGAATAGTTTTGTCAACATGTCTATGACATTCACGCTGACTGGGAGGAGTAGTATTCTCACGGTAAACTTCTTTCCCACCGTAGATTTGAGCGATGGTGAATATGAGCTCGGCCTAGCGGATTTTGAGAGTTATCACACAATATCAAATGTAAATTCCTCGAATAATAAATTTTACTTTGACAAAGACGACGCGGAAATTACGATTCCTGAGGGATCGTATAAGTTGCAAGCGATACACGAGTTTTTGAAACATACAATTTCACGGAAACGTCCGCTACACGCAGTTCGTGACGATAATAAAAAACACACTAACGACTGATGACTTTGAAGATAGGAAAATGGCCGATAGTGCTACGCGCTAATTACAATACGATGAGGAGCGAGATCAAATGCATTTACAGAATAAATTTTAGCAAGCCTAACAATATTGGATCGCTGCTAGGATTCTCGAACCGTATACTGCAGCCGCGAAAATGGCATGAGTCGGACATGCCGATTAACATTATCAACGTGAACATCATTCGCGTAGAATGTAGCGTGACCGCGGGTGCGTACAGTAACGGCAAACTCGTTCACACGATACATGAATTTTCACCGAGGGTACCACCAGGATATAAGATATTGGAAACACCGACGCACATCATTTACCTTCCGGTCATCGTGCGGAGCATTACAGATTTAACGCTACGCATTGTCGATCAGAACGGGCGATTACTCGATTTTCGAGGAGAAAAAATCACCATTAGATTGCATGTACGACGGCGACAGCAATAACATACGTGTGCGGCATATGAGATGCTTGTGTTGAACAAACGCGCGAGGAATAACACAATCTTTACGAAGCCAGTGACGACAATGTCGACATTTTCTAATATTCAATCAACTGGTTGCATTAAAAAGAAGAAGAAGAAACTGAACGCATCAAACATTGCGTTTTTACAATCTTTGGGATTCGTGGCACGAAACATTTGAACGATGATAGACATCCTCAACATCGGGGACGAGCCAATCTTTGACGATCGCATCGTCAAGATCGAGACTCACATACAACCCGTTTGCCAATACAACGTTTGGCCATAGTGATGAGATAAGAATACCCATACAACAACAGGATTTGTATACATTGCCATACGAGAGTTTCTTATATATCGAGGGAGAACTGAAGATAAACCATCCAATTGAGGGATCCAATGTGACACTGGGAAATAATTGCATCGCATTCATGTTTGATGAGATTCGATATGAACTCGATGGTGTGGAGATTGATCGCAACAGAAATGTAGGAATAACAAGTTTGCTCAAAAATTATGTAACGATGTCATTCGATAGAAGCATAGTTATGAGTAACGTCGGCTGGAGTGATCCGATTTCTGCGAATGGACACTTCAATTTCTGCGTACCGCTCTACATGTTATTAGGATTTTGTGATGACTACAAACGGGTAGTGATTAATGCGCGTCACGAATTGATCTTAATACGATCGCGCAACGACAACAATTGTCTGTTTGAAAATTCGACGTTGGAGCCTGTAATCAACTTATTTAAAATACAATGGCGAATGCCACATGTGTTGTTGAGCGAGATCAACAAGCTGTCGATGCTGCGCGCTCTGGAAAGCGGACGTTACCTCAGCATGAGTTTTCGCTCGTGGGATCTGTATGAGTTTCCGCTGTTGCAGCTTACAACCAAGCATTCGTGGGCCATTAAGACTGCAACTCAACTGGAGAAGCCACGATACGTTATTTTTGCTCTGCAGACAGGCCGGAAAAATGTCATGTCCGAGGATATCAGTCGATTCGACGACTGTAAATTAACCAACGTGAAACTCTTTCTGAACTCGGAAAGTTATCCGTACGACGACATAAATCTGGATTTTGATAAAAACAGATGGTCAATTCTGTACGACACCTACACACGTTTCTGCAAGAACTATTACGGATACGAATACCTCGAGCCCAATCTCACCGTCACACGGTTTTTACAAAACGGTCCGTTCGTGATCATTGACTGTTCTCGACAAAACGAATTAAGAGCGGAACAGTGAATGTGAGATTGGAATTTGAGTGTAAGGACAACGTACCTAATAATACCACTGCGTACTGTCTCATTATACACGATCGTGTGATCCAGTACAATCTGTTGACCAACGTTGTGCGCAAAATCACCTAAAACAAAAATGTTTACACAAACAGCTGTTTAAAGAGGGGAAGAGGATATATAATCAAAGTGATGTGAGATGGCTGTAGAGTTTCGTCATTCCTCTCGACTGAGTCGCATCGAAGAGAGAGACCTCGTCATGTCTGTACCAACATTTGTCGATCTGCAAGGATTTATTCTCAATAAACAGTTTATTGTAAAAGAAGCGGCAATCCTGAAAAAAGGATTTATTTTATCACAATATTTCGTTGCATGTCCTGTACCATGAAGTTTACTCATAAAATCGGAGAGGCGTCAAGCCTCATGGTTGACTCAACATTATCATGGCTTACAATGGGAAGATGGAAACGTTCCATACAGCATGGCTCAGCGCTTGATTACTGCAGCTATCGTTGGAATAAATGAGAAATTACAAGAAGATGAAGAAGAAGAAGAATCCTCTATCGTATACGTAAAAGGACTTGAAAAGCGAAAATGGCTAGCCGATATAATGGATGATGAGAGAAACAGTTTTATAATTGAGATCTTGGATGCAGATTACGACGACATTGAGTCTCTAAACAATCTAGATGTTAAAAACACTATGCGATGTGAAAAACATGTTAAAAATTGCGCATTACAAAATGTATTCAAAATATTTAACTGGTGGTCACAACGCCAGAAAGAATATTTAAAAAAATATTATAAAATATGTAAACATTAAAACTTTTTTATTTCTTATTTACCCTTCCCATTCTTTCCTGTTTCTAAGAATTCTTTTTAACCGAGCGATGTCTCTCCCTTCTCTTAAATTTCAGAGCGCTCTAGACGCAACCTCCCCACCACATTTACCCCTACTATCTTTAAGAAATCAATGTTCTAAATTTTTTATTGCATTTTTAATGTTGTTCGAATGATGTCTCTCTCTCTCTCTCTCTCTCTCTCTCTCTCTCTCTCTCTCTCTTCTCCTAAATTTCAAAGCGCTAGAAATACTTCCAAAAAGTCTCCCACCACATTTATCCCCACTATCTTTGAGAAAATAAGTATATATATTCTAAATTTTTGTACGATCAGTTTCACGTTAACCGTTCGAACCAATAGTTCACATTTTCGGAACATAGAAAAATGTACTCCAACAAAAGAAGCTGCAGCGGCAGTCGCATGAATTATTACGTGCCGAGTCGTGCTGAAACTCCATCGTTTGAGAACAAATGTGACGAGTAAGTTTAACTTTTTTCTATTATGTATTATACACTTCTATTTTTTATATCATTACAAATTGCTTTTATTTTTTAAATATTAATTTCATTTTTCTACAGCATTTTGCAGGAGCGTTATGCGGCTCGTATACTAGAAGGACGATACGCATTGACAGCCACGGAATTCAAATTCCTCGAAATTGGTATCAACGTGAGTCCACCGAGTTACGTGGAAATTGTCATAGGAGATCATCGGGGAAAACAACTGATACTATCCATCGAAACGTGAAAGGGACTTTACGAGCAGCGTCACAATATTCTTTGGAACGACTCCATTAAAGATGTATATAATTTTATAAATATTGGACCGCTAACAGTGCGATTTCACACGATTAACGACACCAAACTCGTAAGTCTCGAATCTGCAGATGTACGCATGATCGAGATCGAATCGACGTTACAACGTATGTTTGATCTCGATTCATGCATCGATATAACATTCGACCGATTGGCTAGACTTACTGGAACAATCGATATCAAGTATACACAATTCTCCAATATCGCGTCTACCGTAACAAATCCTAAAGAATTAGCAAATGTAATACGCGCTAGCGATGCCTTCAACAAGCATCAACTCATTGATTGCGAGCTGGTAGCTTTAGTTTTTTAATCCATAATACACAAGAAAAAAATATGTATAATAAATATATATATAAGAAGATTAAAGTTTTGTAAGTCTATATTATGGTGTAATTTCTTTACACGCATTTCCATTCTCCATCCTTTTCCCACCCTTAAACGGTCCCAACTCTTATACATAGCTCCCAATAGTTGTGTAGTCCTGGCGGGGGGATGACGTCACGCGAGCAAGGGGATCGTGAAGCTAGGGACTGCGAGAGCTAACGTTTAGAAGGAGAGATGTCATGGTGTAGACACGTAAGAAAGAGATAGCTCGAGATGCATGCCAAGAAAGGAGATGGTGCGGCTAAGTACATGAGAGAGAAAGAGATAGCTTGAGGCGCATGCCAAGAAAGAAGATGGTGCGGCTAGGTACATGAGAGAGAGAAAGAGATAGCTTGAGGCGTATGCAAAGGAGAGAGAGATAATGCGGCGAGATAATATTTTAATGTATTTTATAAAATTTTTTTTACTAATATTTTTTAAATATTTTTTATAATATTTTCTTACTGGAAAGAGAGAGAGGTTTTTTTAAAAATATGACAATTTTTTAATGTTAAAAATGTTTTTTATTTATAAAACGTGTGTGCATGTATTTACAAAAGTGTGTGTGTGTGTGTGTTTAAATTTGAAAATTTAATGAATATAAGAATATAAGAATATAAGAATATAATAAAGGTATAAAAATGTAAAGTATAAAAAAGATAAAAAAATATGGCTACACATACATGTATATAATAAATGAATAAGAATACATAAAAAGATAAAATCGATACAACCATACAAAATATGAATAGATAATATATATATATACATATATAAAAGAATCAGTAGGGAGTGACGGTGCGATGGTGATGGCACTTGTGAGCGGTGTTGAGGCGGCAAACGGTGGTAACGAGTTTTATGACAGCCGGGCGGGATAATCATCCTCCTGCATAACATAGAAAAAACAATATTAATTTTTATGAATTTTTTTCTTTTAATTAATACTTACAATCTCGTATCTGACTCTTCAATTTCTTGGCCATCCTCACTTTAAACGTTTTAGTCTTTAAAAATTTAATGTTTTAGTGTTCACAAATAGGACACAGACTCCACAATACAGTTTGGTATAGATACACTCCACAATTGTAGCATTTATCCCCTGTCAGTAAACCGCAAGGTCCTGTCATGTGATCACGCACAGCACGAGCACGTGAAAATATATCGTTTACTCGGAGAAAACAATCCGTGCAAAATTTTTCACCAACATTGTTTTGAAAATAAAAAGAAATACTGCACATTACATGGAGATAGTCAATTGCACAAATTTCTTGCTTTTTCAAAATCTGCACCTTTTTCTTCTTATAACGACTGTGGCCACTACTTAAACTGTTAAAGTCCGAATCTGTTGAAATTGCTGATGCTGATGATGATGATTCGTCCATTTCACTTTCCATCGCTTCTTCTTTTTCTTCAATCGCTTCTTCATTGTCTACTTCCTCGCCATCTATTAGAATTTCATCTTCCTCATCTGGGATAATAATAATTTCAAGTTCTTCCTCATCTGGGACAATAATAATTTCAGGTTCTTTCTCCATTTTTAAGACACTTCTTCACTCCGCAAATATCGTAGATAGACACTTCTTTACTCCGCAAATATCATAGATAGACACTTCTTCACTCCGCAAATATCGTAGACCTTATGACATTGTGGACCCGCTCTCCATAAGTTTCAGCCTCTCAAAAAATTTTCACAGAGGACTATCATAGTGATAAAATCAGCCTCTACCTGTGTTTAATTGTTTACACATTCGAGCAGCCCGAACGTTAGCACCAATGTGTCACAATTAAAAAAAAATAAGAAAGTTGTTTCTTTCTCGTTTATGAGAGATTTTCTCAATTCCCTTTCGTATGTCGGAACAATAAAATGCCCCCAAAAAAAAGGTTTTATGAATTTTGGAGTGCCCCTTTTTTAAATTCGGTCAGTCATAAACCCCTGCCCAGTGTGACGTCATCCCCCGCGCTCTCAAGGTATTCCCTCGCCCCGCACCCCGCGAACGTTGACACCAATGTGTTGCAATTAAAAAAATAAGGAAGTTGTTTCTCTCCCGTTTATGGGAGATTTTCCGCGAGGATACAAAGCTGCCAAACGTCAGCGCTTTTACATTTGCACCATCTATAAATAACATTTTGACAGTTCGTCGCAACGTTGGCGCTAAAATTTCAATTCTCTTCCGTATGTCGGAACAATAAAATGTCCCAAAAAAAGGGTTTTATGAATTTCGGAGTGCCCCATTTTTAAATTCGGGCAGTTATAAACCCCTGCCCAGCGTGACGTCATCCCCCCACCCTCAGGATATCCCCTCGCCCCGCACCCCGCTCAGAGGCCCTAAGTTAGAACCCGCCTTATATCACTATTTTATAATAAACTGAAAAATCCCATTGTAAAGCGTTAAAACAATATATTTCAAGATCGTCCATAACTAAGTCTGCTAAAATAGGCGATAGGGGGGACCCCATAGGAGTACCATGTATTATATTTGTTCATAAAATTGAGTATTAAAACAAAAACTTGTCGAATCTAATACCGTTTCAATGACATATAAAAACTGTGATAAACTAAAACTGTTACACGAAATATCTGTCCAACGCCTCTCAATGGATTCTAAAACCCATTCTTTAGGAATATTTGTGAACAAAGATGTGACGTCAAGAGAGATCATTATTTCATTATCATTAATATTACGATTTTTAATTATTGTATATTCGCAAAACTCCAACCATCTTTAATGTGGGAAGCAGGTTTCTTCACTGATCTTTCCAATATGTCATGCAAAAAACGAGCTATTTCATTATCATTATACGTAGGACTACCTAGTGACAACACTATAATTCTTAACGGAACATTGGACTTGTGAATTTTCGGTAATCCGTAACCACGTGATAAAATACCATTAGTAGTATTAAGAAGTTTATATGTTGTGTCGTCAATTAATTTATTATCCCGCCAAGATTTAACTAAAGAATTGATTCTATTCGACAATTTTTTAATGGGATCCTTAGTCAGCTTAATATAAGTAGATTAATCACCCAATGAGACAATCATTTTGTCTATATAATCTTTCTTATCCATAATTACCGTCGTTTGGCCTTTATCCGCTTTAATAACTAAAATAGCCTCATTATCGCCTAAAAATCTATCGTGAAAACCTATTGTATTCTTTAAAGCAAGTAATGACATGTCTATCTATGAAGTTCATATGTTTCTTTTTGCAAAGATATCTATGTACTGTTTTTGTTACCTCATCTTTTGCTACATCAACCTGGTCTTTCGGTATCTTCAAAATAAACAAGTTTTAAATTATTTTGTAGGGTAGAGCGGGACTAATTGAGCATAGGAGCGAATTGGGCAATGTCTATTACTCGGCATGCATTGCGCGTAGAGGAATGAACCTGCGTGAGCAAGAACGTGGCATAATAAAGGTCTCTTCATGTGTGTGAAGTTAGCCCCGCATTTATCGAATTTTGAATTTTTCTTGATTGTGCTGCATTGTGCTCCGTTTGTGCTGTATTGTGCCGCAAACGGCAACTCTCTAACTCAAAGCATATTCAAGAAAAAATAAAAACGAAATTTTTTGCTAGCCCCGCACTTTTCAAATTTTGAATTTTTCTTGATTGTGCTGCATTATGCTCTGTTTGTGCTGTATTGTGCCGCAACTCTCTAATTCAAAGCATATTATAAGAAAAAATTTTATGACTTTTTGAGACAATATTTCATGTCTTCAAATTCAGTACATTTTTTTCGGGATTATGCATGTCATCCCTTATTGTTAACAAAATTTTGCATTCTATTTGCAGTCATCAAGTTTTCTTTTGGTAGATTTAAGATCAGTCTTCATAACATTACGATTTAATTAAAGTGCTCTTTATCATTTTTCTCCCGACTGCTGCCAACCGTAGGTTGGCGAAAAGAGAGGGAGTATGCGTTTCATCGAGCCCGGATCGGTCGTGACCTTAATTCTCGATAACTACTGCATAGTTTTATATCAACTTTGAAACATAAGTTTCTTATTAATCAAGGAAGGTTTAAAGCGTATTATTATCGTTATTTATTCTATTAATAAAAAGTGAAAAATGAGTATTATTTCGTCAATACGGTCTCTCATTGGCTGCTGTGTGAACCTAAGAGGAAAAAATGATTCACCAATGAGATTCGTTGTAGTATCCGGATAGGGAATGTTGGTGACATTGGTATATACATCTCGAAGTAATAATGACGGGACTGATAGGATAGGTTAGCTGTCACCTGTTGCGTGTTATTGTCAACAACAATATTAAGTGAAGTGTATTATTATGGATATATCTCAAGAAGATATAAATAAAGGAGTAAGTTTCTTCTTTTATATTTATTGTTTTTTTCTTTATTTAGGATATTGTTATTATTATTTATTTATTATTTTTTTTCTTTATTTAGGATATTGTTATTATTATTTATTTATTGTTTCTTTATTTATATGTAGGAAGAAGATACTCGCTTGGAGATATCTGAAGAAGAAAACATTATTAATAATAGAAAACGAGTAAGTCTTGTTATTAATAATTAATAAAAATATATAATATAATTAATAATATAATTAATCTGTTGTAGTCATAACATGGCTATATGAATTTATATTTGTCTGCGTAGCCACTTATTTGCTATTAAATTTGCTACGTAGCCACATTGCTATAAATATCCACATATATAATTGTATAAATGTATATAGTTATTTTTTCTCTTATTTGTATATTATATAATAATTATATAATTAATTAAAAATATGTATACAAATATATTTATAGTTATACAAAGATATTAGCGCACCAATAATTATGGCAATGCAGACAAATATATTAACTTACATAGCCAATTATCTACTACAAAAGATTATTCACATATGTAATAATAATTAAGGCTATACAAATATATAAACTTACTTGTGATTACATAATGTATAAACTTATATAACCATAAGAAAGTTAATATATTTGTCGAAGCCATAATTATAACTGCGTATAAGTTTACGTATTTGATATAAAATATTGTTGTCATCTGTCTTTGTCATCTGTCTCTCTCTATCTATCAATCTATCTATCTATCTAGCTATTTTTTTTATTTATCTCTCTATTTATATTATATTATATTAATTAAAAAAATTGTAGCAGAAAAATATTTGGAAAGAATATAGAACATTGCAGTCACATGGTGAGTGTATGTGTGTCTTTATTATTATTATTATTATATTATATACATTGTAATATATATATTACATAATAAAAACTTTTACATGTGTAGGATGAAGAAGCAAAGAGACAAAAGAATGAAGAAACAGCATAAGAACAGTAATAAATTAGAAAATAATTAAAAAAAAAAAATATTAAAAAAATTAGAAAATAAAAAATAAAAAATAAAAAACAATTTAAAAAAATAATAAAAAATAAAAAACAATTAGAAAATAAATAATAAAAATAAATTAGAAAAAATAAACTAGAAAATACAAAAATTAGAAAATAATAATAAAATTTTTTACAAAAAAAAAACTCCCGACTGCTGCCAACAAAGTTTTAATGTTTAAATTAGAAAATAATGTTTAAATTAAAAAATAAATAAAAAAAATAATAAAAAAATTAGAAAATAAAACATATAAAATAAAAAACAATTAGAAATAAATAAAAAATAAAAAACAAAATTAAAGTAAAAAACAAAACAAAAATTAAAAATAATAAAAGAACAAAAAAATTATAAGTATAAAAAATAAGCTTGTAAAAGTTGGAAATAATCACACATAAATAAAGTCTGTTGTTTATTATATAATTTTTCTTATTTAAATTTATTGTTATCATACATATTTAGCGCTATATAATTTACAAAAATTTCAGATTTTTGAATTCAAAAAATTTTTTTAATTATAATTATTATTATTAATTCTACAATTTACAAGAGCAGTCGGGAGACGCCGCGCTAAATTTGAGACATATACGCATGCACACGTTTTATGTAATAAATAGACACAAACACAAATATCGATACTCAACGGACGTACTCACACACTCATACACATGTACACGCACGAAGTCACGCGCGCACGTACGCACATACGTACGCACTCATGCGCGCAAACACGCGCATACGAACATATGAATACCCGCATTCATACACATACTGACATGCACTCACGTACGCACACACGCATATGTATACTGACGCTGCGGAACACACACTTAGCGCGGCGTCTCCCGACTGCTCTTGTAAATTGTAGAATTAATAATAATAATTATAATTAAAAAAATTTTTTGAATTCAAAAATCTGAAATTTTTGTAAATTATATAGCGCTAAATATGTATGATAACAATAAATTTAAATAAGAAAAATTATATAATAAACAACAGACTTTATTTATGTGTGATTATTTCCAACTTTTACAAGCTTATTTTTTATACTTATAATTTTTTTGTTCTTTTATTATTTTTAATTTTTGTTTTGTTTTTTACTTTAATTTTGTTTTTTATTTTTTATTTATTTCTAATTGTTTTTTATTTTATATGTTTTATTTTCTAATTTTTTAATTATTTTTTTTTATATATTTTTAGATTTTAAAACTATACCTTTCTCTTATGCGATACACATTACAAATTAACGTTTTATTATATTTACATTTTATTTTTAATTGTGATATTGATTTAAATTTATGTCACATAAATCAAAGTCAATAATATATAAAAACCAGAACATATAATTCTTATGTTATGAACAAATAATTTCTCAAGAATGTATAATGGTCACTTCAGATTATCAATTTTTATGAAAAATTAAGCTCAACGTGAGTCATTCAAATTAAATTAATAATTCAATTTATGTTTATATAATTTATGTTCAATATTAAAATAATATATATATATTGTATATGTTTATGCATAACATTATTGTTATATCTTAGGTAACAATTTTTATTTAAATAAAAATATTTTTTTAAAAACTCCATATTCATCTCGACTAAGAGCCAAACGCGATGTTATTGCGACAAATTAAGATAAGAAAATTTTTTTCTCAGTTGGAAGAGCAGTCGCCCGGCAAGCGGAAGGTCTCGGGTTCGATTCCCGATTCAGCCGACTTTCGGACCAATATTTTTCTCGTCTTTTTCTTACAGGGGATATTTAGAGAAGGAACAAGGGGAATTTCTGAGATCCCAACCATAGGATTCAAATTCCTCAGTTTCCAAAAAAATTTTCTTATCTTAATTTGTCGCAATAACATCGCGTTTGGCTCTTAGTCGAGATGAATATGGAGTTTTTAAAACAATTGGAGAGCTGACTTACAAATATTCTTATTAAGAAATATTTTTATTTAAATATTTGATACTCTTTTCTTTCATAATATCAAGCTTTCCGTAAATCATTCAGTACTTACCTCCCAAATCCATCGAATCCAAATACTCAACTAAATTTGTCACGCATTCGTCTATTAAGTTCATCATCTTCTTCAGTTTGCCGGGTGTAACAGCCGGTGTCATTTTCAGTTTCATCATTTTCCACACTGGATTGTTTACGAAGAAGAGATTCGCATAACCTAGACGATCTGTCTCATTAGGTACAAAAAAACGATTGGAGAAGTGATTAAAATTCTTTACTAAGATGTGCTTAATAACTTCATGATCGCGAATCAGTAAGAAGGGCTTGTCAAAAATGAATAATCCGACATAAGGTTCATCCTCAACTTGTTCGTATAATTCTTTCAATAGCAATCCTGGTGATTTCTTCATAAGTGCGCATTCCGTAAAATTGCCCATAAAAGGTGTCGGTGATATTTCCGTAACGCCACGTTTCTTCCAATATTTGAACTTGCGTGTCATGTAAAAATAGACAATTGTTACAGAAACTATTAGAATTATTACGCTGTCCAAGATCCAAGAAGACGTTATAAGTGCCATTTTATTCAACTTATGTCTCTGTAAAAAATAGGGTATATAGATTGCAAAAGTAATTATAAAAATAATTATATATAATTCTTTATTAATATGTATTTTATGAGTTTCAAATCGATAGATGAAGTTAATCAATAATTGTGAAAAATATCCTAAGAAAAAGTAGCCTAAATAAAAGTACTCTTTTTGCATAATGTAAGTGTTCTTTAGTAGATATTTTACTGATTTGATATATATATATACTTAGATGTGCATCCGGACTTTCGTTTCCGGTCTCATCGTGGGCGGATGTCGGTAGAGTCTGATCAAGAGTGAGAAAGTGATTAAGAGTGAAAGAGGTGAGAGAGGGTGCAGGAGCGAAGGAGAGAGGTGGAGTGAAAAGGTGGAGTGAATGAGGGAAGGTACGGAGGTGATAAGGGAGACAGGAAATTTAGTTGAGAAGAGCGGAAAGTCAGGTTAGGAGAGAACGTGAGTGCTGTGCTGACAACGTAGGGAGGGTAGGTGTAGTTAGAGAGGCGGAGAGTGTATTAAGACTCGAAATTTACAATGAGCGAACGTGTTACTTGCGTGACAGTGCACCGGGTAGCCTCACCGGAAAAATTCTTCCTTTAGTCCTCGGGCCTCAAAACTGCGCGTTCTTTCTCTAGGAGTTTCTGTCCTCTCTATCTCTCGGCACGTCAAGTTCGGACCAGCGATCGCGCCAATCTGCCGACTCGCTATCAGTAGCCGGGCAAATTCAATGAGTAGGGGATAGTACGCGCGACAGCCAATTAGAGCTCTCCACAATTTTTCTTACTCGCGCGACAGTAATGTAGCGTGAGGGATATTTACGGTACCTCTCACGACAACTAATTTTACAATACAATTTACGCTGTGAAGGTGCGTTATTTCGAGGCGTTCGCGGCCTTGAGCTGCCTCCTCGTTAACGGTCGGTTAGCGGGGTTCTAGCGGGGAGGATGCAGAAGTGCGGAAATTATCCGCGGATCTTCGGGGCCCTTTATGCACCTGTTGGCGGGTACACTCCTGACGTCCTCTCGCCCCATGGCCGAATTACTTCGTTGTTGTCGTTAATCTTCAGGTTGGCCACGTGCTTCGTGCCTAATATTTTTTGGCCGCTTCCTTGTTTGCCGCTTACTTTTTGCGTTTCTCGGTAATCTCTTCTTATAAACAAATATCCTCTCGATAAGGCTCTCGAACAATACATAAAAAAATAAAAATAAAACGCGTTAATAATGCTATCTCTCGCGCCGCTAAGTTTCTCGGGATTCGCGTTCGCTCTCCCTCTCGCTCTCTTGGCGCGGCCGTTCGATTTTTTGGCCCTGCGTCGGGAAGTGCACGTGCGTCGGGACGACCACATCACAATATATATATATATATATATATATATATACTAGATAACACAAGCGCACGCTTCGCGTGCGCCAAATAAACTTTTTCTTCGCAAGGGTACATAATTTTAATCTAATGAATTTCAATTATGTACATATAACTTTAATTCTCGAAATAAAAATTTGAGAATTCAAATTATGTACATAATAGAACACATCATTTTTACATTACGAGGTGCTCGTACGCTACGCACCTACCCTAACCACGAATATATTGCAACGGGCCAGCATCCAATCAGCATAGCAGAAAAAGAGACTTCAACGCTTCGATATATTCGAGTAATCGAATAACATACACTTTTTAAGGAAAGGATATAAATGTATATATTTAATTCATTATAAAACAATACATTATATATATGTATGTGTGTGTGTGTGTGTGTTAAATTTTAAAATTAAAAAACTTTTTATGTAAAGTAAATAAAAGTTTTTTAATTATTTTTTACAAGAAGCAATGAAATTACAACAAAATCTTCACAGAAGAAAAGAAACACGCCATGTATATAAAAAAAAGTCGACATCCTATACAGCACCGAAAGATTGCAGAAACATTGCATAGATCTAACGATGAAACATTGTAATATTGCATGGGAATTGCGAATTGTTTCTGCAAAGTTACTGAAAGATTGCGGCAACGGCTGGATGGCCGCTTTTTGTAATATTGCAATGTAATGTATTTGAAAAAATGCAACGTTGCTGCAACTATATAGTAATATTTATACTATAAATATAATATAACTTTTTTTATTTTACTAGCAAAAATTTTGCTTTTGTGATTTTTTAATAATATATTTATGTATAAATTGATATACAAACATTGATTAGAGTTAATTGTCTTTATTAAAAATTTTTAACAGATCCATTTAATTATACATCTATATATGTGTGTACATAATATATAATATACGTAAATAAAAAAACAAATTAACATAAAATAATAATAAAATTGTAAAATAAATGTAAGAACAGGCCAACTCAAGAGCATAAATCATTAGAATGTTAGTAATATTATAAATTTTTATTACTTCCCAATTATACCATATTAAAACAATTAAAACATATTAATACAATTAAATCAAACGTTTCGACTGTACGCAGTCTTCATCAGTGGTGTCTCATTTAGTATTAGTCAATTATAAAATTTTAAAAAACATTTCGACGATGCGAACGATTGCAATTCATACTATTAATTATAAACATATATAAAATATCTTATATTATCATTATAGTGTACTTGAAAGTATATTGACTACTAATTCAAGATTTTGGACGCAACATACGTGGGTCAGACAAAGAGACAATTACAGACAAGGATAAAAGAGCATATGAATAACATCAAATTGGATTCAAAGAGACACTCTGTTATCTCTGAACATAGAATTAGGGAGCAGCATACATTTGATTAGAATAAAGTTAAAATTTTAGATCATGAAATAAATTATCAAAAAAGATTGATTTCTGAAATGCTACATATAATAGAACAAGAAAACGGTATAAATTTAAAAAAAGACACAGAGTTACTCAACGAGTCTTAGTTGGATGTTCTTGAAAAATTAGCTAACATAGAAAAAAAATAAACAAAATGAGAATGTCATGTAGAAAATAATGTCTTGTAAACAACTTACGACATAAGTACCAAATGTATAACCGTTCTTCATGATGGCCTGTAAAGTAATATGTAACTGAGCAGCGGCGTGAATATTTATAAAGTCATCGATTTAGCAGATTCATTAGTAAGCAATTTTCATTGTATTATTCATAAAAAATTTCTTAACATTAGTTATTAAAAAGTGTGTCATTTCATATAGAAACGTACAATAATTAAGGGAAACTAAGACAATTCCACGCTTTCAAACGATGGAATGCCAAGAGTTTTTCCACCTCTAAAATCATCATTGGAAATAATCCGCATTAACATCTTGAAATGATCCAAAAACAATATAGTGATGTATTCAGCCTCAAAATCATACATGCTACACATCATCAAAAGTTGTAATCGTTCGCATCATCCAAATTATTTTATATATGTGTATAATTAATAGTATTAATTGCAATCGTTCGCATCGTCGAAATGTTTTTTAAAATTTTATAATTGACTAATACTATATGACACCACTGATGAAGACTGCGTACAGTCGAAACGTTTGATTTAATTGTATTAACCCTTAGTCCCGACGGTTCTTTTCGGCACCTTTAATCCCGACTCATGGGTCGTTTGCGTCTTTGCGTTATTTGGATCAGTAAAAACGCTTTAAAAAATCTGAAGAAATTCATGGAGCTTCTTGCAACCTTCAACTTGAAGTCCCAATCATAATATTTCGATAAAAATTATTTTTTTATATAGTTTGTCATTAAAAAATGGAGGTATCTAAGGAAAAATCACTTGTTCACTTAAAATATCATAACTTTATGCCAAATGAAGATATCGACAAAAATAAAAAAAGAAATTAAAGGTGAGGAACACCTTTCATAAAAACAATAGTACAAAAAATTGTATTTAAAAAAATGCTTAATTTTTGAACCTCAAAATGGCGAAAATTGCGTGTAAAAATGACTAAAATCGCGTGTAAAAATGATTTTAATGAATAAATTTGTTGTAAAGTGGGTAAAAATTAATAACAGAACAATGTTTTAGTGTGTGATGATACGTTTAATTGTGATAACAAGATATACAGCATGAAATGCGGTGTTCGTCACAAGTGTTCAAAAATTACAGCACTTTGAAATTTCGTTTGGGTCGCAAACGACCCATGAGTCGGGACTAAGAGTTAATATGTTTTAATTGTTTTAATATGGTATAATTGGGAAGTAATAAAAATTTATAATATTCACTAACATCCTAATAATTTATGCTCTTGAGTTGGCCTGTTCTTACATTAATTTTACAATTTTATTTTAATATATAAGAGCGTTATAAGTTTTTACCAATTTATTATTTTATAAAATAATATTAATAAATTAACATTTTAATAAAATGCTATCTATCTCTTTCATCAATAAAAAAATATTGTGTGGAAATTATCGTATTGTAATGTTGTTATAACATATTGTTCGAAAATCGAACGGCTAAACGCAAACTGAAAAGGCTTAAAAACATTGCGTTAAAACTCATGCAATCGTTTCATTCACATGCAACATGCATCATGCATCATTTTGTATTAATATTGTTTCAAATAGCGCTCGGCCGCACAGGTATACGTATACCCCGCGCCTGCGAAAAGGAAGCGCTTACGTCAAATAACCGATAATGGTAAACACCGCGGTCGCGCGAGAGGAGATACAATTTAGTCCCGATAATAAGAAAACGACTATTTTTCTAAAAGTAAATAATTACACTAAACGCTCTTTCGACCTCAGCCGAACGATAGAATAAAGAGAATTGTTCTCGACTATTCTAGAAACACGGGCCTATAAAAACCTCCTCTCTCGTGATCGGGGGGCTCTTTTCCGATTGCTCGTCGCGTCAAGAGTGTGCTTCTACGTTAAGGAAAAGATCGCTTGTCTTTTTCGGTTTTCACGTCTAATTACCGTTGCTTGCGGAACATTTAGTTATTAATTATCGACTCGGCTATTTCTTTTGGTTTATTCTTGTCAGTTAATTCTCGGGCAATTTCTGTGCGGTTTAAACAATTGTAATTTTTGTTGTTCTTAGAGTAAATATATTTTTTGTTCACGTTACGCGTGTGTCGAGTGCAGTGCTTCGCTGTCCTTTCGCTTCCGACCTTCTTATTCTGCTTTCTGTCGCGCACACATATATTATAAAATCTATATTTATTTAATTAAAAAAATTCATTAATATTTTAACATTCATTAATATTTTAACATTTAATTAATAGACAAAATGACAATGCTACTTATACGGGATCTATAATAGAGTCGTAAAGTCGTAAGAAATTAATCAGTCACAGTCGATTATTCATTTGAACTGCAACTATAATTGATCAATTTCTTACGACCTACATTACAACTCTATTGTTGTTGAGTTTATATTTCTTTACTCATCTCGTATAGCTATAATACGTAATATATCTTTTTAACATTTTAGTCATACGTTAGTGTATATGTATATTTTATTCTTTTATGCTAAAATATTTCTGAAGATATTAATCTATATGTTAATCTACAAGTAATATTATCTTTATAATAATCATTGTTTATATGTTAGAATATCTTAACAAAGCGTACAAGACATTATATATATATATATATATATATATATATATATATATATATATATATATATATATATATAATGTCTTGTACGCTTTGTTAAGTTATTCTAACATATAAACAATGATTATTATAAAGATAATATTACTCGTAGGTTAACATATAGATTAATATCTTCAGAAATATATATATATATATATTATTCTCAAGATTATTAATATATCATTATTATACAGGGTGAGTCATTGTAATCTATGGATCCGAATATCTTCCAAATTACGGTATCTACGAAAAAATGGTTTAGATAAAAGTTGACCAGGACAGAGAGGGTCATTCAATTGTACCATTGGTTTTGACCTTGAGGTCAATTTTGAAGGTTATTTCAAGGTCACGATGGTTTTTTAAATGGAACACCCTATTTTTGACTGCGGATTTTGAAAGAGCGGAAAATTTTACATCAAACTTGTCTTATGAAAAAATTGTTTTTGCGACCTTGGAAAGGTCAAAAATAAAGATGAAATGCCTGAAAAACGATCTGGTGTACTTTTCCTGAAATGACGTGGTTTTCTGGGTAACACAAATGTGCATAATGCTTAAACAAAGTCAATGAATTGTAAAAGTGTAAATTACTTTGACTAGCTTGACCTTGAGGTCAATTTTCAAGGTTGTTTGAGGTTTATAACGCATTTTTTTTATTAGTAAACCCTATTTTTGACCGCAGAATCCGTTTCTTAACAATAGACTCTTAAACAATGGCACTTTTTACATGAGCATAAGGATTTTTTAGTTTTTGACCTGACCTTTTGAAGGTCATATCAAGGTCAAAAGCACTTTCATCTTACTTTTAGCGTTACCCGGAAACAACGACGTGGATGTAGTAAGTTCTGTTTCTTTTAGGATGCTTGATTATTGCGAGTCCCCTTGCTTCTCACGTCGGGGTGCTTGATTATTGTGAGTCCCCTTGCCTCTCACGTCGGGGTGCCTGATTATCGTGAGTCCCCTTGCCTCTCACGTCGGGGTGCTTGATTATCGTGAGTCCCCTTGCCTCTCACGTCGGGGTGCTTGATTATCGTGAGTCCCCTTGCCTCTCACGTCGGGGTGCCTGATTATCGTGAGTCCCCTTGCCTCTCACGTCGGGGTGCTTGATTATTGTATTTCCCCTTGCCTCTCACGTCGGGATGCCTGAATATCGTGAGTCCACTTGCCTCTCACGTCGGGGTGCTTGATTATTGTATGTCCCCTTGCCTCTCACGTCGGGGTGCCTGATTATCGTGAGTCCACTTGCCTCTCACGTCGGGGTGCTTGATTATCGTGAGTCCCCTTGCCTCTCACGTCGGGGTGCTTAATTATTGTAAGTCCCCTTACCTCTCACGTCGGGGTGCCTGATTGTCGTAAGTCCCCTTGTCTCTCACGTCAGGGTGCTTGATTATCGTGAGTCCCCTTGCCTCTCACGTCGGGGTGCTTGATTATCGTGAGTACCCTTGCCTCTCACTGACACTGTAATTCAAATGAGCTACCCACGGAGTAATTGTTCAAAATTACCTCCGTTGACTTCGAGACATAACTGCAATCTGTTTTGAAAACTATCCACAGTTCTAAGCAGGGTAGCTCTAGGAATGGCTGCACAAGCTCTACGAATGCGGTCCATAAAATCATGTCTTGTGGTTAGTCGTTTAGCAAAAACAACATTTTTCAAGTATCCCCATAAAAAGAAATCGGGCGACGTCAGATCTGGTGAGCAAAGAGGCCATTCAACTGGACCCCTTCGTCCAATCCATCTGTCATTGTAACTGGCATTTAAAAAGGCACGTACAATGAGTGCATAATGCGGTGCAGCACCATCTTGTTGAAGCCACATTCTTGTTCTTGTTGCTAAGTCAACATCTTCTAATAAGCCTGGTAAGTGATCTTTTAGCAACGATAAGTAACTGTGTCTATCAATGTTCTCTTCAAAAAAATAAGGTCCAATCAAATAACCATTTACAATGCCGCACCACACCATAATACTCCATCAATTTTGATGATCTATTGGCCTATACCAGTGGGGATTAACATCTGACCAATAATGGCAGTTGTGTCTATTAAGTTGTCCGTCACTATAAAATTTAACCTCATCTGAGAAAAGCACATACCTAAAAAAATTAGGATCATCGTGTAACATTTGTAAAGCTCACTGGCAAAAAGCAATACGCATCAGATGATGATTAGGCTGTAAAGCCTGCGTAAGAGTTATGTGGAAAGGGTGATAATTTAGAGCTCTTAAAATTCTAACAACAGTTCTTTGTGGTATACCTATTTCCCTTTCAATCTGGCGAGTACTAACATGAGGATTAAGGTGAACTATTGTTAAAATAGTTACAGCTCGCGCATCATTATCGTCATATTCATGATGTTGACGTTGACGAACAAGATGTCCATTGCTAGTTCTTTGGACTAAACTACGTATTCGGGTCCATAGATTAAAATGACTCTAACATATATAAGATAGGCAATAAGAGCCAAATCGCGGATGACAGTGCGTTATCCTAAACGAAACTAAAGTTTTTTTTTTTCGTTAGAATTAAATACCTGTGCACAAGGCACCAAATTTTACTTGGACACGGCCAAGATATAAAATTTGGAATAATCTCTACAAGAGATTTTAATTCCATGCATCCCCTATTCCCCCTAAAGAAATAAATGCGGGAGAAAAATATAGATCCG
Organism: Nylanderia fulva; assembly: GCF_048542155.1. Classification (NCBI taxonomy): domain Eukaryota; kingdom Metazoa; phylum Arthropoda; class Insecta; order Hymenoptera; family Formicidae; genus Nylanderia; species Nylanderia fulva. The sequence continues at coordinate 295,330 of NW_028190654.1, read as the reverse complement.
AAAGTCGCAGAATCGGGAATCGAACCCGAGACCTTTCGCTTGCCGGGCGACTGCTCTTCCAACTGAGCTATTCAGATCCTTTCGATTCTATACTTTTCTCTGTTATATATATTAATGTTGGTAAACAAACGCCTTTAAGCCAGCGTGTATAAATTAAGAATTTAACTAGGCTCTGTAATATAGATATAAATTTAACATATATAAGATAGGCAATAAGAGCCAAATCGCGGATGACAGTGCGTTATCCTAAACGAAACTAAAGTTTTTTTTTTTTTTTCGTTAGAATTAAATACCTGTGCACAAGGCACCAAATTTTACTTGGACACGGCCAAGATATAAAATTTGGAATAATCTCTACAAGAGATTTTAATTCCATGCATCCCCTATTCCCCCTAAAGAAATAAATGCGAGAGAAAAATATAGATCCGAAAGTCGCAGAATCGGGAATCGAACCCGAGACCTTTCGCTTGCCGGGCGACTGCTCTTCCAACTGAGCTATTCAGATCCTTTCGATTCTATACTTTTCTCTGTTATATATATTAATGTTGGTAAACAAACGCCTTTAAGCCAGCGTGTATAAATTAAGAATTGCCTATCTTATATATGTTAAATTTATATCTATATTACAGAGCCTAGTTAAATTCTTAATTTATACACGCTGGCTTAAAGGCGTTTGTTTACCAACATTAATATATATAACAGAGAAAAGTATAGAATCGAAAGGATCTGAATAGCTCAGTTGGAAGAGCAGTCGCCCGGCAAGCGAAAGGTCTCGGGTTTGATTCCCGATTCTGCGACTTTCGGATCTATATTTTTCTCTCGCATTTATTTCTTTAGGGGGAATAGGGGATGCATGGAATTAAAATCTCTTGTAGAGATTATTCCAAATTTTATATCTTGGCCGTGTCCAAGTAAAATTTGGTGCCTTGTGCACAGGTATTTAATTCTAACGAAAAAAAAAAAAAACTTTAGTTTCGTTTAGGATAACGCACTGTCATCCGCGATTTGGCTCTTATTGCCTATCTTATATATGTTAAATTTATATCTATATTACAGAGCCTAGTTAAATTCTTAATTAAAATAACTCACCCTGTATAATCTTAAAATACAATAAGTATACGTTTAATTAGGAAAGTAATAATTGTATTTACCTGACGTCTTCCAAAATCGTTTTATGGATATTCTCTTAGAGACTCTTTCTGTGATTTCCTTTTTCATAGTTACGCACATGCAATATCTTTATTGGATATTTTTAAAAAATATAATGAGTCAAACTAAAAAAAATAAATGTCATAATTAAAAATTGTAATAACAACACGTTTATACATACATATATATATATATATATATATATATATATATGTCGTAACCCGATAGCGAAATTAGCCAATTAGCTAAAAACCTAGGCGTTTAGCTAAATGCCGCCTGTTAGGCTAATCGAGGACGATATAGTCTAATGGCCTGGAAAATTCAGGCTGTTAGACGAGAAGTCGGCTTTTCGCCTAACGGCTTGGCGCGCTGTAGGCGATTAGAGAAATGCTTGTTTTGGAGCTCGATATGTCGTCAATTTATTTACTACACAATTATTACTACATTACTATTTGTTAATGCAAGATGCGCTACTGTGGCAACGAGAATTGCAAAGAATTTTTGCTTTAAAACATGCACATCTATTTGTCTGACACTGATTTTTAGCAATTTTGCAATTGCATTTTTTATATCCTTGTCCACCACTTGCCGACTGCTTTGCAGCAGCTTCCCTCAAAGTAAGAAAAACATTTTTGGGAACGTCAGCCATGGTAATAAGATTAGTGCCCGATTTTGCAATTTCAATACGGGGGAACCATCCTTTTAATATCCCATCCTTAGTTCCAATTTGATATACGTCATTTTTGGTATCAGTTACAACGCCAAATATGTTATTAAAATTGAGAGGCCCACGGTCAACAGTGGGAACAGATAATGTAATGGTGTCATTGATCTGAAGGGGTGGAAAAGTGATACTCGAACAGGTAACCATTTTTTCGGCCTCTGTCGTTTGACGCTCGAAACAATTTGACCGAGTGTCAAGTAGCTGTTCGCCTCTAGCGCACAATGAACAGATAGCAATCTGTCCGCGGTCGCTATGCATTTCCATTTTGCACTTTGTGCAAAGTATACTGCTCGAGTTGTCTACCTGTCGCTTCTTCTGTGGTCCCTCTCTTTCCTCTTCTTCATCTTCTCGCATTCTTTTTCTCTTGCCTACGTCTTCGCACTGCTCAACACTAAAGTTCAAATCACTATATGAGTTCTATTACATTATATTTATCTAGTTCTATTATATTTATTTTAAGTCAATTACCTCACGTTCAATTGTACATTCTGCTCCTCCAGAGCTTGCTTTAAGTCTTCCTCTGTCTGAAGCAAATTTAAAATTTCATCAGGCAAAGATGTATTTCTTATGCCGCTTTTTATCGGTCCAAGTAGAGCTTCGTACGGGCTCCTGTTTATGACTCTATGTCGCGATGTATTCTTTTGCCACTGAAATCAATATTTAAAGTATGTTAATTTTCAAGTATGTATTCAAAAACACAATATTAATTTAATTATATATGTGAGAGCCATTACTTGTACTTCGTAGCAACCACGACCCCAATTTATCGAATCATTATCGATCATCCAGGCTCTTAACATGTTTTCAACGTCCGCATTTGACCTTTCGACACTACCTTGGCTCTGTGGGTGTCGCGGACGCCCATGAACAATCCTGCAGTGAGGCCAGATGGAAACAAGTTCGTGTATTACTGCAGCCACGAATTCTCGACCATTATCGCTCTGCAAAATAGTCGGGGCTCCCCATGTAAAGAAGATTTTTGACAATTCTTCAGCAACGTTAGCTGCGTGCTTGGATCTCAAGGGTCGAAGGTGCAAAAACTTGGTAGCGTGATCTTGGTAGTTTAGTAGTCAATTAAACTCACCATCGCGACAAGATTGAAAATTAATTCAATCCACCTGTCCGCGAACATTAAATCTATCGCTCAGTATTGGTTTTATCACAACTCCTCGTTTTGGAGCAACCCTCTTTCTGTTACATGTCCCGCAGCAAAACACAAATATTTCACAAACCACCTTCGTTATCCTGTACTTTTCTTTAATGTAATACTGCATCTTATTCCTTCCGCCATAGCCTGTTTGAATGTGAGCTTCTAACAATTTATCGTAGTAATCCTCCATCGCTATTACGTAAATAACTGGCTCATTCGAAGTTTTTCGTTTTAAAATTACATACGATTCCGTTACAATTTTTGCTAGCTCATACTTCTTCGCGTAATGATAATGAGATACTGTCTTTTTAGTACTTGGAACCTGAATTTCTTGCAGAACTTTCATAACGTTGATCATCTGATCTCGCCTCCACAATGTTCGATTACTGCCTAGTCGATTTGAATAGAATTTATCTAATTTTTCGTTAAACTCATCGCGGTTTACTGGCATATAACTTGCCATGGCTGTTATTGATTGCCAACTAACGAGAAAAATTGAATATACAACGAGCTCTGTGATGATTTACTTAAGACCCACTGGGATATTTACAAACAATAAATTGACAACATATCGAGCTCCAAAACAAGCATTTCTCTAATTGCCTACAGCGCACCAGGCCGTTAGGCGAAAAGCCGACTTCTCATTTAATAGGCTGAATTTTCCAGGCCATTAGACTATATCGTCCTCGATTAGCCTAACAGGCGGCATTTAGCTAAACGCCTAGGTTTTTAGCTAATTTTCTAATTTTGCTATCGGGCTACGACATATATATATAATTAAAAAAAAATAAAATTTTAGTTAAAAAAACTAGGCGCGCTGCTAAGTTTCAAAATTACAATGCACCTTAAAGTTACATAAATTATTTAACTACAAAATATATTTTAACTGCAATATATTTTAGAGTAACAAATAATTTAATTTTAATATCATTAGGATATTATTTAACAGCGCGCCAAGTTTTTTTAACTAAAATTTTATTTTTTTTTTATTTTATATTAATTTACTATTGAGATGTCTGGGTTAATTAACTTAAATTAAAAGACACTCTAAATTGTAGAATAACTAAACATTACAGTTTATTTCGAAATATACTTTGGCTCGACACAGATGCGTAGTGAACAAGGAGCCGGTCGGGACGAGAGTGAGTCTACTCGAGCCGCGCTCTGGCACGCGGTGAAATATGCCACTAACACGATCACGCTCTTTTCACGCAGGCCACATGCTCGCATCACACTCGCAAATACGCACTGGTGTCGATACACCACAACTATTATATTGGGGTGGCGGGTGGCCGTGCACGCTGCGTCACCAAAACTCGCCTGAGGCGAAGAATAGGTGGAACGCAGGTTCGAATCTACCCAGACCCCGGTAGGAAAAAATATATAGACATTTAGGGTCCACATTCATGGAACCAGATGAGCTGTATAATGAAAGGATAAACAACCTGAGCAATCTGGCAAAAAACGACGGATTGGATTTACAGGGATAATCTTCAAGCACAGCGGGGTGTCGCAAAGGAACTTTTAGATCTAGGTGACCTTTAGGGACTTATATATAGTCCCACCCGCTCTTCCTACTACTACTACTACTACTATTACATTAATTTATTAGTTCATTATACGACTCTATATATGTTTAATTTTCCACTGATACAAGTTTCTACTTTCACTTGGCGTAATATTTTTTATATCATGACTTTTGTAGTAAGATTCTGCATAAGTTTACAATGGATAATTTTTTATACAATTCTACATGGGTTTGCAATGGTTTATTTTGCATAGAATTGTACATGGGTTTGCAATGGTTAATTTTTCATAGAATTCTATATCAGTTTGCAATGATTAATTTTTTATAAGATTCTACATGGGTTTGCAATGGGTAATTTTTTGTTACTGGTTATTAAGACATGAAGACGGGGCGAAAAGTGCCAAAAGCGAAAGAAAATAAATATATATTTTGATATCTATAAAACTTGTAAATAAGACGTGCCGAATATCCTCGCCAAACATATCATAAATCGGCAGCCCCGTTAGTAAAAGAGCATAACTAATAATCGCCGAACATTCCGATACACACCCGGAAAATCTAAGAACAAACATCGCCAGCGATATCTAATCTCGAGATATCCCCGCTTTTGAAAACGAACTCCGATTCGAGGATCCTTGTAATAAACTTCTAATTCGTCGATCTTTGGAACCCACCTCATGGAAGGAGAAAGTAAAAATATCCAAAACTGCGTCTACGGATTTCCATTCGCAGGATCTCATTAAAAGGACAAAACGGAGGACGTGAATAAAAAATGGAATATAAACGCAAACTTTGCTACAGAACATACTTACTACCTTTTACTCCGGCAAACGGTTGATTAGTGTTCTCGTACTTGTGCACGATAAGTGTCCTACGAAGCCTTCAACGAGCCACCTGCAGCCAACCGAGGTTCCCTCGAATAAACCTAGACTTACCGCTCGCTATAAGTAGTAAGTCTATCTAATATATTCACATCTCATTCTTGTACTCAAAATAATCTCGGGAATTCAACTAAATTATTAAATTTTTATTTTAATTATTTTCTTATTTTGCTGTGAGACTTGGCAATCAATCATTCCCTTTATTTCTCTCTCTCGAAATCACTCTGGATTCTCCGCGTTAGCATAGTAATCCGTGGTTTCTTGTCTCTCTCTTTCTCGAAAATCACTCTGGATTCCCTGCAATAGCAAAACAACCCGTGATTTTCTTCTACCTTTCTTTCTCTCTCGAAATCACTTTGGATTCTCCGCGTTAGCAGAGTAATCCGTGGTTTCTTGTCTCTCTTTTTCTCGAAAATCACTCTGGATTCACCGCAAATAGCAGAGTAATTCGTGATTTTCTTCTACTTTTCCCTCTCTCTCGAAATCACTCTGGATTCTCCGCGTTAACAGAGTAATCCGTGGTTTCTTCTCTTACTGCCAAACTATTGGTAAGTCTGACTGAGCAAACCAAAAAATAAAATGGAGTAAATATTAGGAGACGCGGTAGTGTCTCCGGCCATGTTCAAACCCTAAAAGCCCTTAAAAGACACTACAAGTCTCCTTATCCTGCACCATCAAAGTCCATTTTTTGGGGGTGTAGAACTACTAAAATATAAAAAATTTTGAATTGCACATAATATAACCTGAAAGGCGGCATTGCCACGAGTAATTTGAGCCAAGAAAAAATAAAATCGGTCAAGCCGTTCTGAAGATACAAGCGGTCAAAAAGTGACGTTTTTCATGAAAAATGAAGTAACGTCGTTTTCTTCTTCTTCTTCTTCTTCTTCTCTGTCCGCTGACGTCATCAGGATTATATATATATATAAATCTTTTCTCACCTTTCACTCACACCTCCCTCAACTTCCACCCACCCCTTTCCCTCCCACATCCCGCCCCCCACCCCCACCCCCACTCCCACCCCTCTTTCGCATCTTTCACCCTCTTTTGTCCTCTCTCACCCTCTTTCGTCCTCTCTCACTCTCTTTCACTCTCTTTCGTCCTCTTTCACCCTATTTCGTCCTCTTTCACCCTCTTTCGCCCTCTTTCATCCTCTTTCGTCCTCTTTCGCCCTCTTTCACCCAATTTCGTCCTCTTTCACCTTCTTCCGCTTATCTCGTCTTCTCTTACCCTCATTCGTCCTCTCTCACCCTATCTCCAAAAAATCATAAAAATGAAAAGGTCAAGCCATGTTCAAAAGAAGGTCCTCAAAAATTTAAACCTTTCAAAATTTAAACGATCTAATAATAAATTATCACGAAAAGTAACTGATATGTTATTCAAGGTGCCAGTTCAAAGTGTGAACATTCGTAAAGTGTATATTATCTAAATTTAGTAATAATATATTACCATGAAAAGTAACTGTGATATTTTATTCAAGGTGCAAGTTCACATTGAACATACATACATATAAGTAAAACTGATTACAATTTGAATCTAGAAAATAAGTGCGATATGTTATTCTTAGTGCACAAAATATAATAGTCGTTTATAGAGATTTGATTTGAAATTCATACTAGCCCGTACAATGAAAAATAATTGCTCGTTGTGGCTTATCCAAACATACTTCGTCTTCCGAAGCGTACTTTTATGAAACTGCTTACGAGCAAAAGAAAAAGTTTGAGCAACCACTTATAATGAGACAATCCTCTCCTCACGGAGTAATAAATGTTTTGCCGTTAATAGATAACAATGGTAAAAAGTTAAAAATGTGGCATTGTGATGAGAACAAATGCCACATAAATGATACTTCCATGGAAAAGTTTGTAAAATTTTTGGAACTGTTTGAAGAAGGTACTTTGAAAAAGATAATGAATGTTAATTCATAGCGCAGCTAAAAAATTGTTCCGTTTCACGTACGAGTAGCAGATTAGGACATCCTTCGGAATGCTATACAAATCCGAATCTTTGCAAGTCATACATTGCAACGATAAACATTTTATCACCTCATTTTCCTTTCGTGAGGAATATTCGAAGAAATGTTTACAAATTGATTGACAATTATAATAAGTTTTGTCAACTGTTTTCATCTTTGAGATTCATCAATATGGATAAATTAGTTGAAATTTCCAATGATTTTAAGAATAAAGCAAGATTTTATCCAAAAAATGTAACTGATGTTTGTTTGGACGAGGAAAAAATTTTCTCGCAAAATTACGAAGCATTTAAAGTCATGAAAAAGCGATTGTTGGATTTACCACGTATCCCTTGCATCTCTTGCGAAAAATTATGCTTGAGAAGAGACGTTTCTAAGCTCGAGAAGCTGAGGAAAACAATAGACGGACCTTTTTGGAAAGATCTGATAGCAAACGTAACAGAACACAGTTATAATATTGAATACGTTTGTAAGCTTTGTTTGGGTAAATTTCAAAAAGGCGTGTTGCCTTCTACTTGCATTTTGAATAATCTTGCGGTAAAACCATTACCAGATGTTTTGTCAGATTTCAGTGATTACGAAAAAATGTTAATCAAGAGAATGAGCAGCTTTCAAGTAGTGCAATTGATGGGCAATGTTTCGAACAAACATACCGCATAGACAAATGATCCGCAAAGTAAAAGGTAGAACATTTCATTTGCTTCTACCTTTACAAGAAACATTGGATAAGGTATGTCCTCCGGAAGATCCTATAAATTTGAATCACGAGTTGCACATTCTCGTTCGAGGTATACCCAAGAAATTTAAAGTGGTTTGGGAAAATTTGGTAGATATTAATAAAGTGTACAAGGCTTTACAATGGTTGAACGAAAATAATCCTCATTACTCGAAAATTCGTCTTCCGGCGTTATCTGATAATCTATTAAATGATAAGTTGCAGGAAACAGAATATCGGATTGTCGATGACGAAAGCGACAATGACGAAATAAATGAGGTGGTTGAGAAATTACCAGCATTGAATTTGTACAATGTACAGGAAAACAAAAATAATAATGATCAAATCGTTTTAAAACGTAGGGCTTTCCTCACACAAATCACTGAAGATTCGGATATTAACGATCAGTATACAATATACCCAATACACGCGACAAGAATCGATAACGAATCTGCATTGAAGCTTTATCAAATGATGAAAATTGAAAATTTTCCAATGGATAATCGTTATAAATATCTGGATGTCATGTGTTTCCCTGATTTATATCCTGATGGTGTCAATGGACAACGAGAAGATAGAAACTTTGCATTGCCGGAATATTTATTTATTAGAACACGATTGATGTCGAAACATAGTAGATTCAGGTTGAATCTGCAGTATCTGTTTTTCCTTCTCAATGATGCTAACTACCGACAGTTGAAAAGTGGTATCTATTATACGATGATGGTTACTAACCCACGAGAGAGATACACTGCTGGTAGATACTTGAACGAATTGAAAGGTTACGAATTAGAATCGAATTTAATGAGTATTTTTGCAAAATTGAGAAATACGGATCAATTTTGGCGACAACCGTCCAATAATGTAAAATGCATGACTTTGCATTACGGTCCAGCGACGTGGTTTTTGACTTTGAGTCCTAGTGAATAAAAATGGTCCGATTTGGGTGAATATTTACGAGATATGAATCCCGATAAAGAAAAGTTAGGCATCAGCGAACTAGTCGCATACGACCCTGTAAGTACTTCTAGATTCATGTGCATAAAATTCAAAGTCATGATTGATTTTATTTGTTCGTCCGATAATCCAATAGGAAAGGTTATTCATTACTTCTGGCGATTGGAATATCAAAGTAGAGGTATTCAGCACATGCATTGTATGATTTGAATAAAAGATGCTCTAGTAATAGGAAAATCGCCGAATGAAGAAGTTGCTACGTTTATTCGAAAATACGTAACGTGTGAAATTCCAGATGAAAATGTTTCGCCAACGTTGTACGATACGGTAATAAGTGATCAGAATCATAAACATAACTCGTATTGCATGCGTACGAAAAAAACGGAAACTAATATATACAGAAAGTGTCGGTTCGATTTTCTTCGGCCGGTTACTGAGAATTTCGTTTTAAGAGACGTTATCACTTCGATAGTCGGTAAAAAAAATTTACGCAGTAAGAGCAGATTGTACGATCTTCCTCGCAAGGAGTCGGAAAGGTTTATAAACGATTATAATCCGGCTATCAAATTAGCCTGGGAGGGAAATATGGACATACAATTTATTGGAGAAAAATCAGAGTTTTTAAACTCATATTTAACAAAATACACGACAAAGTCGGAAAAATGCAATACAGATTTTGAAGTGATAGATTCGAATAAGTCCTTGGCATCGAAACTGTGGAATTTTGCAATGCGTTCATTTAATAACAGAGAATACGGTGCTTTAGAAGCTGCGGATACACTATTAGGGAATCCCTTGTACGGTACGGATAATGATACCATGGTCAAATGGATCGATGTTAATGAGGTGAGAAATAGAAAAGTTAAAACATTTAATGAAATTAAAGCTCTCGATGAAAATTCTACGAATATTTACTGTTCGTCACTCATCGATGATTACTATCCAAATAGACCTCAGGAATTAGAATCATTGAATTTGTACGATTTTGCCAGATTCTGGGAAATTACGAAACAGATGCCAAATAATGACGAAGTCAAGTGTTACAAACTGGCATCGGGTTTATTTTTAAAAAAACGAAAAAAGGGTTATTTAATTAACCATTATCGATTTAATATAAAAACTGAGCCCGAAAAATACTTTTACTCGCTGCTTCTTCTGTTCAAACCATGGAGAGATTTGAGTGAACTCAAAGGTACATTCGAGACTTACACGGATGCCTTTAAGAATTCAGAGTCTGTTTTAACGAAGGCAATGAAATATCACGAAAGGCTCGAAGAAATACAGAAAGCTTTTGAGAACGTTGCTGAATTAATCGAGAAGCGCGAAAATGATCTGAAAACAGCAGACAGAGACAAATCCGATGACGATGAACTGGATTGTAATCCGATAGAAGCTGACGACGCGATAAAAGATCTGGAAGATTTTGGTAAGATTGACGACCCGATTGATTTATCGCTAATAATGTCGCAATTGAATGAAGACCAGAAAAGAGTCTTTGATGGAGTATGCCAAGTTTTACAAAATAAGAATCAGATTCTGCGACTGTACGTAAGTGGCGAGGGTGGTACAGGGAAAAGTTTTCTAATTGAAACGATTAAACATTGGATCAGAATAAATTTGGAAAAAACGACTGCCATATCTGCTCCTACGGGTATCGCAGCATTCAATATCGATGGCTTGACAATCTATAGAATGTTTCAACTACCCGTTAGTCATGAATCTACACCAAAATATATGCAATTGTCAGACATGGTCTTGAAAACTTTGAGAGACAAATTAAAGAATGTCGAATTATTTATAATCGATGAAGTATCCATGATTTCAAATGTGACATTAATGTTTATCAATCTACGATTATGTGAAATCTTTGATACGACAGCTACAGATGATGGTTTCTTTGGCAGAAAACACATTCTCCTGTTTGGGGACTTGTTGCAGCTTCCTCCTGTAAAAGGACAATTTTCGTTTGTTAAAATGTCTCGATCAGAGATTCAGAAGTATTTAGGTATTATGAGTGGATGTGATTTGTGGAGATTGTTCGAGTACGACGAACTTTTGATTAATATGCAACAAAGATGCGACAATACATATCGTGATATACTTTCTAGAATACGAATAGGTTTAGTAACGGATTCTGACATCAATGTTCTTCAGTCTAGAAAAATCAATTTTAAAGAAAGTAGTTGCGACGAAAGATTGAATGAACTTTGCACTTATATGAATCAATTACCGATTGATACAATTTGTTTATTGCCCACATGTTATTTGTGCAAGGTTTTGAACACAGCAATGCTCGATAAAATCGACAGCGATGAAATTCTACTGATAGCAGAAGATGATGTCGACTGTGCTCCAGCAATGAAAAAAAAGGTGCATAAAATTTTGGAAGACAAAGATGATAAAGTGTCTGAAACAGCTGGTATTGAAAGAGTAATAGCGATTAAAATTGGCGCTAAAGTGATGATTCGACGAAACATTGACGTAACTTTGGGACTTGTCAATGGAACGATAGGCAATGTATGTGTAGTTGCAGTTAATCGCTCTGCTGACGGCAATCGTATTGATTCCATCAAAATAGTTATTTCGGATAACAAAGAAATCGCAATAACAAAAGTAGATATTAAATTTGAAGTATTCCACAAATTAGTGGTACATCGGAAACAATTTCCATTGTCTCTCAGTTATAGAATAACTATACACAAAAGTCAAGGAATTACATGTAACAATGCAATGATGGATTTAGGAACGACTGTATTCAGTGATGGTCAAGCCTATGTAGGTTTGTCACGAGTAAGTAAATTGGAAGGCCTACATTTGATAAATTTCAATCCAGCATCAGTTAAAGCAAACTCGAGAGCCATTGTAGAATATAATCGACTGAGATCTATATTCAAATCTGAACTGCCACAAATCAATCCGTCCGAGAAAAAGGTTGTGAAAATGTACGATCGTCGATGGGCTATCCCTAATATCATTGATGATGTGCAGAATTATGATTGTGAGGAACCAGAAAGTATAGTTACGTGGAAAATATATGGTCTTTGCAATAACGATGCTGTTTCGTGTTACGCTAATGTAATATTACAATGTGCGTTTCATTGCGTACGTATTAGGCAACAAATACTGAAAAATAAAGCATCGAATGCATTGACTGATGCCATCTGCGCGTATGGTGAACGTAAATATTGCAACATTCAAGCGGTTAGAAGATCTGTCGGAAAACGCTTCGAAGAACGAACACAAGTTGTTTCGGAATTTTTTACGGCTCTAATGTCGACGTATTCCGACATCAATGATGTATTAGAACTCGAATTAAAGCACGTAACATGTTGCTCGAATGTCAAATGTAATTACAATGTAACTAAGCTGGAAAGCAGTAGTTTGTTAATATTACCTATACATTTGACATTAAAAAGGAAAAAAGGTGTCACTCTACAAAGTTTGATTAATGTAGAATTTTCTAAATGCGAAACGATAAACGGCAATTGTAACGAATGTAAGGGTACCGTGTTGAAAAAGAAAACCATAATCGAATCAACTTTATCCGTCGTAGTAATACAGCTCAATTTATATACTTTTGTAAACGGTGCTTCTAAAAAAATTATCAACAATCGGACTACCGCCGTGCCGACGAGTAATATCACGATTAATAAAAAAAAGTACAAGGTAAGCGCTATATTTCACGAAGGTGAAGAAATGAATCGTGGTCACTACACGTGTATGTTGAGAGCTGACACAAAATCGGAATGGTATTACTTTAATGATATGGAAGTGTTCAAGAAAAAATGGCCCAAAGGAGCACAAGGGGCATACATATTGTTCTTAGAACAGATTAAATAATGGCGCTGTATAAAGGCTGCCGTAAACGCTACATTAAAACATCAACTGTTCTAGTACTGTATAAAAGTTGCCGTAAGCGCCAAAATAAAATATCGGCTGCTCTGGCGCTTTATAAAAGCTGCTGTAAGCGCTGCATTAAAACGAGTGCAATAAGTTTCTTATTTGACCTAGGCTTCATGACATTTCAAAAAGTATCATCAAGAAAAAAATTATCAGACAGAAAAATGTATGTCATGTTAAAATCGGAGAGACGAAGAAAAATATATGGTTGCGTTCTCACGAGAATGGGCGATGGAGGGGCCCATTCTTTATTTTCAATATTTATACAAGAATATAAATTCATTCTGTTACAATTGAAATAAATGTGCAATGTATCGTTAAAAGTTATTACAATTATACAAACATTTACATATATGATTAAATAAAATATATATGTATACTATAATATAATTATATATTTTATGTATGTACATAATTATACCATATATTTCAATTATTTTGAACTGTATTGCATAAATTGTTACTTATACAAAGTTATGTGATAAGAATCGAAAATATGTCGTGTTAAAATCGGAGAGACGAAGAAAAATATATGGTTGCGTTCTCATGAAAATGGGCGATGGAGGGGCCCATTCTTTATTTTCAATATTCATACAAGAATATAAATTCATTCTGTTGCAATTGAAATAAATGTGCAATGTATCGTTAAAAGTTATTACAATTATACAAACATTTACATATATGATTAAATAAAATATATATGTATACTATAATATAATTATATATTTTATATATGTACATATATACCATATATATTTCAATTATTTTGAACTGTATTGCATAAATTGTTACTTATACAAAGTTATGTGATAAGAATCGAAAATACATATATTTGTGATACTTGAATTACTAGAAAGCTGCTCTATATATTTGTACTTTAAAAAGTAACTGATATCTTAAAAAAATCATAAAAATGAAAAGGTCAGGCCATGTTCAAAAGAAGGTACTCAAAAATTTAAACCTTTAAAATTTTAAACGATCTAATAATAAATTATCACGAAAAGTAACTGATATGTTATTTAAGGTGCCAGTTCAAAGTGAACATACGTAAAGTGTATATTATCCAAATTTAGTAATAATATATTACTGTAACGGTTTACCTTTCCCGACGCCGCGGATCGGCTCGCCGGTTCCAGGATTCGGGAGGAAGGGGGAGATTCAGACTTGCTTATTCTTTATTAACAATGCTTTGTTTATTCAAAAAGAAACAAGTAAACAAAATATTTGTTGGCATAAGGCCTAAATAGAGAAACTTATTGACTACTCGGTATAAACAAAAATGTTTGTTGGCATAAAGCCTTAAATGGAGAAACTTATTGACTACTCGGTATAAACAAAAATGCGGAGGCGTATAGCCTGTAGCGGTGTCCGGAAAAGATTTACAAATTACCCGGTATAACGTAGAGATACGGTGTACGGAAGCGTATAGCCTATAGCAGGAAGAAACCAGAAACCGGGAAACCCGGCGTAATGACGAGAAACCCGTCACCCGGTGTATAGCAGGAAGAGACCGGAAACCGGGAAACCCGGCGTAACAACGAGAAACCCGTTGCCCGGCGTGTAGCAGGAAGAGACCGGAAACCGGGAAACCCGGCGTAACAACGAGAAACCCGTTGCCCGGCGTGTAGCAGGAAGAGACCGGAAACCCGTTGCCCGGCGTGTAGCAGGAAGAGACCGGAAACCGGGAAACCCGGCGTAACAACGAGAAACCCGTTGCCCGGTGTGTAGCAGGAAGAGACCGGAAACCGGGAAACCCGGCGTAACAACGAGAAACCCGTTGCCCGGCGTGTAGCAGGAAGAGACCGGAAACCGAGAAACCCGTCAACCGGTGTATAGCAGGAAGAGACCGGAAACCGGGAAACCCGGCGTAACAACGAGAAACCCGTTGCCCGATACTAAAGGTAGGAGGCCAGAAACCGAGAAACCCGGCGTAACAACGAGAAGCCCGTTGCCTGGCTAGGAGGTCCGGAACAGGACTGGTGCCGGCTCATCCGTCGAGCCGGCTTATATACCCTGCCGGCGGTTCCCCCACTCTACATCGAGGCTGTGGTGGGGGTAACGCCGGCGTCGTAGTGGGGCGCCTCTGGGGGTTGTAGTGGGGCTCCCCTGGGGTAGGGTGACCCGTGTATCGCTTATGTTTTTGTGTTTAGGGGCGCCTTAGGCGCCATAGCCTCAAGTGGCGGGCGGGTGATCGGCCCGCGAGGCGTTAGTAACGGCCACGCCGTTACATTACCATGAAAAGTAACTGATATGTTATTCAAGGTGCCAGTTCAAAGTGTGAACATACGTAAAGTGTATATTATCTAAATTTAGTAATAATATATTACCATGAAAAGTAACTGTGATATTTTATTCAAGGTGCAAGTTCACATTGAACATACATACATATAAGTAAAACTGATTACAATTTGATTCTAGAAAATAAGTGCGATATGTTATTCTTAGTGCACAAAATATAATAGTCGTTTATAGAGATTTGATTTGAAATTCATACTAGCCCGTACAATAAAAAATAATTGCTCGTAATTCCAGAGTACCAATTTGTTAATGACTCAGAAAAATAACATGGCGGCCTGCTTTCAAAAAACTTTCGATGGATAGAATAAATAATTGAAATAAGAGTTGTGAAAATTGTATAAATTAAAAATCTCCAATCTTTTTTTAGTAAAATTTCCTGTTAATGACCATTATTAACCTAGGCAAGGTGGCATATGTGATTGGGATTTAACATTATCAGTAATTTATTGAACAGACAGAGAAAAGTTTTGTTGTATGCATCGGTTCAGTGTTTGAAATAACCATGTACTATCCATATACTGTAAAGCACAAATTCTTCATTTCTATCATAAATAATATCTATTTATTAAAATTTTAGCAGACGTCTTTTAAATAGAAAATAGTGTCTTGCGATCATGAAGAATAGGTTTTGAATAGTAAGGTTTCATTTGACTTACAATTTTCTTCAGAAACACAGAAGAAAAAGGTATTTGTATATAGTTTTGTATATTCACTTCGTTGTGTGTAGAACTTTTAAAAATACGTTGAATCCTTATTCGAATCTAATCTTCTTCTAATGTAATACTTTTCGTACTTTAAATCTTGTAGTAATTATTCTGTAAGAGCTTCGACATTATGGTATTTCTAAATGAACATCGAGAAACATCATAGTTTTTTGAGAGCAGGCCGCCATGTTATTTTTCTGAGTCATTAACAAATTGGTACTCTGGAATTACGAGCAATTATTTTTTATTGTACGGGCTAGTATGAATTTCAAATCAAATATCTATAAACGACTATTATAATTTGTGCACTAAAAATAACATATCGCACTTATTTTCTAGAATCAAATTGTAATCAGTTTTACTTATATGTATGTATGTTCAATGTGAACTTGCACCTTGAATAAAATATCACAGTTACTTTTCATGGTAATATATTATTACTAAATTTAGATAATATACACTTTACGTATGTTCACACTTTGAACTGGCACCTTGAATAACATATCAGTTACTTTTCATGGTAATATATTATTACTAAATTTGGATAATATACACTTTACGTATGTTCATTTTGAACTGGCACCTTGAATAACATATCAGTTACTTTTCGTGATAATTTATTATTAGATCGTTTAAATTTTTAAAGGTTTAAATTTTTGAGTACCTTCTTTTGAACATGGCCTGACCTTTTCATTTTTATGATTTTTTTAAGATACAGGTATATATATATATATATATACATACATATATATATATGTATATATATTCTTATATACAGGGTGTTCGGCAACAGGTGTAAATAGTAACTTTAGGCAAGCCATATGCTCTGGGGAGAGTTCCATCAGTAAACAACAAAAATCTGTATTCATTAATTGAAATAAACTTAGAATTTTTCCAACGAACTAACAAGTCATGAAGACTGTTTATTAATTTTCTAGTAGGGTCTTTTTTGACCAACGTATATGTATTATTATCTTTCAACAAGTCCTCAATACTTTGTATATATTTATCTTTATCCAACGCTACCGTTATATTTCCTTTATCCGCACGTGTAAGAATAAGATTTTTATTTTCTTTTAAGAAATTTTTAGTAATGTGATTTAAATGTGAACATAAGAAACATATAATTAGAAATACTAATACTAAATCAGTAATAACGGACCACCGCGTTAATTTTAACCATGAATTTGATTGGGAGAACATTAATATTTTAGATAAAGAAATATATTACGGGAAAAGATCAGTATCAGAAATGATATACATAAAAAGACAAAATAATAGTCTCAATCTACAGACTGATACTGAAAGTCTATCTGATATTTATATCGAAGCTATATAGAGACTACCTAAACTCTAAGGTTAAATAACAAACACAAAATGATTATAGTTGTTTGTCACTTTTCGTTTCCAACTAAGCTTCAGTTTCCTCTGAGCCGTTCTACTGACATGAGGATTACACTAACGTCACTTTTGTTACTGTTACAATTAAAATACTGTCACATCATAAATATATAAATATATAATATGTAAGTTTTTATTAGCATATTTTTTTGATACCATTTGTTAGATTATTGTTTCATAACGCACTTGATTGTGGATCTTATAATTAGTGAGATGTAATGAGAAAATTATTTTAATTTATAGGATGCGATTAATGTTTTATATTTTAACACCTGCCAACCTCGTAGTCAGAAAACTAAAGAGGATCGCTTCTCACAGTAACGTAAATGTGATGGCTTAGTGAGAATCATCTTAATGTTAATCTTACGACGTTTTATTTCGTTTACTGATGTAACCGCGTTTAAATATGTTTATTAGACTTTTATACGTTAAACATTTAGACTTTGGTGATTTTAATTTGCTTTGTGTACTGCGCTGAAGAAGATCCGAAAAATTGGATCGAAACGTTCGCTGACTTTTTCATTTGTTTTAACTTTCGAGTTTATTTTTATAATTTTATATTAATTTAAACTTTATTGTTTCTATCAGTACATATTGATTAAATGTAATAAATTAATTTTTATAACCGTAATATTACTTCTGCTCTCTCTCTCTCTTATTAGCCTTTTATATGTGTAATACTTTATTTGAATTAAAGAGCATTTAATTAGTATATTGTTTATACATTTATATTTTTTATATTTTAATATATATGTATATATATATATATATATATATATATACATATATATCCATACAGCACAGAACATTCCAGTTACATTGCAGCAATGTTACAATCTTCCAAGTTGCAATGTAACATTTTAGAGACATTATAAGAACATATAATTTTTATGAGAACATATAATATATTTTATGAGAATATTACAGCAACATTCCAGAAAAATTGCAAAATAAAATATATATTTAATTTTATTTAGTTACTATTAATTTGTTCATTTATTCCATTTTATGTGACGGTCTTATTGATCCAAATAGACATTGGGAAATATATATATATATATATATATATATATAATATTAAAAAAATATATTATATATATATATATATATGTATAGATTAAAATATAAAAAATATATATGTATATTATATATATTTATTTATATATAAATATATATTTAAATATTATTATATATAGTACATAATATATTTTTATATTATCTGTGGATCCAACCAAGGTCCGTAGATGAACGACAGGAAGGGAAGGAAGGTCCTTGCATGAACAGCCACGAAGTTATGTGTGTTATATGTCAGTGTGTGTCGTACGAAGTGTTAGTGAAAACAACATGCAGCATTGTTGATTAAGGCAAGTTAAAATGAAACGCATGAAAAGTTTCTGAGAGGATTAAAAGCTTGGCCATTATTGTTACTGTTTCGTAACGGTTTCACACATATGCGCACGATAATTATATATGGTATGTATGTACTGTGAAGAAGGAAATAATTGAAGCAGAGAAAGTATTTTATAACCTAAAAAGTATAAAGATGAAAATAAAAAGATTATTAATAAAATTTTGGAAGACAGGTAAATATAATTATATATATTACTTTCCTAATCATATCATATAGTTATTTTGAGGTTATGTAGTGATATTAACCTTGTGCATAAAATACAGGGTTGGGAAAGTTACTTTGTAAAAGTAACTAGTTATACAGTTACAGTTATTTCATTGAAAAAGTAACTAGTTACAGTTACAAGTTACCGATTTTAAAAAATAACTCGTTACAGTTACAGTTACTCTAAAAGTAACGAGTCGTTACTTTTCAGTTACTTTTTAAAAATAATTATACATTGTTTTAAATATAAGAAGCTTACATTTTATGCACAATTACAGTCAAGTATTTAAAAAAATTCTTGAATGTAATATTGATCGATTTGCTTGCGACTTTGCAATTAACATCAATGTATGAATGACCTTTATATACAACAGTAAAAATAGTTATAGTAAGTTACTAAATGGTAATCGCAAAGTCGCAAGCAAATCGATCAATTATTACCTTTAAGAATTTTTTTAAATATTTGACTGTGATTGGTCGATCTTAATTATGTGTTATATTATTTTATGTACACAAAATGAAAATTTTAGGTAAAAGATTAAATCATATGAAAATCCATATGCTACTGTTATCAAAATTTAATTTAATAATATAACGGTTACCATACTTAAACAATACTTTTAGCGCATGTTTCCAAAAAAAGTAACTAATAAAGTAACTATTAAAATAGTTACTATAGTTACTAAAAAAATGTAACTAAGTTACAGTTACAGTTACAGATGGAGAAAAGTAACGAAGTTAAGTTATAGTTACCGAAAAAAAGTAATTGTAGCTGTAACTTCGTTACAAGTAACTCGTTACTTCCCAACCCTGATAAAATATATATATATATATATATATATATATATATATATATATAAACACGTGTTTTTATTACAATTTTTAATTGACATTTATTTTTTCAGTTTTGCTCATTATATTTTTATGTTGAAAATATCTAATGCATATATATTGCAATGCAAAGGTATATTGCATGTGCGTATATACTGTGAAAAAAAAAACCACAGAGAGATTATCTATAAGAGAGGATCCAAATAAAACGATTTTGGAAGACATCAGGTAAATACAATTATTACTTTCCTAATTAAACGTACTTACTTTAAGATTATATAATAATGATATATTAATAATCTTGAGAATAATATATATATATATATATTTATATATATATATATATATATATATATATATATATATATATATGTTACGTCCAAACTCAAGAAAGAAAGAGTCAGAGGAAGCACGTAACTACTGATTTTGTCGAACGTAAATGTGTTCACGTAACATATATATATATATATATATATTTATATATATATATATATATATATATATATATGTTACGTCCAAACTCAAGAAAGAAAGAGTCAGAGGAAGCACGTAACTACTGATTTTGTCGAACGACGCCGAACGGTGCGTTTGTTCGACCCGAACGAACGTGCGAAGGTCCAAATAGGTCAACGACCGAGCAGGTCGCTATTACTCTATTTTAAAAAGCTGTTCGTCGGAGGTCCCTTTTCGGCAAGAGAATTTAATCTCTTTTGCTCGGGGACCTTGTGCGACTTCTGGTTTGGGAAGGAACGAGAATGGGATTTTTTATTCAATTAATTAGATAGAGTTAAATTCATAATTAAAGATTAGATTTATTTTTATCATACTAAGAAGAAAAAATTTTATACATAAAAAATATTAAATTTATATATTAAAAATATTAAATTTATTTATTAATTCTACGCAAAACGTACATAAGGGCGAGTGTGCGTGTGAGTGTGAGTGAGTGTGTGTGTGTGTGTGTGTGTGTGTGTGTGTGTGTGTGTGTGTGTGTGATTCGCGGATGTTACATTAGTACGGAGGTCATCAATCGGGACTGGTGGGGAGAGAGTCATTGTTAAAATATATTAGGGTCCCGATTGGTTAATACAAATTATTTTTATAGATAATAAATACATTATGTGTAGGTATGTGTGTGGAGGGTCATGGGGAATCGGAAGTTTCAGAGGAGAGAAGAGGGAGATTTGTGAAAATAATTCTCGGGAACTCCCTTGTTCATATATATATATAAGAATATATATACATATATACAGGGTAGGCCATTTTAATCTTCGGACTAAAATTTTTTAAAATCCAAAAGTTTAAGACAAAAATGTTTCAGATAACAGTTGTATGGTTTCAAGGGGGACATGAGATGGTGTCATTGATTTGACCTTGAATAGCTATTTGAAGGTTACGTGAAGGTCAACTTCAATTTCTTAAATGGAACACTATATTTTTTCTTGCATACTTTTGTAGCTGACTTCGAGATCTTTCCAAAACACTACAATAAAATATTTTTTCATTAAGTATTTTTCGAGTTATTGAGGCTGCAAATTTGCAGTATTTTGACATAAAATACAAAATATCTTGGGAAATATTCATTTTTCGATTATCATACCTTAATACTTTTATGCACAGAATAATGAGACGAATCAGTTGATGTAAAGAAAACACATAGTTACCTTTAAAAAAAAATATGAAAATTGCAATAAGCAGTTACATAATTTTTCTTTAAGACAACTATGTGTTTTCTTTACACCAATTGATTCGTCTCATTAGATATCGCTGGCGGTGTTTGTTCTTAGATTTTCCGGGTGTGTATCGGAATGTTCGGCGATTATTAGTTATGCTCTTTTATTGACGGGGCCGCCGATTTATGATATGTTTGGCGAGGATATTCGGCACGTCTTATTTACAAGTTTTATAGATATCGCAATATATATTTATTTTCTTTCGCTTTCGGCACTTTTCGCCTCGTCTTTATGTCTTAATAATCAGTAACAAAAAATTACCCATTGCAAACCCATGTAGAATCTTATAAAAAATTAATCATTGCAAACTCATATAGAATTCTATAAAAATTAATCATTGCAAACCCATGTACAATTCTATGCAAAATAAACCATTGCAAACCCATGTAGAATTGTATGAAAAATTATCCATTGTAAACCTATGCAGAATTTTACTACAAAAGTAATGATATAAAAAATATTACGCCAAGTGAAAGTAGAAACTTGTATCAGTGGAAAATTAAACATATATAGAGTCGTATAATGAACTAATAAATTAATGTAATAGTAGTAGTAGTAGTAGTAGGAAGAGCGGGTGGGACTATATATAAGTCCCTAAAGGTCACCTAGATCTAAAAGTTCCTTTGCGACACCCCGCTGTGCTTGAAGATTATCCCTGTAAATCCAATCCGTCGTTTTTTGCCAGATTGCTCAGGTTGTTTATCCTTTCATTATACAGCTCATCTGGTTCCATGAATGTGGACCCTAAATGTCTATATATTTTTTCCTACCGGGGTCTGGGTAGATTCGAACCTGCGTTCCACCTATTCTTCGCCTCAGGCGAGTTTCGGTGACGCAGCGTGCACGGCCACCCGCCACCCCAATATAATAGTTGTGGTGTATCGACACCAGTGCGTATTTGCAAGTGTGATGCGAGCATGTGGCCTGCGTGAAAAGAGCGTGATCGTGTTAGTGGCATATCTCACCGCGTGCCAGAGCGCGGCTCGAGTAGACTCACTCTCGTCCCGACCGGCTCCTTGTTCACTACGCACCTGTGTCGAGCCAAAGTATATTTCGAAATAAACTGTAGTGTTTAGTTATTCTACAATTTAGAGTGTCTTTTAATTTAAGCTAATTCTCTCTAAGAGAGTATCCATAAAACGATTTTGCAAGACGTCAGGTAAATACAATTATTACTTTCCTAATTAAACGTATACTTATTTTAAGATTATATAATAATGATATATTAATAATCTTGAGAATAATATATATATATATATATATATATTTCTGAAGATATTAATCTATATGTTAACCTACGAGTAATATTATCTTTATAATAATCATTGTTTATATGTTAGAATAACTTAACAAAGCGTACAAGACATTATATATATATATATATATATATATATATATATATATATATATATATAATGTCTTGTACGCTTTGTTAAGTTATTCTAACATATAAACAATGATTATTATAAAGATAATATTACTTGTAGATTAACATATAGATTAATATCTTCAGAAATATTTTAGCATAAAAGAATAAAATATACATATACACTAACGTATGACTAAAATGTTAAAAAGATATATTACGTATTATAGCTATACGAGATGAGTAAAGAAATATAAACTCAACAACAATAGAGTTGTAATGTAGGTCGTAAGAAATTGATCAATTATAGTTGCAGTTCAGATGAATAATCGACTGTGACTGATTAATTTCTTACGACTTTACGACTATATTATAGATCCCGTATAAGTAGCATTGTCATTTTGTCTATTAATTAAATGTTAAAATATTAATGAACGTTAAAATATTAATGAATTTTTTAAATTAAATAAATATAGATTTTATAATATATGTTATAACAACATTACAATACGATAATTTCCACACAATATTTTTTTATTGATGAAAGAGATAGATAGCACTTTATTAAAATGTTAATTTATTAATATTATTTTATAAAATAATAAATTGGTAAAAACTTATAACGCTCTTATATATTAAAATAAAATTGTAAAATTAATGTAAGAACAGGCCAACTCAAGAGCATAAATTATTAGGATGTTAGTGAATATTATAAATTTTTATTACTTCCCAATTATACCATATTAAAACAATTAAAACATATTAACTCTTAGTCCCGACTCATGGGTCGTTTGCGACCCAAACGAAATTTCAAAGTGCTGTAATTTTTGAACACTTGTGACGAACACCGCATTTCATGCTGTATATCTTGTTATCACAATTAAACGTATCATCACACACTAAAACATTGTTCTGTTATTAATTTTTACCCACTTTACAACAAATTTATTCATTAAAATCATTTTTACACGCGATTTTAGTCATTTTTACACACAATTTTCGCCATTTTGAGGTTCAAAAATTAAGCATTTTTTTTTAATACAATTTTTTGTACTATTGTTTTTATGAAAGGTGTTCCTCACCTTTAATTTCTTTTTTTATTTTTGTCGATATCTTCATTTGGCATAAAGTTATGATATTTTAAGTGAACAAGTGATTTTTCCTTAGATACCTCCATTTTTTAATGACAAACTATATAAAAAAATAATTTTTATCGAAATATTATGATTGGGACTTCAAGTTAAAGGTTGCAAGAAGCTCCATGAATTTCTTCAGATTTTTTAAAGCGTTTTTACTGATCCAAATAACGCAAAGACGCAAACGACCCATGAGTCGGGATTAAAGGTGCCGAAAAGAACCGTCGGGACTAAGGGTTAATACAATTAAATCAAACGTTTCGACTGTACGCAGTCTTCATCAGTGGTGTCATATAGTATTAGTCAATTATAAAATTTTAAAAAACATTTCGACGATGCGAACGATTGCAATTAATACTATTAATTATAAACATATATAAAATAATTTGGATGATGCGAACGATTACAACTTTTGATGATGTGTAGCATGTATGATTTTGAGGCTGAATACATCACTATATTGTTTTTGGATCATTTCAAGATGTTAATGCGGATTATTTCCAATGATGATTTTAGAGGTGGAAAAACTCTTGGCATTCCATCGTTTGAAAGCGTGGAATTGTCTTAGTTTCCCTTAATTATTGTACGTTTCTATATGAAATGACACACTTTTTAATAACTAATGTTAAGAAATTTTTTATGAATAATACAATGAAAATTACTTACTAATGAATCTGCTAAATCGATGACTTTATAAATATTCACGCCGCTGTTCAGTTACATATTACTTTTCAGGCCATCATGAAGAACGGTTATACATTTGGTACTTATGTCGTAAGTTGTTTACAAGACATTATTTTCTACATGACATTCTCATTTTGTTTATTTTTTTTCTATGTTAGCTAATTTTTCAAGAACATCCAACTAAGACTCGTTGAGTAACTCTGTGTCTTTTTTTAAATTTATACCGTTTTCTTGTTCTATTATATGTAGCATTTCAGAAATCAATCTTTTTTGATAATTTATTTCATGATCTAAAATTTTAACTTTATTCTAATCAAATGTATGCTGCTCCCTAATTCTATGTTCAGAGATAACAGAGTGTCTCTTTGAATCCAATTTGATGTTATTCATATGCTCTTTTATCCTTGTCTGTAATTGTCTCTTTGTCTGACCCACGTATGTTGCGTCCAAAATCTTGAATTAGTAGTCAATATACTTTCAAGTACACTATAATGATAATATAAGATATTTTATATATGTTTATAATTAATAGTATGAATTGCAATCGTTCGCATCGTCGAAATGTTTTTTAAAATTTTATAATTGACTAATACTAAATGAGACACCACTGATGAAGACTGCGTACAGTCGAAACGTTTGATTTAATTGTATTAATATGTTTTAATTGTTTTAATATGGTATAATTGGGAAGTAATAAAAATTTATAATATTACTAACATTCTAATGATTTATGCTCTTGAGTTGGCCTGTTCTTACATTTATTTTACAATTTTATTATTATTTTATGTTAATTTGTTTTTTTATTTACGTATATTATATATTATGTACACACATATATAGATGTATAATTAAATGGATCTGTTAAAAATTTTTAATAAAGACAATTAACTCTAATCAATGTTTGTATATCAATTTATACATAAATATATTATTAAAAAATCACAAAAGCAAAATTTTTGCTAGTAAAATAAAAAAAGTTATATTATATTTATAGTATAAATATTACTATATAGTTGCAGCAACGTTGCATTTTTTCAAATACATTACATTGCAATATTACAAAAAGCGGCCATCCAGCCGTTGCCGCAATCTTTCAGTAACTTTGCAGAAACAATTCGCAATTCCCATGCAATATTACAATGTTTCATCGTTAGATCTATGCAATGTTTCTGCAATCTTTCGGTGCTGTATAGGATGTCGACTTTTTTTTATATACATGGCGTGTTTTTTTTCTTCTGTGAAGATTTTGTTGTAATTTCATTGCTTCTTGTAAAAAATAATTAAAAAACTTTTATTTACTTTACATAAAAAGTTTTTTAATTTTAAAATTTAACACACATACATATATATAATGTATTGTTTTATAATGAATTAAATATATACATTTATATCCTTTCCTTAAAAAGTGTATGTTATTCGATTACTCGAATATATCGAAGCGTTGAAGTCTCTTTTTCTGCTATGCTGATTGGATGCTGGCCCGTTGCGATATATTCGTGGTTAGGGTAGGTGCGTAGCGTACGAGCACCTCGTAATGTAAAAATGATGTGTTCTATTATGTACATAATTTGAATTCTCAAATTTTTATTTCGAGAATTAAAGTTATATGTACATAATTGAAATTCATTAGATTAAAATTATGTACCCTTGCGAAGAAAAAGTTTATTTGGCGCACGCGAAGCGTGCGCTTGTGTTATCTAGTATATATATATATATATATATATATATATATATATATATTGTGATGTGGTCGTCCCGACGCACGTGCACTTCCCGACGCAGGGCCAAAAAATCGAACGGCCGCGCCAAGAGAGCGAGAGGGAGAGCGAACGCGAATCCCGAGAAACTTAGCGGCGCGAGAGATAGCATTATTAACGCGTTTTATTTTTATTCTTTTATGTATTGTTCGAGAGCCTTATCGAGAGGATATTTGTTTATAAGAAGAGATTACCGAGAAACGCAAAAAGTAAGCGGTAAACAAGGAAGCGGCCAAAAAATATTAGGCACGAAGCACGTGGCCAACCTGAAGATTAACGACAACAACGAAGTAATTCGGCCATGGGGCGAGAGGACGTCAGGAGTGTACCCGCCAACAGGTGCATAAAGGGCTCCGAAGATCTGCGGATAATTTCCGCACTTCTGCATCCTCCCCGCTAGAACCCCGCTAACCGACCGTTAACGAGGAGGCAGCTCAAGGCCGCGAAAGCCTCGAAATAACGCACCTTCACAGCGTAAATTGTATTGTAAAATTAGTTGTCGTGAGAGGTACCGTAAATATCCCTCACGCTACATTACTGTCGCGCGAGTAAGGAAAATCGTGGAGAGCTCTAATTGGCTGTCGCGCGTACTACCCCCTACTCGTTGAATTTGCCCGGCTACTGATAGCGAGTCGGCAGATTGGCGCGATCGCTGGCCCGAACTTGACGTGCCGAGAGATAGAGAGGACAGAAACTCCTAGAGAAAGAACGCGCAGTTTTGAGGCCCGAGGACTAAAGGAAGAATTTTTCCGGTGAGGCTACCCGGTGCACTGTCACGCAAGTAACACGTTTGCTCATTGTAAATTCCGAGTCTTGACTGCTCTGGCCCGATCGCTTATTTTAGTGTAATTATTTAGCGTACGGGCTAAGCCCGTTCTAGAGAATAATTTCGGTTGGTGATTTTGCAAGAGCGATCATAGTCAAGCGGCAAGAAGCTTTGCGAGTATCTACGCGTCGTAGTAGTCCGTCGCGTACTTCGATTGTCGCGTGTAATTGAGAGAGAGTGAGAGGGAGAGGGGAGAAAGAGAGAGAGAGAGAGACAGAGAGAGAGAGATCAAGCGCCGCATGCGAGAGCGACAAGGACGGCGAGTGCGAGCGAGACGACGATAGCCGTGAACTGCCAGTCGCTGGCGTATTTGCGTTAAATATCGAACTCTTATTATATTACGGTGGTAATTTTGCTCTCTGTTTGTCGTCGAGAATCTTTCAAATCTAACTTCTGACTCTCTTGATTGCCAAACACGTTGTTCCATTCTTTTCTTATATGTCGTATATTATCGAATTGTCGCGTATCCGATGTATGTAAAATCTTTGTTATTTTTTTAGGCGAGATTGTCGCGGTACTTCTCGTACTATTATATTTGGTCGGCTCTGTCGAAATCTTAGCGACGTCTATTCGATTTGTTACTGAAATTATCTTTTATTTTACGAATATAATATTGACCCAATTTCTTTCATAGTAGCTTCCTGGTTTTTTCTATTTTGTAAAGCCAATATACGCTACTCTTTCACTCTTATGTTTCAAATAATGTAAATTATAAATAATACAAGTAAATAGGCTCGTGTGTTTGCAATGCAAATAATACGAAATGAAAAGACCAAAGGACTAGCGTGAAATACGGGTGTTAAGTATATAATTTTTTTAAAACGAATTGATATGGATTGTCAAATCAATTTAATACATAGTATACATACGTTTCGACTTACTAAGTCTTCCTCAGTGTGAGTTAAAAAATAAAATAAAAAACATAATTAAATTAAAATTCGCAATAACATAAGCGCACATTCAATGATTTAATGTTAATATTACAGTAAATTCATGTTGAGTGTCATCAAAATCGTAAAGTGAACAATATAATTATGCATGAGATGTACTATACTAGAAGTTTTCAACAATATCAAAAAGCAATTTCGTCGTGTGATGGCGAGAAGCCATTTTTGTGTGCCATGAACTTTTTTGTTGTTAACTATACAAATTTAGGAAATTCCTGAATTAGATTCTATTACCGTTAGTTATTAGGTATAAATGTAAAATTGGTCTAACTTACAATCCTCCTAAAATCGTGGTGGTAACTCTCAAGTTCACGAAACAAATGTCAGTATATTAACAAAGATCATTAACTTGTTTAATGTTTACTCTTGGCAAGTTCATCTAGGATGTCAAAATATGTGTTGTCAAGCAATTCGGTGTCCGTGTTTAAGTTTATTTTATTTTTTTGTTCTCTAATATGAATCATCTCTGATATTAATTTTTTGTGGAAATTATTTTCAATGTTAAGAATTTTACATTATTCCAATTGAACATATGATTTGAGTTAATTATATGTTCTGTAACCACCGAATGCTTAGATGAATCTGACTTAATATTGTTGGCATGTTCTTTAATTCTAGTCTGTAATTTCCGTTTAGTTTGACCTACATATGACGCATCTCAATTGTTACAGTTAATTTTGTATATAACATTATTATCTTGGTGTTTGTTTCTATTTTTCTGTGTTTTAATAAATTTATCTAATTTACCAAGGCAGCGGTATCCTACTTTGAAATCCGATTTTTTTATTACAGTTGCTGCTAATTCCGAAATGTCCTTGATATATGGTATAATAAAATAATTATATTCTTTATCTTGTTTATTGTTTTTTCTGTTTGAGTTACTAATCGTTAGAGTTTTTATTCTTCTGTTAATTATATTAAAAATGAGATGAAGGGGGAAACCATTAATCAACAACATTTTGATACATTTCTCTAAATTCTTTTTGTGGAATGTGGGATGAGATAGTAAAATTGTTCTGTTAATCAAATTATAAATCGTCCCAATTTTTTGACACATCGGGTGGTTCGAAAAGAAAGATAAATATCTCCCTGAGCTTGTCCCTTTTTGGTACCAATCATTATATATATGGTTATCAATAATTTTAACCATTAGATCTAGGAAATTAATACCTTTGTCCGTCCCATATTCCACCGTGAATTGCAATCTATTGTGGTAGTTGTTAAATTCATTAAGAATATTTGTGATATTTTCCCTTGGTGTCAATGTAAATTATATTTTCTACTATATATTATTTTTTGTAGTACCATCGCTATCCGATTTACTTTATATCGTATATTGTTTTTTCTTTTCTTTTATTATAATAAATCGGAACTACTTTATATCATCCCTTTGCGTCATTATTTTCTTTTATCTCTTTGTGCTGTTACGCCTCATTACCGAATAATTCGCGTATTGTTAATTTCGCGTGTACTTTGCAACCACACCCTGCCCTTCTACCGTTAGGTGAGCAGCCAGCCCGTCGCAGAACTTCCGGTCAGATTATCGCGTAATTTCGTGTGTCGCGAATTGACACGTGCAAGACCGTGTCTGGCGCCCAAAAATCGAGTAATTTCGCATGTTCGTCGGCTGACGTTCTGCTGTGGTACGCGGTACGCGCAGAGCGACCATGTCCAGTTCCTGCGTCAAATAAATATTTTATAAAGAAAAATTTAATTCTTTTCTCTTTTTTGACAACGATCTCTGCTCGCCGCATTAACTCCGAGGTAAGAAAAGTCGTCGCAATATATATATATATATATATATTTATATTAGTCATTTAAATAAAAATAAGCTAAAGGACATAGCAAAATACTGAATAGGTTTATTGCGAAATCTTTGTGAAACAAAAACGTGACATCAGTGTCATGACCAAAGTTGTGCTTAGATAATTTTAAAATTAAATGAGATAAAAATAAAAATGCATGCTACCTGTTTACTACTGTTTACTTATTTGTTCGCTTTTTCATAACGACTTGTCTTTTTTCCTCTCTTTTATAAGTTCTCGGCAATACATATTAAAAATAGTATTATAATAATAAGAAGAAGGAAAGTTACATAATATTTTTATTATTAGATTAAATGTAGTAGGTCTGCGTCTTAATTATTAGAAAAAATATTATGTAACTTCAGTATTGTGCTATGTCCTTTAGCTTATTTTCATTTAAATGACTAATATGCTAAATATTAATAATAAGAAGAAGTTACATAATATTTTTATAATAAGACGCACGCCTACTATACTTAAGTGTATATAATAGGCGTGCGTCTTATTATAAAAAATATTATGTAACTTCTTCTTATTATTACTATTTAGCATGTTTAATATATATTACCGAGAACTTATAAAAAAGAAGAAAAAAGATAAGTCGTTATGAAACAGTGAACAAATAAGTGTAGTAAACAGATAGCGTGCATCTTTATTTTATTTCTCAAGAATTAATTTCCGCAACATAACTTTATTATACATGAATACAAAATGAATACAATAAATACAAAAAGTAATATTTTCGTAGTTTAAGACTTTCAGGCTTCAGATCTCACGTACACAACTTCGTACGCACATACGCAAAGCGAGTTTGTTCCTAATGGGATATACGTAGCGTTACGGCTGATGCAACCAAATGACTCATTCAGACATTCCTATCGGAACTATTTATTAAAAAGTGAAAAGTGAGTATAAAAAGTCATCGCGATCGCGCGACAGTCCGCTAAGTTTATATTGACGCTAATGTAATTGTTTCTTAATCCCTGTGTTGTTTGTTGAATTAGTTTGTGCGGAAATTATTTATACAGGATGTTAAATTTGAAACGTAACAGGTGGAATATTTCGTAAGCAATGCATTAAAAAAGAATGTTTTCTACAAAAATTGTAGGGTTTCAAAGAAAACTTAATATAGTAATATTAATATGACTTTGAATAGCACCCCATCAAGGACACATAAAAATTATCTTGAATTTTTTAGATAGAACTTTATATTTTTCATTACATATTCTTGTAACTTGCCTAGAGAGTTTTCCAAAACACTATAATTAAATTATTTTTTATTAATTACAATACTATCAACTTAGATCTAGTGACAAATCGTTACCTAAAGCATGTGGGATCCCAAAAATCCATAAAAAAGGTTTCCTTCTCCGCATTATAGTGTCGTCAATAAATAGTCCGCTTTACTCTATAGGTCTTTTTATTCATAATATATTAATTAAATCTTTATCTCGAGCGAGAAGTCATATTGAGAATAGCTTTCAACTTTTTAATGTTTTCTAAAAAAAATGTCTGGATGATTCGATGGTTCTCATATCGTTGGATGTGGTATCTTTATTTACCAATGTTCCGATAGAACTGGCTTTAAAGCGCATAGAGTATATAGTAGATGGTCTTGAATAGTATCAGCATTCCAAAAAACGATTTTTTAAAACTTGTAAAATTTGTTCTAACATCAACATTTTTCACTTTTGACAACGTTTTTTATAAACAAATATTTGGCGCGCCATTGTCCCCCATTATTGCAGACATTGTAATGCAAGATGTTGAGAATAAGGCTTTGTACAAGTTGGGAGTGACTCTCCCGATTTATTATAGACATGTGGATGATATTTTATTAGTTGCTCCTACTAATAAGGTGCAACATATATTACAGACTTTTAACTCATTTCATAATAAGATTCAATTCACATATGAATTGGAAGAAAATAGATCAATATCGTTTTTAGATCTAAAAATAATAGTAGATGATAAAATTATTTTACTAGATTGGCATCCAAAAAGACACATTCTACAAGATATTTGTAGTATTTTTCTAATCATCCAACATGTCACAAAATCGGTACTATTTATAACTTGGTAGACAGGGCCTTATTGTCGTCACATCCGCAATTTCATATATAATAAAAACTTAAAACTCACAATTAATATGTTGCTGGACAATGTGGATATCCATTACCCTTTATATTTAAATATACGAATATTAAAATTAAAAAATTAATACAAACGAAATTAAATAGTATAAACGAAACATTTAATAAGATAGTCCATCACACTGAGAAAAAGAAGTTTATTACAGTTTCATATATTAAAACATTATCAGAACACGTTTGTAAATCGTTTAGGAACACTAATTATACAGTAGGTTTCAGATGTCTCAATAAATTAAATAATATCATAAAGGTACATAAGGATGCCACACCAAGGCATCAGAATAACAATGTAATTTATCAGATTAAATATAAAGGGTATACTGCGTCATATGTGGGTCAGACGGGGAAACAGTTGAAAACGAGAATCCACGAACATTTAATGAACAAGAAGCGGCATCCATCTACATATTCAGTCATATCTTAACATATTGTAGATGAGAAACACGATATGGATTGGGAGAGTGCGCAGATTCTAGATTTTGAGAAAAATTACTATAAGAGATTAATTTCAGAAACAATACATATTAATAAGAACGTAGATATTTGAGAATCGCTAGACAGAATTTAAAAAAGGTTAAAATCTTCTTTCGACCGTACTGGCAAATATTATTTATTCAATCACAATGTTTCGACCCTTCTTTGAGTCCTTATCAAGTGATTTGTAAAATTAAAAATAAAATTATAATTCTAAGATGTCAAGAACGAACATAGTGTCGGTTTGACAACACGTCAAGACTCATAGATGAGTTATTGGAGTCTCCAATAACTCATCTAAGAGTCTTGACGTGTTGTCAAACCGACACTATGTTCGTTCTTGACATCTTAGAATTATAATTTTATTTTTAATTTTACAAATCACTTGATAAGGACTCAAAGAAGGGTCGAAACGTTGTGATTGAATACATATTAAGTTACAGAAAAATGAGCTAAACGCTACAGAGGACAGTGAATATTTGGATTCTTCGTATATCCCCTTGATTAATTGTGTACGCGAATAACAAATGTAATGTTGATACCGGTCCTTAATCGGTTTACATATAGTTATATAAATGTGACTTAGCTGACAAATAAACTTTATTTTAAGTAATACCTCGATAGGGTCATTATACCCATGCTTTGACATAAGTGAATAATATTTTTATATATCGAACGACAATATATACCAATTGTGTTTTTAATTGTCATGACTAATAATTGATTTGTCGAGTTATGTACGTAATTATGGAGTTATTACATACATTTTTATGTTAATTTTTAAAGGTAATATATATTATATAAAAAAATTTTTTACAAAGTAATGTATCGTCGAAATTATAACAATAATTGTTCATAATTAAATTTGTAATATTTTGTAAGGATTAGCGGCTGAAGATGACATAAGTAAATGTTCGAAACGTTCCGCAGTGTATATTTCAATAATAAATTAATTGTCAAAAAATTTGCTCAAAAAAGGCCTTTGTTCAATTATTTCGATTATATATTATTATTATTCGAGCCGATCTTTTTTTGTATTATATAATTGTCATTTTTATTAATTACTTTCCGAGTTACGAGATTTGAAGGTTACAGTATTTTGACAAAATATAAAATATCTTGTGAAAATTTAGTTTTCGGTAATTTTACCTTTATACTTTCATGCATAGAATAATGAGAACAATCAATTGGTGTGAAGAAAACACAATTAATTTAAAAAAAATGTTGCAAATTACATACTTTTTGTTCTCATTATTCTGTGCATAAAAATATTAAGATAAGACTACCGAAAACTAAATTTTAAGATATATATATTGCATATTTTATGTCAAAATATTGTAAACTTCAAGTTTCCTAATTCAGAAAGTACTTAATAAAAAATAATTTAATTATAGTGTTTTGGAAAGCTCTCGAGATAAGCTACAAGAGAATGTAATGAAAAATGGGGAATTCCGTTTAGGGTGATTTTTATGTGTCCTTGATGGTGCTATTCAAATTCATATTTATGTTACTATATCACGTTCCCTTTCAAACCCTACAACTTTTGTAGGAAACATTTTTTTCTAAAATGCATTGTTTGTGAAATATTCCATCTGTTACGTTTGAAATTTAACCCTGTATATTTAAAATTATTTATTGTGAATTATAAGACATTCAGACGAGAGTATCCTAATTAGAGTTTAAATTTCTACTTGGCAGGTACAAATCCTAGAAATCTTCATAGTGCCTATATATGTTAGAAGTTTTTTACTATATAAAATCTTATAATCGTATAATTATAAGTTTAATTAGACATTTAAATCATATAATTATAAATTTATAAGTATAAATATAATTATAAATTATACTTTGCACCGAAAATATTGGGCAAATGATATTTTTTTTTCTTTTTCTTGTATTAAAAATTGTAAATACAGGGTGTCCATAAAATCTGTCCTTACTTCCTGTATCTTAAAAAACGGTTAAAAATTATTAAAAACAGCGATATATGTACGTGTTTCATTACTTCGAGAGGTTACTCTTTTAAGGGAGTTGTGGAAGTTGTTTTCAAGGAGGTGATTCAAAAATTTCACATGGAAAAACTGAAGGAAATACTATAAACACTTATTATAAAGTAACTATTAATATTCTGACAATTCATCTATTTTTACATGAGTTCGCAAATTTCAGTAAATTCAGTATAAGAAAGTGAAATATTCTGAAAAAGTCATTAATATCTTTCTTATGCAATTTCACGGATGCACATCTAAGTATACATATATCAAATCAGTAAAATATCTACTAAAGAACACTTACATTATGCAAAAAGAGTACTTTTACTTAGGCTACTTTTTCTTAGGATATTTTTCACAATTATTGATTAACTTCATCTATCGATTTGAAACTCATGAAATACATCTTAATAAAGAATTATAATTATTTTTATAATTACTTTTGCAATCTATATACCCTATTTTTTACAGAGACATAAGTTGAATAAAATGGCACTTATAACGTCTTCTTGGATCTTGGACAGCGTAATAATTCTAATAGTTTTTGTGACAATGTTCTGTAACATTGTCTATTTTTACATGACACGCAAGTTCAAATATTGGAAGAAACGTGGCGTTATGGAAATATCACCGACACCTCTTATGGGCAATTTTACGGAATGCGCACTTATTAAGAAATCACCAGGATTGCTATTGAAAGAGTTATACGAACAAGTTGAGGATGAACCTTATGTCGGATTATTCATTTTTGACAAGCCCTTCTTACTGATTCGCGACCATGAAGTTATTAAGCACATCTTAGTAAAGAATTTTAATCACTTCTCCAATCGTTTTTTTGTACCTAATGAGACAGATCGTCTAGGTTATGCGAATCTCTTCTTCGTAAACAATCCAGTGTGGAAAATGATGAAACTGAAAATGACACCGGCTTTTACACCCGGCAAACTGAAGAAGATGATGAACTTAATAGACGAATGCGTGACAAATTTAGTTGAGTATTTGGATTCGATGGATTTGGGAGGTAAGTACTGAATGATTTACGGAAAGCTTGATATTATGAAAGAAAAGAGTATCAAATATTTAAATAAAAATATTTCTATTTAAATAAAAATTGTTACATAAGATATAACAATAATGTTATGCATAAACATATACAATATATATATATATATATATATATATATATATATATATATATATTTTAATATATTCAACATAAATTATATGAACATAAATTATATAAACATATATTATATGACAATATATGAACATAAATTGAATTATTAATTTAACTTGAATGACTCACGCTGAGCTTAATTTTTCATAAAAATTGATAATCTGAAGTGACATAAATTTAAATCAATATCAGAATTAAGAATAAAATGTAAATATATAATAATAAAATGTTAATTTGTAATGTGTATCGCATAAGAGAAAAAGTATAGTTTTAAAATTTAAAATGATAAAAAGCACTTTAATTAAATTGTAATGTTATAAAGACTGATCTTAAATCTACCAAAAGAAAACTTAATGGCTGCAAATAGAATGCAAAATTTTGTTAACAATAAAAGATGACATGCATAATCCCGAAAAAAATGTACTGAATTTGAAGACATGAAACATTGTCTCAAAAAGTCATAAAATTTTTTCTTATAATATGCTTTGAATTAGAGAGTTGCTGCACAATACAGCACAAACGGAGCATAATGCAGCACAATCAAGAAAAATTCAAAATTCGAAAAGTGCGGGGCTAGCAAAAAATTTCGTTTTTATTTTTTCTTGAATATGCTTTGAGTTAGAAAGTTGCCGTTTGCGGCACAATACAGCACAAACGGAGCACAATGCAGCACAATCAAGAAAAATTCAAAATTCGAAAAGTGCGGGGCTAATTTCACACACATGAAGAGACCTTTATTATGCCACGTTCTTGCTCACGCAGGTTCATTCCTCTACGCGCAATGCATGCCGAGTAATAGACATTGCCCAATTCGCTCCTATGCTCAATTAGTCCCGCTCTACTCTACAAAATAATTTAAAACTTGTTTATTTTAAAGATACCGAAAAACCAGGTTGATGTAGCAAGAGACGAGGTAACAAAAACAGTACATAGATATCTTTGCAAAAAGAAACATATGAACTTCATAGATAGACATGTCATTACTTGCTTTAAAGAATACAATAGGTTTTCACGATAGATTTTTAGGCGATAATGAAGCTATTTTAGTTATTAAAGCGGATAAAGGCCAAACGACGGTAATTATGCATAAGAAAGATTATATAGACAAAATGATTGTCTCATTGGGTGATTAATCTACTTATATTAAGCTGACTAAGGATCCCATTAAAAAATTGTCGAATAGAATCAATTCTTTAGTTAAATCTTGGCGGGATAATAAATTAATTGACGACACGACATATAAACTTCTTAATACTACTAATGGTATTTTATCACGTGGTTACTTCTTAATACTATTAATGGTATTAATGGTACGTGGTTACGGATTACTGAAAATTCACAAGTCCAATGTTCCGTTAAGAATTATAGTGTTGTCACTAGGTAGTCCTACGTATAATGTAGCTCGTTTTTTGCATGACATATTGGAAAGATCAGTGAAGAAACCTGCTTCCCACATTAAAGATGGTTGGAGTTTTGCGAATATAATTAAAAATCGTAATATTAATGATAATGAAATAATGATCTCTCTTGACGTCACATCTTTGTTCACAAATATTCTTAAAGAATGGGTTTTAGAATCCATTGAGAGGCGTTGGACAGATATTTCGTGTAACAGTTTTAGTTTTTCACAGTTTTTATATGTCATTGAAACGGTATTAGATTCTACAAGTTTTTGTTTTAATACTCAATTTTATGAACAAATACATGGTACTCCTATGGGGTCCCCCTTATCGCCTATTTTAGCAGACTTAGTTATGGACGATCTTGAAATATATTTTTTAACGTTTTACAATGGGATTTTTCAGTTTATTATAGGTATGTTGACGATATTTTCGCGGTAATACCTCGCAATGAGATTGACACGATTTTGACTACGTTTAATAACTACCATAACCGCCTTCAATTCACGCACGAAATTGAAGTAAAAGATACGATCAAATTTTTAAACATTTCGGTGATTAGAATAAATGGTAAATTGTTAACAAATTGGTACCAGAAACCCACATCATCCGGGAGATATTTAAATTATTTCTTTAATCACCCGTTTAAATATAAGTTGAACACCATTAATAATTTAGTTGATCATGCTATTTTGTTATCGGATAAACGTTTCCATTCTAATAATCTAAAAATTGTTAAAAATATTCTAACTAACAATAGTTTTTCAGAGATGGTTATTGAACAGTTTATGTATAAGAGAATATGTTTTCTGAAAAAATCACGTAATGACGTTAACATACTTAAAGATTTTGATTCATCGTCTTGTATTTCAATGCCATACATAAGAAATTTAAGTGACAAGATTGCTAGATCTTTTAAGAAAATAGAGTTAAAGTTTATTTACACAATACCTAAAAAAATAGACTATTTAATTAAACAAGGTAAAGACAAACTGCCTAAAGCAGATAAGACGGAAGTAGTTTATAAGATTGATTGTAGGGATTGTGAGGCTACATACATCGGGCAAACTAAAAGACAGTTAAATATTCGGATAAAAGAACACATGAACAACATAAAATTACATACGAGTAATCAGAGCGTGATTAGCAAACATAGAAACAATTATTTACACGATTTTAATTGGACAGCCTTTGATATTTTACATAAAGAAAAACATATGAAGAAAAGAGAGATTGCGGAAATGTTTTCCTTTATGAAAAAAGGCGTGTTACCTGGGTGAATTTCGAAGTTTTGAAGCCTCTTTCCCGTAATGCTGATTGGCTGTCTCGATTGGCGTTGTGCGTTTATATTTGTAACATATTGAGCGGCTGTCACCGCGAGGGTTAATAGTTTGACAGTTGTCAAAATTTTATATAAATATATTAATAAGATATATTAATTATTTTTCGTTCTACATTCGCGTGCGCGTATTCGTACATTTGCTGTCATTCAACCTAATGCTATTGCCAAGAGAACAGCAGAACAGAATGTAAGTAAGCGAATTTCCATTATATACATAATTTTAATTCGCCGAATTTTTATTATAGTAGGTGAGCCCAGAGTGCTAAATGGCGATTTACTCGAACGTCGTAGGAACCTATTGGATTTTGAAGATTAGATGATAGAAAGAAAAAAAGGTTATATAATGTACATCCTTTTACCGATGGGAGAAGCGTCTACAGGTTTTCAAAAATGTAAAAAAAATAGTCACATGAAAATACTCGAGCGCGTCAGATATTGATAGTGTATATGCTCTCACGTGTCTCTGATATTGGAGGTATGTTAATCTGCCGGTTTGCATGGTGAGGGTGGCTGTACGG
Organism: Nylanderia fulva; assembly: GCF_048542155.1. Lineage (NCBI taxonomy): Eukaryota > Metazoa > Arthropoda > Insecta > Hymenoptera > Formicidae > Nylanderia > Nylanderia fulva. Next base: position 256,196 of record NW_028190654.1, on the reverse strand, counting down.
AAAGGTTGAGAAAACGGGAAAAAAAAATTTATTCGAGCGCGTCAGATATTCAGAGGGGATGTTAAGTGAACCCGAAAGAAGCTCCCATTCAAAAGACTGACGATTTGGACATGACGCAAGCTCATGGCGGCTTCTTGATAATGCAAAAAAAATCGCCATTTTGAAATACTCGAGCGCGTCAGATTATTGGACAGGTGATTCAGCTTGATGTCCTAGTCGTGCTGACCCATAATCTGATGATTATTTGGAGGGATTTTCTTAATCTGACGAATTGAAAAAAAATTTTTAAATTAAAAAAAAATGTTTTTTTAAATTATTAAATGTGACAAGTAAAATGCATGGAAATTAGAATGCAAATAAAAAAATCTATTTCTTAGATAATTAAACTCACAAACAAGCTAGAGCGTGCCACGAACGCGTGTGATCACACAGAACATGTGATCAGCTGTGATGGCGTCATGGCGACGGAAAGTAGTGTGGGGACGGTGCGAGAAAGTAAGTCTGTTTCTTTTAGCTACAAAAAGTGAAAGGGAAATAGAGGTGCGGAGTGGGGAATACATGCTTCACTGCAGCTGCACGCTCTAAACTTTTTTGACGATTAGTACTACTTCGGCTTGTGAAAATCGGCAGATTATATATTTTTTCCGTTATTCTTGAATTATTTCCTTCAAAATAAAAAAAAATTCGACCGCGCTCGAGAATGTCAAGGTGACGTTTTTTTTTGCAAGTTTGTGACCCTCCCACTCCCTTACGTCACGCTTAAATCATCAGATTATTGAAACGCACACTTTTTAGCATGTTATTAACCCATTTTACCTTAATCTGACGCGCTCGAGTATTTCTAACGATCGATTTTTTTTTACTATTCTGATCGGCTGCCCTATACGCGCGATCTTATATTAAAGGCTTATATATAGTGGAGGTACTCAACAGGGTGCAAGGTATCCCCTTATATGTTAATCTGTCGCGCACGAGTAAATCGCAAAATCCCTTATTGGGCTCATCTACTATTATGTATATAATTTTAATTCACCAAATTTTTATTGTATACATAATTTTAAATCATTGAATTTCTACTATGTATATGATTTTAATTCATCAAATTACTATTATGTACATAATATTAAATTCCAAATTTCTATTATATACATAATGGAAATTCAATAAATTTATATTTTGACAATTGTACATATCAAGAGGTTATTGTAGTGATAGTTATGTATATTAAATGATTTGTTGTAAATAATTATTAAAATGTGATAATTGTTTATTAATTTTGTGATTGAGTGGTTTTAAATACAGTTTCTTAGTTAGAAACGAAAATAGAAATTCGGCGAATTAAAATTATGTACATAATAAAAATTCCGTATAAAGGTTAAAAAGTATAAAGTTAATTAAAATTATGCACATAATAGAAATTTAACGAATTAAAATTATTTACATAATAGAAATTCGGATAATTAAAATTAAAAATATTTATGTACAAAATAAGAATTCGACGAATTTCCATTAAGTACATAATGATTATTCGTGAAATTCTATTATGTTTACAATTTTAATTTGTCGAATTTCTATTATATACATAACTTGTATTCTTGAATTTCTATTATGTTTATAATTTTAATTTGCTGAATTTTTATTATGTACATAATTTTAATGGCCGAATTTCTATTAGGTACAATTTCAGTTATTTACATAATAGAAATACGGCGAATTAAAATTATGTGCATAATAGAAATTCAAGAATTAAAATTATGTACGTAATGAAAAATAAAAAATTAAAATTATGTGCATAATAAAAATTTGGTTAAAATTAAAATTAAAATTAAATTAAATTAAAATTAGGTTTGTAATAGAAATTCAGCCAATTAAAATTATGTATATGTATAATAGAAATTAATACTAATAAATAGTAATTCCTTTTTTCCGCCAGTGATTAATAAAATAAATCAAATAATTTTTAACGAGCCAACTGGCATAAAAAAATATCTTTATTGTTGGTTAGACATCAAATAAAATTAAGGACGACGTTTCGACCCTTGTTTTGGGTCCTTATTAAGTCTGACATAAATTAAATTAAAGTAACATATAACCTTTTTTAGAATTTAAACTATATTAAAGCACATATAAATTAATTGTGTCAATACGACCTTTCGACAAGATGGTAAAACGTCAACGTTGAGAAATTAATACAATAAGAAAAAGCTTCTACACGAGCAAATATGGTTGACTATGTAAAATTACTGTATTTAAATATAAAAATTACAAAAAATTCGTGCAAGACGTTTTGTCAGTTACTTGTGACTTCTCAATCGCTGAATTCAATACAATTACATATAATAACAGTCTACAAATTTCATCTTAAAGCTATAGTTGTCTTGTTAGCAAATGTAATATATACTAATTTGTCCATGTTCTTCATATTATTTAATTTCGGTGCTCGGAAATAATTAATGTTCAATCTATGTTAATAATAACGTACAATTAAACCTTTATACGGATTTTATTAAATCTAATTAATATTATTTTCGCGCCTATTTCTCCATATGTAAGTTTCAAGATTAATTTATATATGGAACTTTGGGATCTCAAATTGAGATATAGTTCCGAGTAATTAATTTTTCGTTTCTCTTTGGCTCTATTGCCCGACTTAGAAAACAGCATATTTATATTCTAATTAATATTAGTTAATTGTAAACACTTAGAAATTTTTATTTTTTGCCTCGATCTCCATTATACTGTGTGTTATTCTTTATCGACTTGTAGGCTGAATATACGCAGAATCTCTTTCTTAAGCTTTATATATTATTTAGAAAAAGGTGAAATTTATTTATATTTTAAAACCACCATATTCATCTCGACTAAAGAGCCAAACGCAATGTTATTGCGACAGATTAAGATAAGAAAATTTGGAAACTAAGGAATTTGAATCCTATGGTTGGGATCTCAGAAATTCCCCTTGTTCCTTCTCCTAACGTCCCCTGTAAAGAAATAGACGAGAAAAATATTGGTCCGAAAGTCGGCTGAATCGGGGATCGAACCCGAGACCTTCCGCTTGCCGGGCGACTGCTCTTCCAACTGAGCTATTCAGACACTTACAAATCAATATTTCTCTTAATGTTTATAACCCCCCACCCCCCATCAAGGCGTCGTAATTGGTCTAAACGCGACAAACAATAATAAGAATATTTATAAGTCAGCTCTCCAGTATTTAAAACCACCATATTCATCTCGACTAAAGAGCCAAACGCGATGTTATTGCGACAGATTAAGATAAGAAAATCAGCCGACTTTCGGACCAATATTTTTCTCGTCTATTTCTTTACAGGGGATGTTAGGAGAAGGAATAAGGGGAATTTCTGAGATCCCAACCATAGGATTCAAATTCCTTAGTTTCCAAATTTTCTTATCTTAATTTGTCGCAATAACATCGCGTTTGGCTTTGTGGCGATAAATGCCACAAGAATATTAAAATAAATATAAAATAAAATGTACACGAAATAAAAAATATATGACAAGCGACGAGTGTTAAGGATATCGCGACCGGTGACACAAAATAATAAATAAATAAATAAGCGTCTAGCATGACGAAGGTAGATCGTGATTTCCGAACAGAATAAAAAGCGAAAGTCTTCAAAATAATAGATAGGCTAATCACCTAAAAATAAAAATAAGGTCGTGGAAAAATCGAGAGAAGCAGGACAATACGCGGCCTCGAAGGGCAGATAGATTTTGACTCGCGCTCGCGATACACGGTTTTCCTCGGTGGAGAGTTAAAGTCTGTATTTGATAATCCAAATAAACGCAGTAAAAGACAATATAATTTTAACACCTAATAACTATTCCGTCTTCACGATCCTCTCCCGATTCGAGATATTGATAAAACAATAATTAACGAACTAAGCTACACACGCGCCCAAAGTGGTGACCCCGACGTGATCAAGGTGACGCGAAGTGCTGTGGACATTGCCGCGAGTCGTGATACGGATCTTGGACAGTGCATTTTTTTTTTTAAAAGTGACAGTATGGTGTTGACGCGTGACGATGGAGCTGCCCCTCCGTTAATACAAATCGAGCAACCGAGACGAGATGCACTGCCTGTGCCAGGGACGCAACAAGCGGTTGAACGACCTAGCCTGTTCATGGCGGGCGCCGAGGTAAATCGCGTAGGCATGAGAATGCCGGAATTTACTTCCGGGGATCCGGAACTGTGGTTCAATATCATAGATCGGAGCTTCCAGGCCGCTGGAATTACTACGGACGCGACCAAGTTCGGTTACGTTCTTACGGCGATCGGTCCGCGACACGCGATGGAGGTACGCGACATAATAATGAACCCGCCAGCGGAACGCGCGTACAAAACTTTAAGATGCGAGCTCATAAAAAGACTGAGTTTATCGCAGGAGCACAAGACGCGACGGCTCCTGGAGCATGAGGAGATAGGCGACCGCAAACCGACACAATTTTTGCGGCACCTTCGAGGTCTCGCCGGTAATGTCGTCGGGGATGAAGTCCTGCGAACCATTTGGTTAAGTCGACTACCGGTATTTGCAGCCGCATCTCGTAACGCGCGTAGGAGATACGCTGGAGACGCTCGCGGATATGGCGGATGCGATCGTAGAGGTAACGAGAGCGCCCGCGGTGCACGTCGCGGAAGCGGCTCGGCCGACGGCGTTCGCGGGTGCCGACGGAAACTGAATAGCTGCACTGGAGGCGAGAATCAATGTGCAAATGACTCAGATGCGTATGGCCATGCAGCAGGAGTTCGCAGAACAAATGACCGGCTTGCGAAAATGCATTGAGGCGTTAGGAGAGCGAGAACCTCGCCGAAGCAACGGCGGTGGCCGTCGCGGGCGGGAGCGTTCGCGATCGCGCTCTCGAGTCCGTGGTCACGCGTCAAACGGTCTTTGTTATTACCATTGGAGATTCGGACCGGACGCACGAAGATGTGAGCCCCCGTGTGCCGGACAGCCGCAGGGAAACGCGATGGCCCGTCACTGATGACGGCCGGTGATCAAGGCCAGGATTCGCGCCGTCTGTTCGTGACTGACCGCGACACGCGAATTAATTTCCTCGTGGATACAGGCGCAGACCTATGCGTTTTTCCTCGCAGGATGGTGCGTGGACCGCGGCAGAAATCGACGTACGAGTTATCCGCAGCGAATGGAACGGTGATCCATACCTACGGAACCGAGACGTTGACGTTGAATCTCGGATTACGACGGAATTTTACGTGGCGATTCGTACTCGCAGATGTGTCGAGGCCGATTATCGGCGCGGACTTTTTGTCTCATTACGGACTCCTGGTGGACTTGCGGAATCGTCGGCTAGTCGATCAGGCGACGGGACTCGTAGCCGGGGGACGTAGCGCACAGTGCGGAGTGCCGACCGTACGAACGGTGACGGGAGTGACGCCGTATCATAAACTCTTAGCGTGTTATCCGGACATCGTACGACCTGACGGGCGCCCGAAAGAGGTGCGACATAACACGAGACATTTTATCGAGACAACCCCGGGGCCGCCGGTAGTGTGCAGACCGCGGAGACTTGCGCCGGATAAATTGACCGCGGCGTGAAAAGAATTTGAAAAAATGATGGAGCTCGGAATCGTGAGACCGTCGAAGAGTAGTTGGGCGTCTCCGCTACATATGGTGCCGAAGAGAGGTGAAGAGTGGCGACCGTGCGGTGACTATCGCTCTTTAAATGCACGGACGATCCCGGATCGGTACCCGGTCCGGCATATTCAGGATTTTGCGATGGAATTGAGAGGCAAACGGGTGTTCTCGACGATCGACCTGGTGCGCGCGTACCACCAAATACCGGTGGCGGAAAGTGATATTCCGAAGACCGCAATCACTACGCCGTTCGGCATGTTCGAGTTCCCGTTTATGTCGTTCGGATTGAGAAACGCTGCGCAGACTTTCCAGCGGTTCATCGACGAGGTCTTGCGCGGACTCGACTTTTGTTACGCGTACATTGACGACATTCTGATCGCGTCAACGACGACCGAAGAGCATAGCGAACACCTTAAAATATTGTTCGAGCGTTTACAAACCTATGGCGTCGTGATTAATCCGGGAAAGTGCGTGTTCGGACAAGCGGAAGTCGAATTCCTCGGTTACGAAGTGAGCGGACACGGCACGCGACCATTGCCGGCGCGCGTACGGGCGATCGAGAAGTTCGAGGAGCCGAAGACGGCGAAAGAACTGAGGCGATATCTGGGCATGATTAATTTCTACCGGAGATGTCTGCCAAAAGCCGCGGAAATTCAGGCGCCGTTAAACGAGCTACTGCATGGCGATATTAAAGGAAAGACGCTCATCAAGTGGACGACGGCAGCGAGACAGGCGTTCAAGGACGCGAAAAGTAGCTTGATACAAGCTACCCTGATAGCGCACCCGAAGGTGAACACGGAGCTCGCCCTATTCACGGACGCATCGGACAGCAGCGTGGGAGCCGTACTACAACAGCGAGCGGAAGAAGAATGGGAACCACTGGGCTTCTTCTCAAAAAAATTAAGCCCGACGGAAGCGAAATACAGCGCATTCGATCGGGAGCTTTTGGCGATCTATTTAGCCATCAAATATTTCCGCCACATGGTCGAGGCACGGACCTTTGCGATTTACACGGACCACAAACCTCTCACGTATGCATTTCATAGAAAGCCCGAGAAATGCACGCCGCGACAATTTCGGCATCTTGATTTTGTCGGGCAATTTACGACGGACGTACGACACGTGAGAGGAGAAGAGAACGTGGTGGCGGACACGCTATCGCGCATAGAGGAAGTGAAAACACCGCTGGATTACGAGGCACTCGCGAGATCGCAGGAGGACGATGCGGAGTGCAACGAATACATCGAGGGCACGAGCGGACTCAAATTGAAAAAAATAGAGATTCCAGGCGCAGGCACTGCGATATGGTGCGATACAAGGACAAAGATTCCGAGACCATTCTTGACAAGGCCTTATCGGAGGGCCGCATTCAATTTACTACACGGACTGGCACACCCGGGGATACGAGCGACGGTGAAGATGGTGACACAACGTTACGTCTGGCCGTCTATAAAAAAGGATTGCAGTACATGGGCACGTGCATGCATCGAGTGCCAGCGAGCAAAAATTACACGCCACGTAAAATCACCGAGAGGCATTTTTGAGTTACCGAGTCAAAGATTTGAGCATGTGCACATGGACATTATTAATATGCCGATATCGGACGGAAACAAATATTGTTTGACCTGCATCGACCGATTCACGCGCTGGCCGGAGGCGTTTCCTATGGAGAACCAGGAGGCAGAGACAGTCGCGAGGACGTTCTACCACGGCTGGATAAGCAGATTCGGCGTGCCTTTGAGGATAACAATCGATCAGGGACGGCAATTCGAGGCGCACCTCTTCAAGGAGTTGAGCGGATTGCTTGGATCTAACCACCTGAGGACGACTGCCTATCACCCCCAAGCCAATGGTATGGTGGAACGATGGCATCGGCAACTGAAGGCATCGATCAAGTGCCATCAGAGGGACCGGTGGACGGATGTGCTGCCGACGGTTCTGATGGGCATAAGAGCGGCGTGGAAGGACGATCTGCAGGCGACGGCGGCCGAGCTGGTGTATGGAGAGACGCTCAGACTGCCAGGACAATTTTTGAATAAGCAGCCCGGCGAGGAGAGAGACGCCAGCAATTTCGTGAAGGAGTTGCGACGTCATTTCGAGGAGGTCCGGCCGATCGAGATCACGCAGCACGGAGAACGACGCCCGTTCGTATTCAAGCAGTTGGGAACCACAGAGAGCGTGTTTGTTCGGCACGACGGGCCGAAAACACAGTTGCAGATGCCATACGATGGGCCCTACACGGTGGTTCGACGCGGCGAAAAAACCTTTGTCGTGCGCATGCACGGCAAAGTACAAACAATATCCATCGACCGTTTAAAACCAGCATATTTAATTTCAGAAAAACAGGCTAACGAAACGTCGCCGACGGCAAGGACTCCTGGAGACAAAGAAATGAGACTGGACCCGGAGCAGTCGAATAAGGCGCAGCCAGCAAAGGAAGGACGAGAGACACGAACGAGGAGCGGTCGAAGGGTCCGATTTCCGGACCGATATACAATATGATGTAACGCGGCGTGTCGGACAAAATTTTCTAATTTATATTGTTATTTATTTATTAATTTTTTTTTTTTATTATTATCTCTCCACGCGAGATTTTACATTGACGCGGTGACTAATGACGACTCGAATCGACGAATAGGCGGTAATTAAATAATTGTGCAACAACACGCGGTAAAAAATTAGAAAACCACTAGAAGGGGGGTACTGTGGCGATAAATGCCACAAGGATATTAAAATAAATATAAAATAAAATGTACACGAAATAAAAAATATATGACAAGCGACGAGTGTTAAGGATATCGCGACCGGTGACACAAAATAATAAATAAATAAATAAGCGTCTAGCATGACGAAGGTAGATCGTGATTTCCGAACAGAATAAAAAGCGAAAGTCTTCAAAATAATAGATAGGCTAATCACCTAAAAATAAAAATAAGGTCGTGGAAAAATCGAGAGAAGCAGGACAATACGCGGCCTCAAAGGGCAGATAGATTTTGACTCGCGCTCGCGATACACGGTTTTCCTCGATGGAGAGTTAAAGTCTGTATTTGATAATCCGAATAAACGCAGTAAAAGACAATATAATTCTAACACCTAATAACTATTCCGTCTTCACGATCCTCTCCCGATTCGCGATATTGATAAAACAATAATTAACGAACTAAGCTACACACGCGCCCAAAGCTTTTTAGTCGAGATGAATATGGTGGTTTTAAAAACTGGAGAGCTGACTTATAAATATTCTTATTATTATTTAAATTTTGTTTATTTTGTCTAAAATCGGGAAATATGCCTTGTCCAATAAATCAATTTCGTCTATAAGGTTCAAACTGTTTTTTTGTTGTTTAATGTGTAGTGTTTCTGATTAACCTTTTGTAATAATTCCTTTCACAATCTAATATTTTAACCTTAGTTTTTTAGACCTCTCAATTAAAATATTGAATAGAAAAATTTATATTGACTGGCATCAGAAAGAAACGTTTTTAGGCAGAGTTTTATCTTATTTTTCCAATCATCCTCAATGCCAAAAAATCGGAATAATATACAATTTAACAGACAGGTGTTTGCTTCTATCACATCCACAATTTTATAGCCAGAATCTTGAATTAATGGTCAATATACTCTCAAGTAACGGTTATCCTCTTGACATGATCTTCAGCAGCATTAATCACCGAATTAAGCATCTCATTTCCAATGGAATTATGTTAGACAAATATAAACTTAAATCAACACAAATTAATAACTCGGGGAAAAAAAGAAGAAACAAAAAAAAGAATTATAGTTATTCCGTATATAAACAAGATTTCAGAAATGTTTGTCTCTTCGATAAATAAATCTAATACAATGATAGGATATCGATGTTTAAACAAACTCAATAAAATCATAAAAATTCATAAAGACAAGAATCAAGTCTCACATAATTCCAATGTGGTTTACAAGATCAGTTGCAAAGACTGCAATGCAACATACGTGGGTCAGACAAAGAGACAATTACAGACAAGGATAAAAGAACATATGAATAACATCAAATTGGATTCAAAGAAACACTTTGTTATCTCTGAACATAGAATTAGGGAGCAGCATACATTTGATTGAAATAAAGTTAAAATTTTAGATCATGAAATAAATTACTAAAAAAGATTGATTTCTGAAATGCTTCATATAATAGAACAAGAAAACGGTATAAATTTAAAAAAAGATACAGAGTTACTCAGCGAGTCTTATTTAAATGTACTTGAAAAATTAGCTAACATAGAAAAGAAATAAACAAAATAAGAATGTCATGTAAAAAATAATGCCTTTGTAAACAACCTGTGATATAAGTACCAAATGTATAACCGTTCTTCATAATGACATGTAAAGTGATAAGTAACTAATCTGTGGCGTGAACATTTATAAAGTCATCGATTTAGCAGATTCAAAAGTAAGCAATTTTCATTGTAATATTCAAAAAAATTTTTTCTAACAATAGTCATTAAAAAAAAGTGTGTCATTTTACATAGAAACGTATAATAATTAAGGGAAACTAAGACAATTCCACGCTTTTAAACGATGGAATGCCAAGAGTTTTTCCACCTTTAAAATCATCATTGAAAATAATCCGCATTAACATCTGGAAATGATCCAAGAACAATATAGAGATGTAAATTTAACATATATAAGATAGGCAATAAGAGCCAAATCGCGGATGACAGTGCGTTATCCTAAACGAAACTAAAGTTTTTTCGTTAGAATTAAATACCTGTGCACAAGGCACCAAATTTTACTTGGACACGGCCAAGATATAAAATTGGAATAATCTCTACAAGAGATTTTAATTCCATGCATCCCCTATTCCCCCTAAAGAAATAAATGCGAGAGAAAAATATAGATCCGAAAATCGCAGAATCGGGAATCGAACCCGAGACCTTTCGCTTGCCGGGCGACTGCTCTTCCAACTGAGCTATTCAGATCCTTTCGATTCTATACTTTTCTCTGTTATATATATTAATGTTGGTAAACAAACGCCTTTAAGCCAGCGTGTATAAATTAAGAATTTAACTAGGCTCTGTAATATAAATATAAATTTAACATATATAAGATAGGCAATAAGAGCCAAATCGCGGATGACAGTGCGTTATCCTAAACGAAACTAAAGTTTTTTCGTTAGAATTAAATACCTGTGCACAAGGCACCAAATTTTACTTGGACACGGCCAAGATATAAAATTGGAATAATCTCTACAAGAGATTTTAATTCCATGCATCCCCTATTCCCCCTAAAGAAATAAAGGCGATTTGGCTCTTATTGCCTATCTTATATATGTTAAATTTATATTTATATTACAGAGCCTAGTTAAATTCTTAATATAGAGATGTATTCAGCCTCAAAATCATACACGCTACACATCATCAAAAGTTGTAATCGTTCGCATCACCCAAATTATTTTATATATGATTATAATGAACAGTAAGAATTGCAATCGTTAGCATTGTCGAAATGTTTTTTTAAATTTTTTAATTGACTAATATTATATGACTCTACTGAAGAAGACTGCGTATAGTCGAAACGTTTGTGATTTAATGTATTATTATGTTTTGATGGTTTTAAAATAAAAATTTATAATATTCATTAACATCCGAATAATTTTATGCTCTTTAGTTGGCCTGTACTGACATTAATTTTACAATTTTATTTCAATATATAAGAGCGTTATAATTTTTACTAATTTATTATTCTAATATTTTAACATCATTCCAATCCATATAATGATTCATGTCAATAATATGTCTAGAAACCACGCTCAAATTCGATTGTTTTATATTTCTTTCATGTTCATTAATTCTTGTATTAAGTTTGCGTTTAGTTTGTCCGACATATGAAGCGAATGTTGTTTTTTGAAATGTGGTCAGTTGAATCTTTATACAGTTTGATGAAACTGTCTAATCTATTAAGACAAGCTTACCCGGGTGTATATTCTGTATTTTTGAAAGATTTTTTAATGTGTTGAGAGAGACTCTTTACATATGGGAAACCTATGAACTTTTTCTGTGACGTTCGTGTCGAATTAGGATTTGTATTATAGTTGCATATATCATATATTATTACATTGGATATATCATATATTATTTTTTTGATCCTTATATTGATATGTTTAAATATAAATTCTAATGGATACCCGTTGTCCAACAATAATTCAATACAAAAAGTAATGTTTTTATTATAATAGATGGGGTCCGACAAAAGTAATGCTCTATCTGTTAAACTAAAATTTGTGCCTATTTTATGATGGGTTGGGTGGTTTGAGAAAAAAGAGAGGTATCTTCCTGAGAAAGTGCTCTTGTGATACCAGTCAGTGATAATTCTATTATTACTTTTGATTAATTTTATATCTAAGAAACTGATACTATTATTTTTTTCTATTTCTATGATAAATTTCATTCTATTATGGAATGAGTTGAATAAATTTTGTATTTCTATTATTTCGATGTGTTTGGCTGCGCATATAATGTCGTCTACATATTTATGGTAAAATAGTATATTATTCTTGATTCTATGTAAAACTTTATTTTCAATGTCTTGGAGAACAATATCAGATATTATTGGGAACAACGGAGAACCCATGGGTGTGCCAAATGTTTGTTTGTAAATTTTGTTATTAAATTTGAAATAACTTGAATTTAATATAAATTGTATCATGTTTATGAACTCATTTTTTGAAATATCTGCTTCTTTTTTTATGTAAGACCATCTGTTGTTTAATTCAATGATGTATAATAGAAATCCGGGAATTAGAATTATGTTAATACTTTGGCAAATTAAAATTATGTACACTTACGGAGTAAAATTTCTTTGGCACGCGCGAAGCGCGCGCTTGTGTTATCTAGTATATTAAAAAATTTAATAACACGATTAACCTATAAAAAGACACTGAGAATTTGATTTATGATATTTATGATAGAGTGATAAAGTGTTTAGTTTAGTTATTGTTTTACCATCTAGTTGAAAGGTTGAGTTCACACATGGTATTATACTTATGTTTGTTATGTGTATTTTAAATAGTTAAATTTAATTTCTATTTCAGATATGTTGAAATTATTAAATTATCAATGTATTGTCAAGCTGAAATTGCAATTATGTTTATATTTAATGATTATTGTATAAAAATTGATGTTCCATGATTAAATAATCCTTAATTAGTGTATTTTTTGTAGACTTGATAAGGACCCAAAACAAGGGTCGAAACGTTGTCTTGATTTAATAATATGTCTTAGTAATAATAAAGATATTTTTATGCCAGTTGGGTCGATAATTTTGTTTATTTTGTTTTAATGTAAAAAGTCGTATTCTATCACGGGTAGAAATTTTATTTTTTACATTTAAAGAGTATTTGTAATTATATTGTAATAAATGTTTCCACTCTTAACTTTATTGTTTTATGTCACAGAAATTACTTTCAATTTTATATTTTAATTGTTCTTTAAATAATCGAATATTTTCAACGTGACCATCGGCAGAATGATCGTGTCTTTTAGTGTTAAATCTATCGTGTTGTCTATGATAACACCGATGCTTGTTATGTCAACTATACGGTTGCAAAATATATAAAAGGTGATTCATTGTAAAGCGAAGCTGTATCTCATAGATAACTGATCATTGAGTCATTACAATTATTTCCCGGTTTTCGAATTTATTTATGATGAGTTGTTAAGTCATAAAAAAATCTCTTGACTTCGAATTTTGATAAATAATTTGGATTTTCTCTCCTCTTTTTAGTCATCGATCCAATAACTTTTCGAAGAATCCTTATTCATTGTAATTAAAGTATATTAATCGATGCTCGTAAATAGGAAATGACTTTGTTTCATAAATATTAAAAAATGTCGATGAAACAAGTTTTTTTTATTTTGCAAGTACGTATTTATATATGCATTTGTCTCACGCATTTTATCGTGCACAAGTATGTACTTTAAAAGGTGTGGCAAGCATGATCATCGTAAATATTATATAATATAATATTTATATATTATATATATTATATTATATACATAAAATATCATATATAATATACATATTATTATATACGTATGTAAATTCAAAATCTAAAATATTCATAATATAAAAATAATAATATTTTTATTTTGTATTTTATTATAAATAAAAATTAACTTTATGTTATACGAAAATAATCTTTTCAAAGTATTGACATACCGGTGTGTGAACAGCTTGTTGTCTCTAAATGAAAATTTCGGTATTTTGTCTTACTTATTAAATTTCGGTATTATGACTTTTCGGAACAATATTTTATATCTTAAATTTTGAAATTATAATTTTTTGGCAATGCATATCCTCCACAATAAGTATAATACTATATCCTCCACAATAAGTATATACTATCTATACGGAAAATTATTGTTTCTTCAAAATAATATAATATTGTTGACAGATGATGGAAAGACAATAGATGTAAAAGAATTATCTGCCAAGTTTACTACGGATGTGATTGGTAGCACCGCTTTTGGACTCAACACGAATTCTTTCAAATATCCGGATGCTGAGTTTTGCAGACACGGCAACATGATCTTTAGGCCTGCTCGTTCTTTTGAGATATTCATATCAGTTTTCATGCCAACGTTAAGTCGTATGATTGGTCTGACGTTTTTTGGCAAACAGACGGATGCATTTTTCCGTAAAGTTTTTTGGGAGGCGATCGCACAACGCATAGAATCCGGCAAGACGAGAAATGATCTCATTGATATTCTTATCGAATTGAAAAATGATCACGGTGACAAAGATATTGGAGGATTCAGTAAGCAGATTAAAATTAACGTTAATCGTGACAAGCAAAAAGAGGCAAATATACAAAGGTTTAATTTTAATTTCTAGAATTTGATGGGGACGATCTATTAGCGCAAGCTGGAATTTTCTTCGCGGCCGGTTACGAAACCTCCTCGACAACGATGTCTTTCACGTTGTACGAACTTGCATTACATCCTGAAATACAGGACAAAGTGAGGAAAGAAATTTTTGAGGCGATTATTGAATGTGATGGAAAAATTACATATGAAATGGTTGGTACACAAGTATCAATTAAGATATTTATTTTTGCTTTTCATCGAATCTGAAGAGCGTCAGTAATGCACAACTGAAATATAAGAATGACAGATATACCTTTAATACTCTAGATCATGTCATTATCGTACCTCGAAATGGTGTTCCTTGAAGTTTTGAGAATGTACCCACCATTAGAATATTTACAACGTACAACTACCGAAGTTTATAACATGCCAAATTCCAACCTTGTACTCGAAAAAGATACACCGATCTTTATATCGGTCCATGGTTTGCATAACGATCCAAAATATTTCCCCAATCCGGATAAATTTGATCCGGAGCGATTCAATGAGGAGAACAGACACAAGAGGCCGATGTGCGTGCATCTTCCATTTGGAGATGGTCCACGTAGGTGTATAGGTAAGAAAATCGATTTTAATTTAAAGATTGATATATTATGTTATGTTCAAAATTAGATAAATGAAAACATTCCACATAAATATACAATGCATAAACTTGTTTTGACTATATTTTGACATTTATGCAAACGTTGAAGAAGAGTAAAATTAAAAATTATAAAATTACATTTTATTTGTATACAATTACAAAATTATTTAAAAATTATTTTATTTAAGAGTTTAACAAGGCTCTGTAATATAAATATAAATTTAAAGTGTAAGACAAGCAATAAGAGCTAAATCGTGGATGACAGTGCGTTATCCCAACGAAACTAAATTTTTTTGTTAGAATTAAATACCTGTGCACAAGGCACCAAATTTTTACTTGGACACGGCCAAGATTTAAAATTGGAATAATCTCTACAAGAGATTTAATTCCATACATCCCCTGTTCCCCTCTAAGGAAATAAATGCGAGAGAAAAATATAGATCCGAAAGTCGCTGAATCGGGAATCGAACCCGAGACCTTTCGCTTGCCGGGCGACTGCTCTTCCAACTGAGCTATTCAGATCTTTTTGATTCTATACTTTTCTCTGTTATACGAGGGTCGTTTGAAAAATCCGTGCAAAAATAAAAACTACTTTATTGTTTGGGGTAAATCTTTTTTTTTCAACATAGTTTCCTTTTAGGCTTATACACTTTGTCCAACGCAGTTATACTATGGGGGTTCTAGACCAGGGGCAATGAGGGGGGGTGAGGGGCGGGGGGGAATCGGGGGCGAGGGGGGTGACGTCACGCGGGGGAGGGGGTCTTAT
Source organism: Nylanderia fulva (assembly GCF_048542155.1). Lineage (NCBI taxonomy): Eukaryota > Metazoa > Arthropoda > Insecta > Hymenoptera > Formicidae > Nylanderia > Nylanderia fulva. The sequence goes on along the minus strand of NW_028190654.1, from coordinate 240,335 downwards.
CAGTAGATAAGCTTATCTTTGTTTATAAACATATCAGATAACCTGATAAGGGGATCATGTTACCTGATATATTTATAAACAAGATAAGATAAGGGGATCATGTTACTTGATATATTCATAAACAAGATAAGATAAGATAAGCGGCGTCTTTGAGCGGTATCAAAGTTTTCATAAATTTTCTCCGAAAATCCAAGATAAGATAAGCTAAGTTTTCGAATCCAAGATAAGCGGCGTCTTTGTAAGGTATCAAAGATAAGCGGCGTCTTTGTAAGGTATCAAAGATAAGCTTGAGCGGTATCAAAGTTTTCATAAATTTTCTCCGAAGATAAGATAAAAATTCTGCGAATGGCTGCCGCCGTTTCAGAATCCAAGCTGAGCGCCGACATTCAGATATCTATTACTAAGGGGGTTGCGTTTCTTCATCTAAATTTGATAAGATAAAAATTCTGCGAATGGCTGCCGCCGTTTCAGAATCCAAGCTGAGCGCCGACATTCAGATATCTATTACTAAGGGGGTTGCGTTTCTTCATCTAAATTTGATAAGATAAAAATTCTGCGAATGGCTGCCGCAAAATCCAAATCCAAGCTGAGCGCCGACAATCGGATATCTAAGTTTGATAAGATAATTCTGCGAATTACTAAGAACAAAAGGTTCGCCGACAATCAAGCGGGTTGATCCGTACAGGTTGCGACATGTTAATCCGATCCGGCGTGTCGATCCAGGCTTGGATCCCCGACGGGGTGAAATGAAAGGTAACGGGCGGCCTTATCTATGTATTTCTAAGAATTATCAGCGATATCTAAATTTTCTCCGAAGATATCGCACAAATATTTCTCGCGAATTAACAATTGCATCATCATCCCCACGAACAAAGGGATGATCGGGATATATAATGAGGACCGATGCAGCTGCCGGGCCATAGTACCACTGGCGAGCGCACGCTTCATTCAGAATGTTTGTAATACTATCAAGTGCTTCCGACATTCTCAGTTTAAGTGCCGAACAGTTGCAATATATTCCGAAGATTGTTTTACTGCAAAAGTGCGGATATTTCGTAGAGCATTTGTGGGAAAAACTGCCGGAGCACATTAAGACGGATCCGGAGGTTCAGACATATCGTCGCTGCCTCCAACACTACAATCGGCCGTGGATGCGAACGCATATTGACGGTCCTGCACCGATGATCAGGGATTGCAGCGAATGTCAGCGAAAATAGGCTGAGGTTAAAAGTGCGAATAAGTGATAGACATTGAAAAATGGAGAGCGCACCGCAAAATCATGCAGAGTGTCATGAGAAGGGGTGTTATAAGACTGCTGAGAGATGGTATAGACATCTCGAGGTATGTTGTCACAATGAAAAAAAAACAACCCGTTTTGTAATAAACGTGAAGCGGTGACTTCAATTGTACAATATGTACGAAATCGCGAACTTGGTGTGCGAAAACCGCATACAAGACGTGTAGCCCAGTTCCTGGAAACGCATGAAGACATTGTAAGAGTGGTTGGTGATTTATCTAAATGCACCAGAACGTCTAAGCGACACAAGCGAGTCGCATGTTATCAACGTCGATACAAAAATTGTGTCGATTATTTCACTGTGGACAACTATGAATTTGGCTACATGGACATGCCTTCACCATCGGTGTCATGCAAAACACAATCATCCGAAAATGATTCTGACCAAGAAATGGAGGAGTCAGATAGGAGAGAACCATCGTCATCATCATCATCATCATCATCGCCAGATTTTTTGTCGGCAGCCTATTTATCTTTTCTGTGATAAAATAGGTGTACAACATATGTGATATCAACGTGTTCTGAGAGAGAGAGTAGATATGTCTTCGCGGAAGGTGTAAACATGTCGATAGACAACTACTGAGCAGCCGCTATTTTTTGTTTCGTCGGAGATCATCTTTCGGAGATAATTGCATCATTGCATGAACAAAGGGATGACCAAGATATATAATGAGGACCGATGTCACTGCCGGGTCATAGTACGGTGACATTACTAGTGAGCAATACAGTGAGCATACAGTGATCAATTGTTTTTTTTGCAAAAATGGAGAAAGACATGGAAGTAGTGATCTCCGACGATGAAGAGATGGAGGTGGTGGTCATCCCTGATGACGAGATGGAGGTGGTCGTCGTCCCGGATGACGAGATGGAAGTTATAACCATCTCCGACGACGACAGTGACAGTGATGGTGCGGTGTACGACCCTGTGTACGACAGGGAGGTGAATATCATCTTAGATGATATAGAAGAAATGGAGGGTGATGTCATACCCATTGTTGAGCAAGAAGAAGCAGAAGAAGAAGAGGAGGAAGAAGATTTGCATGATGATGGGTACGAAAGCGAAAACGCTGTTCGGGAGTCGTGCCACTCGCGTACGTTAGATGTACGAGCAGTTGCATCCCTCGACGAAGATACATGGGTATGCGTTATAACAGCATACGTCTCACCAGGAGGGTCAGTGAAAATCTGCATTCCCTGTTTCATGAGAAACAGGGAAAGATTCGCAGCAACTACACTAACGCACAGGCACGTGACGATGCGGTACAGGGATGTACCGCATCTTTATTGCATCGATTGTTTAAAAAAGTGTTCGTACTCTTCCTGGCCAACTTGTGCCCAATCTGTCAAGGCTGTAAGTATATATATATATATATATATATGTCAAAATATAAAAAAATAGTATAATAATTTATTATATTTCTATGTGCAGGCACAGTCTGACAGCGATGGTTAACGCGACCCCCTCTCTCGCAGTCGCAGCAGGCCCGCTGACTCTCTCTCTCGCCGCTACCTAGAGCCGCCGGCTCTCTCTCTCTCGCTGCTCACTCGCCGTCACCGTATATTTTTTATATTTTATATTTTATATTTTTTATATTTTTATATTTTTATATTTTTATATTTTTTATATTTTATATTTTTATATTTTTATATTTTTATATTTTTATATTTTTATATTTTTTTATATTTTACATATATTATTTTTTATTTTTTATTTACACACACAGTAGAGAGGGTTTGGAGTCATTAAATACCGCGGAAGTGACGAACCGCGGGGTCCTCATCTCTACTGCAACACATGTACAAGTACACACACGCATACACACATGCACATACTCTAACATATGAGGTGTAAATCCGACCGGCAACCTCCACGCGGTACACCTCGGGTAATGCTAATGCCGGCGGTAATATATTAAATAAAAAAATATTAATATAATAAAATGTTTATTAATTTAAAAAATGTTTCCCTTCTTTCCTTATAGAAAAAATATGTAAAAACTAATGTAAAAACTAATGTAAAAAAAATATGAATAAAAAGTAATGAATAAAATATATATTTTTATTAAAATAAAAAAAAATGTTTTTCCTCCTCTCCTTCACATCCCTCGCCGCAACATCTCTCTCGCAAAATCCAGGCTTGGATCTCTCTCGTTCACCGTCGCATCTCTCGCCGTCGCATCTCTCGCCGTCGCCTCTCTCGCCGCCCTATCCAGGCTTGGATCTCTCTCGCCGTCGCCTCTCTCGCCGCCGTATCCAGGCTTGGATCTCTCTCGCCGCAGGCCCGAGCCGCCGCATCTCTCTCGCCGCAGGCCCGAGCCGCCGACTCTCTCGCCGCCGTATCCAGGCTTGGATCTCTCTCGCCGCAGGCCCGAGCCGCCGAATCTCGCAGTCGCCGCATGTCCGCTGGCTCTCTCTCGCCGCTACTTCCCTCTCTCTCTCTCTTGAAGGCGTGCGTCTCTCTTACTCTTAATGTCGCGTGCGCCTCGTAAGATAAAATTATCGATTCTGCCGCAGCATGGATGGTCTTATCTCGTAAGATAAAAATATCGATTTTTTTCTCGCTGAATGCATTGTCCTTGACACAATAATTATATCTCGCAAAGTATGTAACGGGTGGCGCGCAAATAAAGTACACCATAATATATACATATAAGTATTTATTCGTCTTATATTTAATACATAATTATGTAGTTTTATTACATATTAAAAAACTAAAGCCACCAGCTCGCAATCGACAAGTTGGTGCATGTTGAAGGCATTGCTAGCGCGTATCGCATTCGACAATTCTCTCGCATTCGTTACAGTGGATGCAATATTGGAGAATTGAGTATATTTGATATCAACCGTTGCGACGAGCCTCGTCAATCGATCGTACATTATTTCGATACATGAATCGAGCTCGAACATACGATGTAACGTCGATTCGACCATCATCATGCGCACATCCGCTGATTCGAGACTTATGAGCTTGGTGCCGTTTATCTTGTGAAATCGCACTGTTAGCGGCCCGACACTTATGCAATTATACACATCGTTGTTGGAGGAGGAGTCATTGTTCAGGTAATTGTGAATAGCGTGGCGTTGCTCGTAGAGTCCTTTCCACGTTTCGAGAGATAGTAATAGCTGTTTTCCCCGATGATCTCCTATGGCGATCTCCACGTAACTCGGCGGATCCACTCTGATGCCGATTTCGAGGAATTTGAATTCCGTTGCCGTCAATGCGTATCGTCTTCCAAGTATGCGAACTGCACGAGGCTCCAGCGAAACGCTGTAAATTAGGAAAAAAGAAATTATAACTCATAAAAAATATATAAAATTAAAAATATAAAAGATACAAAAAAAGTTATACTTACTCGTCGCATTTCTTCTCGCACGTTTCATCGCGTCTCGGCATGTAGTAATTCATGCTGCTGCTGCTTCTTTGAACCGAGGGTATTAAAAAAAGTGAACCGTCAGTTAGAACGGTCGACGAAAGACTGATTGTATAATAAGGTATTAATAATCGAGTAACGGTCATTTTTAAAATATTAGGAGAAGGGGATTCTTAGAAATATATCTGGAGGGAAAGAACAAAGAGAAATATTTAAAATATTAGGAGAGGGGGATTCTTAGAAATATATCTGGAGGGAAAGACAAATTATTAAAAGTAGTGGGGGTAAAAGAAATTCTTAGAAATACGATTGCGTGAGAAATTATTAAAAGTAGTGGGGGTAAAAGAAATTCTTAGAAATACGATTGCGTGAGAAATTTTTAAAAGTAGTGGGGGTAAAAGGATTTCTTAGAAATATCTGGTTAGGAAAAATAATAAAGAGAATAGTATGTAAATAATATGTTTATTCAAAAAACGGATGATCGTCGCGATTAGCCGACCACCAATTGAATAATTTAAATACATTTTGTAACGCGCAATTTTTTACATGTTTATTACATCGTAGAGTATATGTGGGATCTAATTTATTTAATGCAGGCACATCTTCATATATGGCATCCAAGGTCTTAATCATGAAACCGCTGCACGCATCGTCCACTATTTCGGCAAGCCACTCTCGCTTTTCGAGTCCTTTTACATACACGAGAGAGGACTCTTCTTCTTCCTCGTCTTGTTCATTTATGCCATTGATAGCTGCCGTGATCAAGCGCTGAGCCATGCAGTATGGAACATTTCCATCCTCCCATTGCAAGCTGTGATGATGCTGAGTTATCCATGAGGCCTGGCGCCTTTCCGACTTTATAAGCACGCTCCACGGCACAGGGCATGCGAAGAAATAGTGTGACATGATATATCCTCTTCTCAGGATTGCCGCTTCCTTCACGATAAATCGCTTGTTTAGGATAAATCCTTGCAGGTCGACAAACGTTGGTGCGGACATGATCTCTTCGATGTGAGTCAGTCGAGAGGTATTACTTCACTAACATCAGACATCTCGCATCATCATGATTATGTATCCTCCTCCTCCCCCTCTTTCACACGCGTAGTTGTGTAAACATTTTTTAGGTGATTTTGCGCACAACGTTGGTCAACGGGTTGTACTGGATCACGCGATCGTGCATGATGAGGCAGTACGCAGTGGTATTATTAGGTATATTCTCCTTACACTCAAATTCCAATCTCACATCCACCGTTGCGCTCTTGACCGATTCGTTTTGTCGAGAACAATCGATAATCACAAACGGACCGTTTTGTAAAAACCGTGTGATGGTGAGGCTCGGCTCGAGATACTCGTATCCGTAATAATTTTTGCAGAAACGCGCATACGTGTCATACAAAATCGACCATCTGTTTCTATCGAAATCCAGATTCATATCGTCGTACGGATAACATTCCGAGTTCAGATAGAGTTTCACGTTGGTTAATTTACAGTTGTCGAATCGACTCGTATCCTCGGACATGACATTTTTACGCCCTGTCTGCAGAGCAAAAATTACATATCGCGGCTTCTCCAGTTGAGTCGCGGTCTTAATGGCCCACGAATGCTTGGTCGTACGCTGCAATAGCGGAAATTCGTATAGATCCCACGAGCGGAAACCCATGCTGAGGTAACGTCCGCTTTCCAGAGCGCGCAGCATCGACAGCTTCTTAATCTCGCTCAACAACACGTGTGGCATTCGCCATTGTATCTTGAATATGTTGATCACAGGCTCCAGTGCAGAATTTCCATACAGACAATTATTGTCGTTGCGCGCTCGTATTAGGATCAACTCATGACGCGCATTAATAACCACGCGTTTGTAATCCTCGCAAAATCCCAGCAACATGTGCAGCGGTACGCAAAAATTAAAGTATCCATTCACAGTAGTCGGGCTATCCCAGCCTGCATTTCGCATAATCACGCTTCTATCGGATGACATTGTCACATAGTTTTTCAGCAGACTTGTTATTCCCACATTCCTGTTGCGATCAATCTCCACACCATCGAGCTCGTAGCGAATTTCGTCAAACATGAATGCGACGCAATTATTTCCCAGCATCACATTGGATCCCTCAATTGGATGAGTTATCCGCAGTTCACCCTCGATGTAGAGGAAACTCTCATACGGCAACGTATATAAATCCTGTTGTTGTATGGGTATTCTTATCTCGTCGCTGTATCCAAATGTTGTGTTGGCAAACGGGTTGTATGTGTGAGTCTCAATCTTGACGATGCGATCGTCAAAGACTGGCTCTTCCTCGATGTTGAGAATCTCAGTCATTGTTCAGATGGCGCGCACCGCAAATCCCAAAGATTGTAAAAACGCAACGTTTGACGAGGTGAGTCTCTTCTTCGCGGTTGATTTGATATTAGCGAATGATGTTGTTGCTGGCCAGATTGTGTTCTTCGTGTCTTTATTCAACACGAGCATCCCGTTGCACGAGGGTGGCCCGCCGTCGTACGTGCAATCTAATTGTTATCTCTTCACCTCGAAAATCGAGCAATCGTCCCTCCTGGTCAGTAACGCGTAACACTAAATCAGTAATGCTCCGTACGAAGACCGGCAGGTAAATGATCTGCGCCGGCGTTTCCGATATCTTATATCCTGGTGGTACCCTCGGTGAAAATTCGTGTATCGTGTGAACGAGTTTATCGTTGCAGTATGCACCCGCGGTCACGTTACACTCTATGCGGATAATGTTCACCTTGATAATATTAATCGCCATGTTCGATTTGTGCCATTTTCGCGGTTGCAGTATACGATTCGAGAATCCCAGCAGCGATCCAATGTTGTTGGGCATGCTAAAGTTTATTCTGTAGGCACACTTGATCTCGCTTCTCATCGTATTGTAATTAGCGCGGAGCACGATTGGGTAATCTTCATCGTCGACACCTTTATCAGCTAACAGCATTATGTTTTCGGGAAAGTGCGCGTTTCAAAAATTCATGTATCGCTTGCAGCTCGTACGATCCCTCGGGAATCGTAATTTCCGCGTTGTCTTTGCCGTAGTAAAATTTATTATTCGAGGAATTCACATTCGATATAGTGTGATAAGTTTCAAAATCCGTCAGACCAAGCTCGTAGTCCGCGTCGCTCAAATCTATGGGCGGAAAGTAGGTCGCCGCGAGGACGCTACTCTTCCCAGTCAATGTTAGTGTTAGCGACATGTTGACAAAACTGAGTGAAATAGCGCAATGTCAGTCTTTAAATTCGCTGCAAGTTGAACTAAAATTCAATCTCTCGGAGAAACTGCAAGCACAATTGTCCACAGATACTCTGATCATACGTTTGATAAGAGGTGTAATTGTATTCCAATTTCGGCACGTTTAAATATCGCACCAATTCCTCGGGTGGTCGAAGATTGCCAAAACTGTCGAAATAGATTGCGCGATTTCCCCTTTTTGCATACGCCACCCAATGAGTGCCAGGACCGTCTGTGCTGTCCAGATTGACGATACCGCTCTCATTTTCTCGCGCGCCATTTATCGGTAAATTATTGCGCATAAATACACCTTTAAAATATGGAATGTGCATACGTTTTGCAAGTTGTAGCAATTGCACATTTGTAGTTACACCTTGCGGCATTTTTAACGTTTTTTTGACGTTTTTTTTTTTCCTCGCTCCTCGTCCATATTTGTAAGGGGCGAGATACAGTCCGCGGCCTTCCATGGCGCGATTGTGGCGTAGTATCTCTTGCAACTGACGTTGCGCGGCTTTATTGTCGTTTACCGCTTTTGCTACGCCAGCCGCTCCGCCAACCAGGGATCCGAGCGCGCCCAGCATTGGTAAAATCGGCAAAAATCCGCCTCGTTTCGCTGCCGAAAGTACCCTCCTCCTCCTCCTCTTCTTCGTCCTCTTCTTCAAGCCCATGCCGAGCTTCGTCTTGGCTTTCATCGCTGCCCAGACAACTGCGGCCGCGGCTCTCTCACCGAGACTCGAGTTTTTCGCGACGATGCGAGTTTTCGCTTTCTCGGCGAGTACCTTATCCGCCGCGTGTCTCTCGGCGAGTTCGCTGCTCCGAGAGTACGCTATATCGTGTTCACGACACGCCGCGTCCAATGGGTTGACGCCTTGATCACCTCTAGCCAATCGCTTTTCCAAACGAGTTCCCGGGCCGCAAAATTGATAGCCGGGGATATGAAGCTCGACCGGAAGTGCGTTTATCGCACGATTTAATACACCTGTGCCTATTTTCGTTGACATCCGCCGCAATCTCTAGACGATACTGAGCAAAGCGCGAGTCCGCGCAGCTATAAATAGGCGGACGTTGGAGGTCAAATCGGGAGTGAGAAAATGAAATTCGTGCGACAACCTCTGACGATACGAGTGATGAATTACGACGACAGAGTACGCTGCAGCGTGAACGAAGGTGTGCGCAAACACGGTACGATGCTACCGACAACTGTACGCGCGATCGTTTGCGGCCCCTCGAATTGTGGTAAAACCAACGTGTTGATAAGCCTGCTGGAAAGTCCGCACGGTGTGCGTTTCGAGAACGTGTACGTGTACTCGAAATTGCTGCAACAGCCGAAATATCGCTATTTGGAAGATTTATTGACGTCGATTGACGAAATCGGCTACTTTACATTCTCAAATAACAGTGACGTCATTCCACCGAGCGAGGCATGTCCAAATTCAATTTTTGTCTTTGATGACGTGGCATGCGACAAGCAAGATACGATAAGAGAGTACTTCTCAATGGGGCGCCACTCGAACATCGACTGCTTCTATCTCTGTCAGACATACGCGAGAATACCGAAACATCTTATACGCGACAACGCGAACCTGCTAATCCTATTTAAACAGGACGCCACCAATTTGAAGCACGTGTACAACGATCACGTGAATACCGACATGTCGTATGAGGATTTCGGGAAGTTATGTCGTACATGTTGGCAACAAAAGTATGGATTTCTAGTGATAGACAAGGACAGCTCGCTTACGAACGGGCGATACAGAAAAGGATTTAACGAGTTCGCGATACCGCGGAGCCATTAGTTTTCGACAGCACTCTCTAGAGTTTAGGATGGCTGATAATATTCGCGAGCGTGAAAAGGTTGCCATGGAGATTGCGAAGACGGCCGAATCGATCCGCAAGAAACACCGCGCTCTGAAGACCGGAAAGATCGATGATGATATCGCCGTCAAGACTCACTTTAAACCTATTATCGAGCCGCTACAAAAGATTGTCGACAACGCGACGATTTCGGTGAAAAACGAGCCTAACACCGACGACGACGACGGTGTGAAGATCGAGACACGGTATGAGGGGGAGACACCGAAAAAGAGAAAACATAAAATTATCAAGCGATATAAAGAGGAGGAATTGAAAAAGAGAAAATATGATATTTCGAAGCCATTGGACGCTTCACTGCCGACAACATCTACACCGATAAGCGCACAACCTGTGATACCCAAAGTGCTCGTAGACGAAAATGTTTTGGAAACCACGCGTAACCTGTCCGAAATACCCCTTCGACACTGGTTAAGATCGCCGGAAGGTCGACAAATGATGCGAAAGAATTTGGGGCCATTAGGACGAGAATACATGGACGCTCTCCTTGGTGCTGATGAGAAGAAAGAAATTGATAATGTATACGGAGTCTATTTCGACGAGAATGAAATGCGGCTCGGCAGCAAGCGATTCGCGATTGACAAAGATGACAATATAATCATAGGCGACACGCGGTATATTGGAACGCCCGGATTGTACGAGTTGATCTTCAAGAAAAGACCCGATTACCAGGAGGACGATTTGCAAAAATACAAGCACATATTATTGGCGACAAACGTGCATAAACGCAATTTTGATGCGCAAGGTCGTGTGAAGGGTAGCAAGGGGGACAAGTACAAATATATAATCGCACCGTTGACGCGGGTGGAGAGCCCAAAATCTGGCACTGGAATGCCTCGCGCTATGACGCTAACCGACAATAAGATTGATTACGTGCACTGGGACGACCCCAACGAGCTAGTGGATCGCCTACGATTGCTCGACGCTTCGCGCCAAGCTGGCAACAACGCGCATGACAACGAGATCCTGTCGATCATCGAGGAACTGCGGGAAGCGGGCATTATTATAAATTAAACAAGGGTTCCGACAATCTATTCAGTCTATCGCGTGACACTCTACAAAGCATTGCAAAAATGTCTATCAATAAATTTGGATTATTCGAGAGGAGAATTGATACAACCGGCGATCATTGGCACACATTGATGAGAAGATGTGTGCGTAAAAACGCTCTATGTCGCGTCGCTACAGATTATGACGCGAGATCGCGCAAGATTCGCCGTGTAGCGCAACCTGAGGCGGATACCGATGCCGTCAACAAATTGTACCTGGAAGAGTGCTTTAAAACATTGATGGTCCAACAGAAAGAGTTAGATGAGAAGCTGGCTGCGTTAGAGAAGGATGTACGAGCGTTGGAGACTGCGATAAAAGAACTTTTGCGTGCACCAAACACTACCTCAGACATCTAATGAGCGGTTGGCTCGGAAACGTCCATCAAACAAACGTCTAGAAGAAGCGGTTACGATCGACGTGCTACCAAACAACAATGAGTGGTATCAGTGACCGACCCGGAAGCAGCAGTGACCGACCCGGAAGCAGCAGCTGTGAACGACCTGGAAACGGTGGTGAACGCGACCGCTACGATCGAGGTTACGATCATGTCAAACAGGGTTGCGAACGAGGCTACGAACAAGTCCTTAAAGGTTACATACAAGGCTATCACCAACTCAGTAAGGGTTGCGAACAGGTCAGGGATGGTTACGATCGATTCAAAAGCGGTTGCGAACGGATCAGAAACGACTGCGAAAAAGGCTGCAAACGAGTCAAAGACGATTTTCGAATGGGTCAAGGACGGGAGTGAACAACGCTATAACGACTACCTAACCCGAAAGAACCTCGAAACAACGTGAACGAACCCCGAAACAACCCCGAAACAACGTGAACGAACCCCGAAACAACGTGAACGAACCCCGAAACAACCCCGAAACAACGTGAACGAACCCCGAAAGAACCCCGAAACAACGTGAACGAACCCCGAAACAACCCCAAAACAACGTGAACGAACCCCGAAACAACCCCGAAACAACGTGAACGAACCCCGAAACAACGTAAAACAACGTGAACGAACGAGAATGAATAGTGAAAATAACAACGAGCAACATAGTTTGGAGAGAAGGCAGTTGGTAAACGAGTTGCACGCGTCAGCGAGAAAAAATTTCCCTCGAAGGCATGTCATAGTGCGAGGATACGATGATCTGTGGCAAGCCGACATTGTCGAGATGCGTCCGTACTCCCGTTTCAACAGAGGTTACCACTACATACTCACCGTCATCGATGTGTTGAGCAAGTATGCGTGGGCTGTACCACTCAAGAGTAAAGGAGGAAGCGAGACAGCTGACGCAATCGCTGAGATAATTCGAGACAGCAAGAGATGTCCGAAAAACATGCAAACCGATAACGGGAAGGAATTTTACAACGCCGATGTGCAACGACTTATGCGAAAACATGACATTAATCACTATTCGACATATTCGATATTGAAGGCGTCGGTCGTCGAGCGATTCAATCGCACGTTAAAGAACGACATGTGGAAGATGTTTACGCTGAATGGCACTTACAAGTGGTTCGACATACTGCCACGCCTCGTATCAGATTACAACGGACGCAAGCATCGAACGATTGGTATGCGACCCGCCGACGTTACCCCCGCGAGAGCCGAAAGACTCTTGGCTACCGTGTACAATCGTGTAAAAATCGCGGGCCCGGCAAAGTTCAAAGTAGGTGATCAAGTACGCGTCAGCAAGTACAAACAACTTTTCGAGAAGGGTTACACGCCAAATTGGACAACCGAGGTGTTTAAGATTGTTAAAGTGCAGCATACTAATCCCGTAACATATCTACTCGAGGATTATCGCAAGACATCTATCGCTGGAGCGTTTTACGAGCACGAGCTGCATCGCGCAAATTGTCCGGAAGTGTACCTCGTGGAGAAAATACTGCGCAGGAGGGGTAACGAGGTTTACGTGAAATGGTTGGGATTCGACAGTTCGCACAACTCTTGGATACATAAAAACAATGTTATTTAATGTATTTTATTCAATCATTGTATAACATAATATATATTATACCATATATATAAAAATATATAAAAATATATTATACCATATATATAAAAATATATAAAAATATATTATACCATATATATAAAAATATATAAAAATATATAACAAAAAATATATACTTCTCATTAATACATCCTCACAATATAATACATATAATAAATATAATTTACAACGGTATTCTATAATGTCCCCACGGCAAGGTGTCGGTCGACTCAGGTACGACATACCGTTTGTCGTCGTAGGGACTTAGAGCAATTTTTGTCTCGCTGATGGTATACACTTTATGCAATTTCGATCTTATGCATGACTGCTGACGCGTCATTTCAATTTCGTCATTAAGGCAACGCGTATAATCGTCGAATGTTATACTACGCGCAACGACGTTACTTTTGACGCCTTTTGCCTTTTTAGTGTCCTTTTTACCGTCCACCCGCAAAGCATACATTTTTGCTCTAAGCCCGACGAATTCGGTCATTATCGCGCCGTTATTCTCATCTTTCATCAGACCTGGCACCTTTTTATTCGCGAGTGGTATACCGTACGCATTATTCGCGGCGTAGTCGCTGGTATCGAATCGAGCGATATCGCGTTTCAAATTTTCATAGACATCCTGACATTTAATTTGATAAATTAAACTGTCCGTGTCGGTGTACATTACTCTACAATTGTCACGATAGAGCGGTGACATGTATTCGTGATGAAATTCATAAAGACATACTTTTGATATGTCGAGTATGCACATGCCGACGTAGATTGGTTTGTAGATTTTAACTTCGAGTTTGCGTAATTCAATTGCAACTAATTTTTCCGAAAATACGCTAGTACTATGAAAATTTGGTTTCGCGATCATTGCCTCCGCACCGTACCGTCCGTCCCATTTTGTTAATAATTTTACATCAACATGATTGCGCACATTTTCCATCGTCTTGCCGAATACCGCATTATTCATCAATTTATATAAATTTTTTTCAAAATCGTTTTTCGCATGTGTTCTAAACTGCGTGTTGAGTTCGATGTATTTTTGCAGCCACGCTGACTGCGTGAATTGTAGTATGCGGTATATTTTTGTTATGCGTAGCCCGTGGCGCGTGCACTGCTGTAGATTATGATAGTGTATCACGTAGCGCTTCTTATCGCAAAGCGTTGCGAGGAGTTTATACTCCCGCTTGCCGGGCGGCTTATCGCGCGTCGGGCAAAACGGTAGGTCAATGTGCGCGTCATGAAGATGCCGCGGATACTCTAAATCTACTTCGAGAACATAGCCTATAGGCGAATCGAACGCGATAGATGATACGTCAAAATTCGATATATCGTCGACCCACCGAAAATCGGCATACGGCAATGGTTGACACATTGCCCATCCGTACAAATTATTTACATCGAAATACATGAGGTACGATGAGGGTTTCGATGGGTCGTACGATTGCATGTACTTGTTATTAGCCTGTGCGTATCGGCCTGAACATTGACTAAGGCCGCCGCGTATACCTCGTTCGACAAACATTACCATGTCAATGTCTGTTAATAATTCAAATTTTATATTCGTATGTTTTAACATGGCGTCCCATGTATATCCGGGGAGAGTATAATAATACGCGGGATCGAGTCCGTAACTTTTTATACAACTATCGCGAAAATTCTCAAATATATCGGCCAATAACAAGACATCAATTTTTAAATATAAATCGCTATATTCGCCTAGCGTTCGAAGGGAGAATCGGCTCCAGACGGTCTCGGCGTGCGCGTAATCACTCTCGGATACTGTGTCGCCGGTTAAGGAACTGTAAAATGAGTCGCGCGGCGGTAAACGTGTGTCTTGTAATCTGTCCACGCAGTCAATGTATTCGTACGGAAAGACGCCCTTCCGTGTCAATAAATTGAATTTTTCACTAGTTAAATTTTGATATTCCGAATGTAAAATTTTTAGTTTTTCTTTATCCAAAAATGACGCTAATTTGTCGAGACTAGCGCTGAGAAATTTATATGAGTCTATGAACCGTAATTTAATATAATTTTTCGAATTATTATCTTGTGTCAATTTAACAGTCTTCGAGAATGAAATGTATTTTTCCTTTGTTATCGGCAGTAATTCGATTTCCCCTTCGAACGCTGTGGCTATGTCCTCGATAATAAAATGCGCGTCGTAGCCGGACAGATTGTGAAAGACTATAGGAATACAAAATGATTCTTTGTAATTTAAGTTACAATTTGAATGCGCGGGACCCCTGTACCGCCCGGTGAGGTGGCAATGATCGCGGACGCGTGTATCGTCTTCGTCAAACGGTTTTTCACAAATGTGACAATGCGTCGCGGTGCGAAATTTTAACCACTCGTCAGGCGTTAAATTTACCATGGGGACATTGGTCGTTAAAATATTTTTTACGCGGATTGCTAAATTTTTAAGCTGTTCGGCGAACCACGCGACGCAATCGACACTACGGCGGGAATTGTACGCGGACAGCAAACTGTCGTACGAACACTGTACATAGTATGCGATGCTGAACACTTGATGGTGTTGATGATTTTTGGCATCTTCGGTCTTTGCCAAAACACACTCGAGGTCGGCGTACACTACAAACGGCAGCCGCTCCTTCCTCGTGTAGTTGTCGAAGCTGAGCCACTTGTCCTTGTCGCTCGGCAACCGGATAGCGCAGTCGTTCAGTTTCCCGCAATCTTCCATATGCGCCTGCAACTGGTCCTCAGAATAGAAATAATGTAGGCATCTGTAAAAAAATAAAAAATTTAATTAGAAATATTTTAAATATAATTTAAGTTTACTATATACTTACCGATCGCAAATAAATTTTCTACATTTGTGTTTGCTCAGTTGCGAGCTCACGAGACGTGACAGATTTTTTATGCACGCGAAATGTCCAACGCTGTTTTCGTCCTCCACGTACAGCAGATTGACGTGCCTGTCCTTCTTTTTTTCCGAAAGACGCAACGGGACGATGTTCTCGTTCTCGATGATGTATACGTTTACGGAAATGTCGTTTGCAAGTTCGAATTTTTTTATTTGATTCACAGTCACTGGAAACTCAATGTTTTGGAGATTCAGCACTGCTGTGTAATGCGGATAGGAGGATTCTCGATCCACATGTATATCAGCGGGGTACAGAGCGGCCACCACCGACCATGCGAAACACGCATTGTCCGCTGATCGCACATTAATCACCGCTCTCTTTGTTACAATTTTTTGCGGTAATATGATACGACATCCCGCGCGCATAGGATTATACTTGTTGATATTTACTGTCAAATCTATTATCCGCGACAATGCCCAACCGCTATCGCGTTCCTGGAACTCTTCTAGCGATGCTAGCGTGGGCTCGATTACGCGGCGCTCGTACCACTCGCGTACATCGGACGTGCAAAAGAGTTCAAAGTTTCTCGTGTTAATACTTTTATTGGCGCGCTTGTCACCGGACACAAATTCACCGTTGAAAACAGTCTTCACTTTTACACTGGCGTGTCTTTGTAGCACATTCTCCACGTTCTCGACTACAATGTCTTTGGCATTTTCCAAAAACTGACGCGGTTCGATGTGGTCTGCGTTAATTACCGCACCGGTCAGTATACGGCTATCGAACGCCGTATCGATTTCGCGCCAAACGAGTCTTTGCGCGTTATTGCCGCCGCCGCCGCTGCCACTAGGTATGGATCCACCACTAGGCATGGATTCACCGACATATCGTCTCTGCAAGCGCACCTTTGCACCCTCGAGTCGCGCTATTCTCGCCACCAGAGATTGTCTATGTCCAATCGAGAGACGCGGACGCTTGGCACGGCTGCGTTCTTCCAGCTCTTCGATAAACCGTTCGCACTCTTGCAGCCATCCGAAATATTCGCCCAAGTTAGCAACTTGGCGGGAACGCTCCAACAGGTCGCGCTCAATGTTCTCCATTTTTGTAAAAAATTCACTTATTACAAAAAAACTTCTTTGCACACTAAACTTTTTTTCTTGCACCTCGAATGAAGCGTGCGCTCGCCAGTGGTACTATGGCCCGGCAGCTGCATCGGTCCTCATTATATATCCCGATCATCCCTTTGTTCGTGGGGATGATGATGCAATTGTTAATTCGCGAGAAATATTTGTGCGATATCTTCGGAGAAAATTTAGATATCGCTGATAATTCTTAGAAATACATAGATAAGGCCGCCCGTTACCTTTCATTTCACCCCGTCGGATCGGATCGACACGCCGGATCGGATTAACATGTCGCAACCTGTACGGATCAACCCGCTTGATTGTCGGCGAACCTTTTGTTCTTAGTAATTCGCAGAATTATCTTATCAAACTTAGATATCCGATTGTCGGCGCTCAGCTTGGATTTGGATTTTGCGGCAGCCATTCGCAGAATTTTTATCTTATCAAATTTAGATGAAGAAACGCAACCCCCTTAGTAATAGATATCTGAATGTCGGCGCTCAGCTTGGATTCTGAAACGGCGGCAGCCATTCGCAGAATTTTTATCTTATCAAATTTAGATGAAGAAACGCAACCCCCTTAGTAATAGATATCTGAATGTCGGCGCTCAGCTTGGATTCTGAAACGGCGGCAGCCATTCGCAGAATTTTTATCTTATCTTCGGAGAAAATTTATGAAAACTTTGATACCGCTCAAGCTTATCTTTGATACCTTACAAAGACGCCGCTTATCTTTGATACCTTACAAAGACGCCGCTTATCTTGGATTCGAAAACTTAGCTTATCTTATCTTGGATTTTCGGAGAAAATTTATGAAAACTTTGATACCGCTCAAAGACGCCGCTTATCTTATCTTATCTTGTTTATGAATATATCAAGTAACATGATCCCCTTATCTTATCTTGTTTATAAATATATCAGGTAACATGATCCCCTTATCAGGTTATCTGATATGTTTATAAACAAAGATAAGCTTATCTACTGATAAGACCCCCTCCCCCGCGTGACGTCACCCCCCTCGCCCCCGATTCCCCCCCGCCCCTCACCCCCCCCCCCCTCATTGCCCCTGGTCTAGAACCCCCATAGTATAACTGCGTTGGACAAAGTGTATAAGCCTAAAAGGAAACTATGTTGAAAAAAAAAGATTTACCCCAAACAATAAAGTAGTTTTTATTTTTGCACGGATTTTTCAAACGACCCTCGTATAACAGAGAAAAGTATAGAATCAAAAAGATCTGAATAGCTCAGTTGGAAGAGCAGTCGCCCGGCAAGCGAAAGGTCTCGGGTTCGATTCCCGATTCAGCGACTTTCGGATCTATATTTTTCTCTCGCATTTATTTCCTTAGAGGGGAACAGGGGATGTATGGAATTAAATCTCTTGTAGAGATTATTCCAATTTTAAATCTTGGCCGTGTCCAAGTAAAAATTTGGTGCCTTGTGCACAGGTATTTAATTCTAACAAAAAAATTTAGTTTCGTTGGGATAACGCACTGTCATCCACGATTTAGCTCTTATTGCTTGTCTTACACTTTAAATTTATATTTATATTACAGAGCCTTGTTAAACTCTTAAATAAAATAATTTTTAAATAATTTTGTAATTGTATACAAATAAAATGTAATTTTATAATTTTTAATTTTACTCTTCTTCAACGTTTGCATAAATGTCAAAATATAGTCAAAACAAGTTTATGCATTGTATATTTATGTGGAATGTTTTCATTTATCTAATTTTGAACATAACATAATATATCAATCTTTAAATTAAAATCGATTTTCTTACCTATACACCTACGTGGACCATCTCCAAATGGAAGATGCACGCACATCGGCCTCTTGTGTCTGTTCTCCTCATTGAATCGCTCCGGATCAAATTTATCCGGATTGGGGAAATATTTTGGATCGTTATGCAAACCACGGACCGATATAAAGATCGGTGTATCTTTTTCGAGTACAAGGTTGGAATTTGGCATGTTATAAACTTCGGTAGTTGTACGTTGTAAATATTCTAATGGTGGGTACATTCTCAAAACTTCAAGGAACACCATTTCGAGGTACGATAATGACATGATCTAGAGTATTAAAGGTATATCTGTCATTCTTATATTTCAGTTGTGCATTACTGACGCTCTTCAGATTCGATGAAAAGCAAAAATAAATATCTTAATTGATACTTGTGTACCAACCATTTCATATGTAATTTTTCCATCACATTCAATAATCGCCTCAAAAATTTCTTTCCTCACTTTGTCCTGTATTTCAGGATGTAATGCAAGTTCGTACAACGTGAAAGACATCGTTGTCGAGGAGGTTTCGTAACCGGCCGCGAAGAAAATTCCAGCTTGCGCTAATAGATCGTCCCCATCAAATTCTAGAAATTAAAATTAAACCTTTGTATATTTGCCTCTTTTTGCTTGTCACGATTAACGTTAATTTTAATCTGCTTACTGAATCCTCCAATATCTTTGTCACCGTGATCATTTTTCAATTCGATAAGAATATCAATGAGATCATTTCTCGTCTTGCCGGATTCTATGCGTTGTGCGATCGCCTCCCAAAAAACTTTACGGAAAAATGCATCCGTCTGTTTGCCAAAAAACGTCAGACCAATCATACGACTTAACGTTGGCATGAAAACTGATATGAATATCTCAAAAGAACGAGCAGGCCTAAAGATCATGTTGCCGTGTCTGCAAAACTCAGCATCCGGATATTTGAAAGAATTCGTGTTGAGTCCAAAAGCGGTGCTACCAATCACATCCGTAGTAAACTTGGCAGATAATTCTTTTACATCTATTGTCTTTCCATCATCTGTCAACAATATTATATTATTTTGAAGAAACAATAATTTTCCGTATAGATAGTATATACTTATTGTGGAGGATATAGTATTATACTTATTGTGGAGGATATGCATTGCCAAAAAATTATAATTTCAAAATTTAAGATATAAAATATTGTTCCGAAAAGTCATAATACCGAAATTTAATAAGTAAGACAAAATATCGAAATTTTCATTTAGAGACAACAAGCTGTTCACACACCGGTATGTCAATACTTTGAAAAGATTATTTTCGTATAACATAAAGTTAATTTTTATTTATAATAAAATACAAAATAAAAATATTATTATTTTTATATTATGAATATTTTAGATTTTGAATTTACATACGTATATAATAATATGTATATTATATATGATATTTTATGTATATAATATAATATATATAATATATAAATATTATATTATATAATATTTACGATGATCATGCTTGCCACACCTTTTAAAGTACATACTTGTGCACGATAAAATGCGTGAGACAAATGCATATATAAATACGTACTTGCAAAATAAAAAAAACTTGTTTCATCGACATTTTTTAATATTTATGAAACAAAGTCATTTCCTATTTACGAGCATCGATTAATATACTTTAATTACAATGAATAAGGATTCTTCGAAAAGTTATTGGATCGATGACTAAAAAGAGGAGAGAAAATCCAAATTATTTATCAAAATTCGAAGTCAAGAGATTTTTTTATGACTTAACAACTCATCATAAATAAATTCGAAAACCGGGAAATAATTGTAATGACTCAATGATCAGTTATCTATGAGATACAGCTTCGCTTTACAATGAATCACCTTTTATATATTTTGCAACCGTATAGTTGACATAACAAGCATCGGTGTTATCATAGACAACACGATAGATTTAACACTAAAAGACACGATCATTCTGCCGATGGTCACGTTGAAAATATTCGATTATTTAAAGAACAATTAAAATATAAAATTGAAAGTAATTTCTGTGACATAAAACAATAAAGTTAAGAGTGGAAACATTTATTACAATATAATTACAAATACTCTTTAAATGTAAAAAATAAAATTTCTACCCGTGATAGAATACGACTTTTTACATTAAAACAAAATAAACAAAATTATCGACCCAACTGGCATAAAAATATCTTTATTATTACTAAGACATATTATTAAATCAAGACAACGTTTCGACCCTTGTTTTGGGTCCTTATCAAGTCTACAAAAAATACACTAATTAAGGATTATTTAATCATGGAACATCAATTTTTATACAATAATCATTAAATATAAACATAATTGCAATTTCAGCTTGACAATACATTGATAATTTAATAATTTCAACATATCTGAAATAGAAATTAAATTTAACTATTTAAAATACACATAACAAACATAAGTATAATACCATGTGTGAACTCAACCTTTCAACTAGATGGTAAAACAATAACTAAACTAAACACTTTATCACTCTATCATAAATATCATAAATCAAATTCTCAGTGTCTTTTTATAGGTTAATCGTGTTATTAAATTTTTTAATATACTAGATAACACAAGCGCGCGCTTCGCGCGTGCCAAAGAAATTTTACTCCGTAAGTGTACATAATTTTAATTTGCCAAAGTATTAACATAATTCTAATTCCCGGATTTCTATTATACATCATTGAATTAAACAACAGATGGTCTTACATAAGACCATAATCGCTTGCCGGGCGACATTTTCTCTTGCATTTATTTCCTTAGGGGAGAACAGGGGATGTATGGAATTAAATCTCTTGTAGAGATTATTCCAATTTTAAAATCTTGGCCGCGACCAAGTAAAATTTGGTGCCTTATGCACAGGTATTTAATTCTAACGAAAAAATTTAGTTTCGTTGGGACAACGCACTGTCATCCGCGATTTGGCTCTTATTGCCTGTCTTACACTTTAAATTTATTTTATTTAATTTATTAAAATCTGAAACATTATTTGTGTTACAAGTACAGAAAGTTGGCTATTGGTCACGAGTGCGGGTAAGCGTACGAGCCGAAGGCGAGTGCGCGTTTACCTGCACGAGTGGACAATAGCCAACTTCCATACGTGACACAAATACTATTTTGTATTACTATCAACCACGGTCGTATACACAGGTATCGAAACTCTCATGGTGGTGGTAAGACTCTTAATGTCATGATTTGTGGGTTCATAAATCGGTCGTTAATCGCAGAGCACTGTGATCGCTGAGTAAGGCCGGCGTCCCATGGAGCGGATTATGCGGAAGCAGAACCAGTGGATCGCCAATCACGGAATCGTTCCGATAGAACTTATTGATGAGCTCCATCGGAACGATTCCGTGATTGGCGATCCGCTGGTTCCGCTTCCGCGTAGTCCGCTCCATGGAACGCCGGCCTAAAGAGCTTATATCTGTACAAATTAACAGAAGCATATAAGTATATGCATAAGAAATTTTATTGATATTCTTGAAGTATTTTTAAGTTTTGTGGTTAAAAATAATATAATTTTTTATTGTAAATGCATGATGTTTTAAATATAATTTTATAAATATTTTTTAGATATAATTCTACCAGATAATAATCCTTAAGATTTGCCAGTAATAATTAATAAAAATCTTTCCTCATGGTAAAAGTAGCTCATTCAATCGAAATAAATTTGATGCGCGAACTTGTATGGTGTTGCCTTACATTAGAGATTTGAGCGAGAATATTACGCGTTGCATTAATAAAAATGGAATTGATGTAGTATATACCGTTTCAAAAAAATTAGACACACTGATAAAAAGAGGAAAAAATAGGATAGACAACTTAAAAAGAACCGATGTCGTGTATAAAATTGAATGTGCGAATTGTGATTCTACGTATATTGGACAGACAAAGAGACATTTAGAAACGCGCATCAAAGAACATAGAAATAATATCAAAAAAGACACTACATTGCATTCAGTCGTTAGTTTGCATCGGACTTGCAACGATCATGAGTTCCGTTGCGATTCTCCGGTGATCTTGCATCAAGAAAAACAAACAAGAAAAAGAGAAATTGCAGAAATGTTTTATATAAAAAAACAAAGTAAAAAGCATTAATTTCCAGAAAGATACGGAGAATTTTAGTGGGATTTATGATCGTGTTCTTGACGCTATTTAAATTATTTTTATTTTTATCTATTTATTTATTTATTTGACTTTGTTATGAGGTTTAAGATTGCAAAAGACACATTAGTTTTGTCTCGATTTTCTTAACGCGTAGTGACTAAGATTCTTACTAACTGTTAACATCTATTTATTTCTTGCTTACTTCTGTCAATTCTACATTGTTCATTAAAACAATGATGAATATTGTCGGTGATATGCAGTGAATTTGATTTACTGTATTAATTTATTATGCATTTACGTTTGGTATGTAACATATTTTTGTATATGAATTTATAATTATTGTTGCAATGAAATGTATTAAAATTATAATTATTTTTATGTAACTTTTTATAGATTTACTTGAAAAGGGCTGCAATGACAGCCGAAATGTTGTATTTTAACTAATTATTTATAATAAATGATTGCCAGTTTGGTCGATTTTTACGATGAGGAAAGATTTTTATAATTCTACCATATCGCATATTGTTCGATAGCAGAGCAAAAACGCGAGCGATAAGTGTCAAGAGAGAAGTGCGCGACAAGGAAAAGGACGTTTTCGCAAAAGCGATTAATTAGAGAGTCGATTTTTAGACGCATACAATGTATATTTAAGACGGACACTATTTACAGGCTATTTACACTGGTTAAATAAACCGTAGTTTAATACGTGAATCCGCGAGCTACGGAGAAGGCGTTGCGTTAGTTGCTGGCTATACGCGAGCTACGTAAAATCAGAAACGCGCCGAAATCGTACTTGCACTTGCGACAGATATGCTTCTAATTCTGAGAGCGACTATATCCCGGTCGATCTGAGGTGCCCTTTTATAGCAACGTTTTTCGAGAAGATTCTAGATGCCTTTATAGAATTACATGTTATTATTTTAGAATTGTCTCGAAGGACATTAGCGTATTATTTTTCGTAGAGAGAATGTTGTTGTTTACAGTTCTCATATTAGCGCTTGTTATAGGCGCTTTGGACTGTATACGCGCGGTGTCGCGATTGGCAAAGATAATCCGCGGTAATTTTGCCTAAATTCGACTTGCACTAGGGCGTTTTTAAACACATATCAATATCAATAAAAATATGATTAATATATATTTTTATTATATATATTTGCACATATGCAAATATTTTCAAGAATTGTACATAAATAACAAAAATATCTGTGTATTAAATAATATATTTATATATTATTACACGTTATATATTTATATGTTATTACGCATACACCTTTTTACAAACAATTTTAAACATTGCTTAGTTTAGACATTTTTCGTTGATGTTCGAAAATCGAACGTCAAAAAGCTGAAAAGTCTTAAAAAACATTATTAATTAAAATTCATGCAGGCCTTTCATTCACATGCAACATGCATCATACTTAATTTTATATTAATATTATTTTCAAATAGCGCTCGGCCGCACAGATATACGTATACCCCGCGCCTGCGAACAGAAAGCGCTTTCGTCAAATCTCATATAATAGTAAACACCGCGGTCGCGCGAGAGGAGATACAATTTAGTTCCCGATAATAACAAAACGACTATTTTCCTGAAAGTAAACAATTACACTAAACGCTCTTTCGTCCTCAGCCGAACGATAAAATTAAGAAAATCTTTCTAGACTATTCTAGAAATACGGGTCTATATAAACCTCCTCTCTCGTGATCGCGGTGCTCTTTCCGATTGCTCGTCGCGAATAGAGTGTGCTTCTACTTTACGAAAAAGATCGCTTGTCTTTTTCGGTTTTCTCGTCTAATTACCGTTGCTAGCGGAACATTCAGTAATTTATCTTCGACCCGGCTTTTCTCTCGTTTATTGCATTCTTTTCTAATACGTTCGACTCGGCTATCTTTTGGTAAATTCTGTGCGGTTAAACAATTGTATTTTTTGTTAATAGTTGAAATATAATTTTTGTTAACGATACGCGTATGTCGAGTGTAGTGCCTATCTATCGTCTCGCTTCCGATCTTCCTTTCCCGCTATCCATTGTGCACAGTTGAATAATAGATTTTTTTGTACTTTTTGGTTTTCTTGATAAGTAAACTGACGGATTCTTAATCGGATGTAATAGAACACAGCGTAAGATAAAATGTTTGAACCGTGATCTTTACAGGAAAATGTAAATTCATAATTATCTAATACCTAGATAGCCACAGTAATTATTATGACATTATTTTGATAACCAGTTCGAATATTAATACTTCAGTTTCGCAATTAGTTAATATGAAAACACGAGGTTTGATTCATGCAAATTTATATTTTTTTAATTTAATTAATATGTTGAACAATGTTTTTCAAAATACGCGTTTAATTCAAATGTTTTTGATTTAACGGTAGATGAAGTACCCAGATAGCCACAGTAATTATTATGACATCATTTCCCAGCAAATACAAAGTAACAATTACAAAACATTAATGTTACATTTTTCCTCTCAATAATATAACTGTTACGTACAAGCCATGTTATATTGCAGTTATATTGTTGAGTGGGAAATTGTATAATAACATTGATGTTATGTAATATAATCTCTAAAAACTCACCTTTAAAAAAAGGTAAAAAAAGGCGACCAGTTAAGGGCACGCCATTAACAAAAATTATCCATTGCAAACCCATGTAGAATCGTACCCATTGCAAACCTATGTAGAATCCTATGAAAAATTAAACATTGCAAACTCATGTAGAATCCTATGAAAAATTAACCATTGCAAACCCATGTAGAATTGTATTAAAAATTATCCATTGCAAACTTATGTAGAATCCTACATTGCAAACCCATGTACAATAGAATTGTATGAAAAATTATCGATTATAAACCCATGTACAATCGTAACAAAAGTTGTAACGGCGTGGCCGTTACTAACGCCTCGCGGGCCGATCACCCGCCCGCCACTTAAGGCTATGGCGCCTAAGGCGCCCCTAAGCACAAAAACATAACTGATACACGGGTCACCCTACCCCAGGGGCGCCCCACTACAACCCCCAGAGGCGCCCACTACGACGCCGGCGTTACCCCCACCACAGCCTCGATAGAGAGTGGGGGAACCGCCGGCAGGGTATATAAGCCGGCTCGACGGATGAGCCGGCACCAGTCCTGTTCCGG
Organism: Nylanderia fulva; assembly: GCF_048542155.1. Lineage (NCBI taxonomy): Eukaryota > Metazoa > Arthropoda > Insecta > Hymenoptera > Formicidae > Nylanderia > Nylanderia fulva. Next base: position 214,513 of record NW_028190654.1, on the reverse strand, counting down.
ACCTCCTAGCCAGGCAACGGGCTTCTCGTTGTTACGCCGGGTTTCTCGGTTTCTGGCCTCCTACCTTTAGTATCGGGCAACGGGTTTCTCGTTGTTACGCCGGGTTTCCCGGTTTCCGGTCTCTTCCTGCTATACACCGGGTGACGGGTTTCTCGTCATTACGCCGGGTTTCCCGGTTTCCGGTCTCTTCCTGCTACACGCCAGGCAACGGGTTTCTCGTTGTTACGCCGGGTTTCCCGGTTTCCGGTCTCTTCCTGCTACACGCCGGGCAACGGGTTTCTCGTTGTTACGCCGGGTTTTCCGGTTTCCGGTCTCTTCCTGCTACACGCCGGGCAACGGGTTTCTCGTTGTTACGCCGGGTTTCCCGGTTTCCGGTCTCTTCCTGCTACACGCCGGGCCGGGCAACGGGTTTCTCGTTGTTACGCCGGGTTTCCCGGTTTCCGGTCTCTTCCTGCTACACGCCGGGCAACGGGTTTCTCGTTGTTACGCCGGTTTCCCGGTTTCCGGTCTCTTCCTGCTACACGCCAGGCAAGGGGCCCCCCTCCTTCCTCCCCCCCCCAGTTATTACGTGGTGTATGTTCCGCGGGGTGCCTTTAGTGTACTATGGCGAAAGGCCCCCAAAAAAAAAACAAACTGATACAGGGACCCACCCCGGGGGGCCCCCCACTACCCCCCCCAGAGGCCCCCCACTACGACCCCGGCTTTACCCCACCAAGCTCGAGGTAGAGTGGGGGAAACCCCCGGCGGGTAAAAAGCGGCTCGAGGATGAGCCGGCCCCCAGTCTGTTCCGGACCTCCTAGCCGGCAACGGGTTTTCTCGTTTTTACGCCGGGTTGGGTTTTTGGGCTCCTCCCTTAGTATGGGAAAAGGGTTTCCCCTTTTGGGTTTACCCCGGGTTTTTCCGGTTTCCGGTTTTTTTTTTTTTTTTCCCGGTTTTTTCCTGTTACCGCCGGGAACGGGTTTCTCTTTTTTACCCCGGGGTTCCCCCGGGTTCCCGGTCTTTCCTGTTCACCCGGGCAAGGGGTTTTTCTCGTTGTTACGCCGGGTTGGGTTTTCCCGTCTTTCCCTGTCCCCGGGGGGAAAGGGGTTTTCTGTTTACGCCGGGTTTCCTCCCGGGTTTCTCTTCCGTACAGGGGGGGGCAAGGGGTTTTTCTCGTTGTTACGCCGGGTTTCCCGGTTTCCGGTCTCTTCCTGCTACACGCCGGGCAACGAGGTTTCTCGTTGTTACGCCGGGTTTCCCGGTTTTCGGTCTCTTTCCTGCTATACACCGGGTGACGGGTTTCTCGTCATTACGCCGGGTTTCCCGGTTTCCGGTTTCTTCCTGCTATAGGCTATACGCCTCCGTACACCGTATCTCTAAGTTATACCGGGTAATTTGTAAATCTTTTCCGGACACCGCTACAGGCTATACGCCTCCGTATTTTGTTTATACCGGGTAGTCAATAAGTTTTCTATTTAGGCTTTATGCCAACAAACGTTTTGTTTACTTGTTTCTTTTGGGAATAAACCAAAGCATTGTTAATAAGGAATAAGCGGAGTCTGAATCTCCCCCTTCCTCCCGAATCCTGGAACCGGCGAGCCGATCCGCGGCGTCGGGAAAGGTGAACCGTTACATGGCGCCCGAACAGGGACCTGCCCAGTGGAGATCCCCGACTCGCTTAAGCCTATCCAGATGCCCGCGTGGGTAAATCAATTATCAAAATCCGAAGCTATTGCCTTGGCCAAAAGACACGGAATCGATAGCCAAGGAAACTTTAGACGAGGTCCGCCGACGCCTCCGCCGATTTGTCGGGCAAAACCCCGCGCTATTTCGAACTCACCTATCTGTGTCCACTATCAACGTCGAAATGGCCACCGGAAGCCCAACCAAAGACGAAGAAGCTACCACCCCGACACCTGTTGAACCGGCCAGGATCATGGATCAGATTCGAAAATGGGGGTGCCACTTCGAGGGCAAGGACCCCCTGGCATTCTTCGAGCGTACGGAAGAGCTGTGCCTGGGCTACGGCTACACCGACGCCCAGATGCTGTTAGGGCTACCCGAACTCTTACGGGGAGACGCCCTGCTGTGGTATCGCAACATCCGCGATACCATAGCCAGCTGGGCCGACTTTCGCCAAGCTGTCCGCCAGCAATACCTGCCAAGCGCGTATGAGAGACAGATGAAAAGGACGATCCAGGGACGTCAACAACGCCCTAAAGAGTCCTTCCAAAAATACGCCACCGAGGTCCTGACCATGATGCGGCGCGCCGGGAGATATTCACCCCTAGATCAACTGGAACAGCTCTACGAAAACATGGATCCGGAGTACCAATTGTACATCCGTCGGTCGGACGTGCTCAGCGTCGGGGATCTGAGCATCCGAGCCACCGAATACGAAGAGGCCGACCGCCGGAGACAGGAACGACGAAGGGACGTGCCGCAAAGCCACACCCCGGTCGTAGCTTCCGCGGTCTACAGTCGGGAGGAATGTTGCTGGAGGTGCAAGCAACGAGGACATACACGCCTGCACTGCCAGCGACCTCCGAAGAAATTCTGCTCGAGATGTGGCAAGGACGGGGTCCTCACCCGTGACTGCCACCCCCCGACGGGAAACAGGGTGCGGGCCGGAGACGTCGCGGCCGTCGTCCAGCCCGACTCGGCCTAAAATACAACCCGAGACCGCACCTCCGGATCCAGATCGCCGGTCAACATTTGTGGGGCCTCCTCGATTCCGGCTCAGAGATCTCATTCGTAAACGCTGAAACGGCCCGCCGAATCAACCGCACACCGTCTATCCCAGATCTCAAGGCAGCCCAGATACGCCTGGCCGACGGGACGCAAGTCCCCATTGCCGAGACCATTGAAGCAACGGTCAGGTTACGAGGAAAATCGTACCGCCACCGCTTCTCCGTACTACCACAACTAGACAACGCCGTACTAATAGGCATAGACCTCTGGGCGAAATTAGGAGTCGAGCTGCGCCCGCCGCCCAGACCTGTCACCGAGACAACAACCAAAGATGGAATCGCGACAGCCAGTATCAGCCCAGGAACTACCAGCGAGGCGCTAAGGCTACAGGCCTTTCTAAATAACGAACTTCCAAAGTTCGAATCGGTCCACGGCCCGACCGACAAAGCCACGCACCAAATTCGGCTAAAACCGGGGCCGCCCATTAAACAACGATATCGGCCCCGTAATCCGGCCATGCAAGCCGTGATCGACCAAGAGGTCCAAAAGATGGAAGCCGAAGGAGTCATCGAGCCCTCCACCAGCGCCTGGAGCTCTCCGATAGTGCTGGCAAAGAAGAAAGACGGGACCTACCGATTTTGTATAGACTTCCGCCGATTAAACGCGGCCTCCGAGAAAGATGCATACCCGCTGCCTCACATTGCCGCCACCTTGGATAAGCTACGAGGCGCACACTACTTGTCCACGTTGGACCTACGCAGCGGGTATTGGCAAGTGCCACTAACTCCGGAGAGCCGCCCCGCAACCGCCTTCACGGTGCCAGGGAGAGGGCTGATGCAGTTCCGCGTCATGCCATTCGGACTGCATTCAGCACCGGCCACCTTCCAACGGCTGCTCGACACCGTGCTAGGACCCGAATTAGAGCCACACGTCCTCGTCTACTTGGACGACATAGTTGTCGCATCCCGTACTTTCGAGAAGCACCTAGGCCACTTGGCCGAAGTCTTTCGCCGCCTCCGTGACGCCCGACTCCGTCTCAACCCAGAAAAATGTCACTTCTGCCGGCCAAGTCTCCGGTACCTCGGACACGTTATCGATCGGCACGGAATCCGGACGGACCCAGAGAAAGTGCGAGCCATTACCGATTGGCCTGCCCCCACGACCTTCCGCAGGGTTCGGCAATTTCTGGGGGTAGCGTCATGGTACCAGGCCGATTCATCGCTGACTTCTCCACTATCGCCGCCCCTCTCACTCGACTCACTAAAAAGAGAGCGCGCTGGATCTGGGCAAAAGAAGAAGAAACCGCGTTCCGGAAACTAAAACAGGCCTTAACCACCGCACCTGTCCTCGCCTGTCCAGATTTTGCGCGAACCATTTCTACTACAAACCGACGCCAGCGACCACGGGTTAGGGGCCGTATTAACCCAACACCTCGGCGAAGGAGAGCGGGTTATCGCGTACGCCAGCCGGACCCTCAACGCAGCCGAGAAGAATTATAGCGCTACCGAACTAGAGTGCTTGGCTGTCGTGTGGGGTATACGCCGGATGCGGGATTACCTCGAGGGCTACCGATTCACCGTCGTGACCGACCACCAAGCTTTAAAGTGGTTACAACACATCGAGGCCCCTACCGGACGACTAGCCCGCTGGATGTTCGAATTACAACAACATGATTTCGACATCCAGTAACCGGCGCGGGACACTTAACCAGGTGGCAGATGCTCTCTCCCGCCTCCCGGAAGCTTGGCGGTGACCCGGCCGAAATGCCGGTGGTACCACCGTAAACTAGCCGAAGTACGGAGACATCCGACCGATCACCCGGACTATAAAATCCAGGATCAACGATTGTACAGGCATATACTCCACGATCTGGACTTCCGGGAAACACCAGCCGAAGAGCAATGGAAGCAGTGCGTGCCTACAGACCAACGACCCGCCCTGCTTCAGCGAATGCACGACGACCCGGCCGCCGGGCACCTGGGCATTTCCAAAACATTGGCTCGGGTGGCCCAGCTATATTACTGGCCCGGCATGTTTCGGGAGATTGCCCGGTACGTCCGAGGGTGCGCTAATTGTGCGCGGCATAAGGCCAGTCAACGACGACCGGCTGGACGGATGATGGCCACCCCCGTCCGCGCACCATGGGAACAAGCCGCCGTAGACCTGATCGGTCCCCTGCCTCGATCCACTAGCGGCCATACCTGGCTATTAACCATACAAGACCGGTTCAGTAAGTGGATCGAGATGGTCCCGCTTAGAAAAGCCACCGCCGTAGCCGTAGCCCGAGCACTCACCGACCGCCTGATATACCGGCACGGGTGTCCGGTCGCCCTGGTGTCCGATAACGGGACTCAGTTCGTCGCGCAACGCATTAAGGCCTTGCTAGCCTCCTACGGATACAACATCGGACATCCCCCGTGTACACTCCGCAATGCAATCCGGTAGAGCGAGCGAACCGTACGGTTAAAACAATGATCAGCCAGTACGTAGGCCGGCGGCACAAAGACTGGGACGAGCGAATCCCCGCCTTACAGTTCGCCATCAACACCGCCCGACATGAGGCCACCGGATACACTCCGGCCTACATCCTGCACGGCCGAGAGCTCGCCCGCCCACATCCAGAGGATCGACCAGGAACCGCACCAGCACCAGGACCAAGCACCCGCCAGACTCAGTTGGAGGACGCCTACAAGGTGGTCCGAATCCACCTCGCCCGGGCCTTCCAGCGGCAAGAGAAACCGTACAACCTACGGCGACGAGACTGGCGACCGCAGCTGGGCGAACGCGTCTGGAAACGCGACCGTCCCCTGTCCAGCAAGGCCAACGCGTTCAACGCCAAGCTGGCCCCCGAAGTACAGCGGACCGATGACTGTCCGGAGGATCGTATCCCCCCGTAATCGTTGACCTCAAGGACGCCCGAGGACGATGGCACCGCCACATCCATGTGCAGGACCTCAAGGCGGCATCCGAGGAAGAGGACGAGGAAACCATCGGGGCGTAGGACCGGGCCAGCCGCCGTGATTCCTCCAGCGCCATACCGCCCACGCCACTCGGAAGTTCCGAGCCACCTCCCCTACTGGACGGTGGATAATACGGTTCGCCGTTTCGGCCGACCACGTACGATCCGCCGTCTAGAGAGGGGGTGTAGTGTTAACGGGCGTGGCCGTTACTAACGCCTCGCGGGCCGATCACCCGCCCGCCACTTGAGGCTATGGCGCCTAAGGCGCCCTAAGCACAAAAACATAACTGATACACGGGTTACCCTACCCCAGGGCGCCCCACTACGACGCCGGCGTGTACCCCCACCACAGCCTCGATAGAGAGTGGGGGAACCGCCGGCAGGGTATATAAGCCGCTCGACGATGAGCCGGCACCAGTCCTGTTCCGGACCTCCTAGCCAGGCAAACGGGCTTCTCGTTGTTACGCCGGGTTTCCTCGGTTTCTGGCCTCCTACCTTTAGTATCGGGCAACGGGTTTCTCGTTGTTACGCCGGGTTTCCCCGGTTTCCGGTCTCTTCCTGCTATACACCGGGTGACGGGTTTCTCGTCATTACGCCGGGTTTCCCGGTTTCCGGTCTCTTCCTGCTACACGCCGGGCAACGGGTTTCTCGTTGTTACGCCGGGTTTCCCGGTTTCCGGTCTCTTCCTGCTACACACGCCGGGCAACGGGTTTCTCGTTGTTACGCCGGGTTTCCCGTTTCCGGTCTCTTCCTGCTACAACACGCCGGGCAACGGGTTTCTCGTTGTTACGCCGGGTTTCCCGGTTTCCGGTCTCTTCCTGCTACACAACGCCGGGCACGGGTTTCTCGTTGTTACGCCCGGGTTTCCCGGTTTCCGGTCTCTTCCTGCTACACAACGCCGGGCAACGGGTTTCCCGGTTTCCGGTCTCTTCCGGCTACAAACACGCCGGCAACGGGTTTCTCGTTGTTACGCCGGGTTTCCCGGTTTCGGTCTCTTCCTGCTATACACCGGGTGACGGGTTTCTCGTCATTACGGCCAGGGTTTCCCGGTTTCCGGTTTCTTCCTGCTACAGGCTATACGCCTCCGTACACCGTATCTCTAAGTTATACCGGTAATTTGTAAATCTTTTCCGGACACCGCACAGGCTATACGCCTCCTTATTTGTTTATACCGAGGTAGTCAATAAGTTTCTCTATTTAGGGCTTTATGCCAACAAACATTTCGTTTATACCGAGTAGTCAATAAGTTTCTCTATTTAGGGCTTATGCCAACAACATTTCGTTTATACCGAGTAGTCAATAGTTTCTCTATTAGGCTTTATGCCAAGCAATCATTTTGTTTACTTGTTTCTTTTTGAATAAACCAAAGCATTGTTAATAAGGAATAGAGCGAGTCTGATCTCCCCCTTCCTCCCGAATCCTGGAACCGGGCGAGCCGATCCGCGGCGTCCGGGAAAGTGTGAACCGTTACAATATTTATAATAATTCACATCATATCGGTGCTTAAAAATTACATAGGCACACAAAAAACAAAAGTGGTATGTCCGAAAAACTAGATTCCCTACGCCTTGGTTTTTTGTCCTCTGAATCTCTAAATCCGTTTAACTCCATCAAGTCCCAGTTTTTTATAATCTAAAAAAATATGAAATTCGGGGTAAATTCGACTTTATATGAAGAAATTATGTAACTTTTGGCTGAAATTTAATGGAAACGTTATAGACCGATGATATATAGTATGTCGGTGTACTGAACTATCATGCCTATTTATATAAAGATATTTGCATACCTTCTTGAAATACGAGATCAACAGCAAGAAGGAAGCTATATTACCGTGAGTGCGCTCTCTCTTGCTCTCAAACGTTCTGTGTAAAGGCATTCGTTTTTTTCGCTTTCTCGCTCTTTGTAGTATATCTCTTTTCACTGTCCAGTAATAGTCAGCCATCATATTTTACATTCCACCTTCCTTGATATCGACATTCCATTTTTCTGATATCTTGATGGAATCGTTCTTCTTGCTCTTCGCTATAATCACCGAGATTTTCTGAGAACCAATCGAGATGCGAATCCAAGAAATGTATCTTCAAATTCATCAGACATCCTAATTCCTTAAAGTTTTTCAATCATTTTTCCCACCAAGTTCTTATAATCTGGATTTCTGTGATTTCTTAAAAAATTTCCGACAACGTTTTGAAATTAAGCCATGCTTTTTTTTGACATCATTCATTTTTGTAGCAAAGATCCCATCTCTTTTAACAATGTATGAATTTGAGGGCCGTTGAATATTTCTTCTTCAATTTAGCGTCAGAGATGTTAGGAAACGTTGTCCTATGTAGCGAAAACAATCACCTTCTTTGTTTTAAAGCATTTACGTATTGCTTCATTATAAACCAAGTTTTATATGGAGAGGCGGAGGAAGTAAAACTTTTGATTTGTCATCACGATTTTCTTGATTATCTTCATGCATCCAGGTTCATTGTGTTCTTTTCTGGCCATATTTTATTCTCTTTTAGAGCAGTTGTCATCGCCCGTACTGTTCATCAGTCAGCAGTTTCAGTACCCAAGTAGTAAACTAATGTCACCAAAAAAACGTCAAAATGATGTCATTTTGCTACCTGGGTAGTTTCTATCCGAACATGACTTCATCATGTAATGGATGCAAGAAGTATTCAACTTCTTATAGATTGGAAAAATAGTAAACATAAACACAAGATCATTGTGATTTTTACGGCACGAAGACAATCGATGGTCCATTTTTTATTCATCGCATCCAAATAAAGAGTGCACTATTTACAGTAAATATAGCTTCCTTCTTGCTGTTGATCTCGTATTTTCAAGAAGGTATGCAACGATCTCATAGTATTGTAACGGTTTCAACCTTTCCCGACGCCGCGGATCGGCTCGCCGGTTCCAGGATCGGGAGGAAGGGGAGATTCAGACTCGCTTATTCCTTATAACAATGCTTTGTTTATTCAAAAAAGAAACAAGTAAACAAAATATTTGTTGCCATAAGGCCTAAATAGAGAAACTTATTGACTACTCGGTATAAACAAAAATGTTTGTTGGCATAAAGCCTTAAATGGAGAAACTTATTGACTACTCGGTATAAACAAAAATGCGGGAGGCGTATAGCCTGTAGCGGTGTCTGTCGGAAAAGATTTACAAAATTACCCGGTATAACGTAGAGATACGGTGTACGGAGGCGTATAGCCTATAGCAGGAAGAGAAACCAGAAACGGGAAACCCGGCTCGTAATGACGAGAAACCCGTCACCGGTGTATAGCAGGAAGAGACCGGAAACCGGGAAACCCGGCGTATACAACGAGAAACCCGTTGCCCGGCGTGTAGCAGGACAAGAGACCGGAAACCCGGGAAACCCGGCGTAACAACGAGGAAACCCCGTTGCCCGGCGTGTAGCAGGAACGAGACCGGAAACCGGGGAAACCGGCGTAATACGAGAAACCCGTTGCCCGGCGTTTGTAGCAGGAAGACGGACCGGAAACCGGGAAACCCGGAGTAACAACGAGAAACCCGTTGCCCGGCGTTTTGTAGCAGGAAGAGACCGGAAACCGGGGGAAACCCGGCGTAACAACGAGAAACCCGTGTGCCCGGCGTGTAGCAGGAAGAGACCGGAAACCGGGAAACCCGGCGTAATGACGAGAAACCCGTCACCGGTGTATAGGCAGGGAAGAGACCGGAAACCGGGAAACCCGGCGGTAACAACGAGAAACCGTTGCCCGATACTAAGGTAGGAGGCCAGAACCGAGAAACCCGGCGTAACAACGAGAAGGCCGTTGCCTGGCTAGGAAGTCCGGAACAGGACTGGTGCCGGCTCATCCGTCGAGCCGGCTTATATACCCTGCCGGCGGTTTCCCCACTCTACATCGAGGCTGTGGTGGGGGTTCTTGGTAACGCCGGCGTCGTAGTGGGCGCCTCTGGGGGTTGTAGTGGGGCGCCCCTAGGGCAGGGTGACCCGTGTATCGCTTATGTTTTTGTGTTTAGGGGCGCCTTAGGCGCCATAGCCTCAAGTGGCGGGCGGGTGATCGGCCCGCGAGGCGTTAGTAACGGCCACGCCGTTACAGTATAAATAGGTATGATAGTTCAATACACCAATATATATCATCGGCATATACCATTTCCATTAAATTTCAGCTGAGAGTTGAATGATTTTTCCATATAAAGTCGAATTTACCCGAAATTTCATATATTTTGAGGTTATAAAAAATTGGGATCTGATGGAGTTAACGGACCTCGGATTTTGATTCAGAGCACCAACAACCAAGGAGTAGGGGGGTCTCTCGGACATACCACTTTTGTTTTTTTGTGTAACAGTGTTATTATTATATTATATAGATCAATCAGCTCTACCGGACACTATTGCAGTTTCTATCATGGCTCTTGGCGAAGGCTGGCACAATTATCATCACATTTTCCCTTGGAATTACAAAACAGCGGAATTTGGAAATTATGGGTTAAATTTTACCACAAGCATTTATCGACTTCTTTATTTATTTAGGTTTAGCTTACGATTTAAAAACTGCATCCGCCGACATGATAAAAAAACGTTCTCTTCAAAGCAATGAAAATAAGAGTTTACTAACTAATCGTGCGAAATTAAAGGATCCCTCGACTGTCTATATTAGTAACAAAATTACGATTTTTCATATTTTTAGTCTTTTGTTGCATTAATTTGACAAAATTAAAATCTTTCTTCAAGATTGCAATACATATCAACGATCCCAAGAAAACTCCAATTTTATATGAAAAACGAGAAATGAATACGAAATTACAGTTTTTCTTATCTATTATATCTTAGTATGGCGTTTCGAATTGCAAATAAACTGTCAAATCATAATGTGTTTTATGACTTTCCACGGTTAGATCCGCATGTGATCCTCTTTTCTTAACCTCTTAGCTTCTTTTTCTTCTCCATTACCTTCCATTTTTGGTTCCTCTTTCTCCAATTTTATCATAACTATCTCCCTTTCGCCATCTTTTTCTCCAGCCCTTCCAATCTCCTCTTCATTCCTTCTATATTCTCCTTTAACTCCTTCTCTTCTCTCCATTTTTCCATTTTGCTCTCTGTAGTTCTCTTCTTAGCTTCTCCATCTCTCCTCTTATCCTTTCCTTCTGCTTTTTTTATTTCCTTATTCAATTTCCCCATCATCTCTTTCAATTCCTGTCACATATCTTGAATTAGTCTCCCTTTGCTCATCCCTTCCTTTCTCTGGTGATCTCACTATTTTATTATTTTTTTAAAAGTCTTCACGCCCTCCTTTCTGTGCTCTTTTCCTCCAGCTCCCTTTTTTCTTTTCAATAAATTCTCTATACTTTCTAAGCTACCACTTCTTTCTTTTCTTTTTTAACTTTATAGCTTCATCTGTAAAATCTTGTAAAAACAAATTAACATCATTAGGTTTTTCATAACCATGATAGATACCTATCACAGATATATATTGTGGATATTCAGATATTGAGCATAATATTGGATATATCTGACTACTGGAACTTTTCCTTAAAGGCAAACCATCAATATTAATAAACAAATTAATTTTTTCTGGCTGTTTTTCTAACAAATTAATTAAATTTTGAACTGCAAATTGAATTTCCATGTGTACATAAGTGCCTGAACCTACAGATTTGTAGGGTACATGTCGAGGAGTACAAAGTAAAGTTCTGGGATCTTGAGGCAAAAAAATATTTGTTCCTAATTTTAATAAATTTAATAAACTTCGTAAGGCGTTATGTGAAATATTATATGATATTGCCCATAATCGTAATTTATTAATAAAATTATTACTTTGATTATGTAAATTTTGATTTTCTATATTTTGTTGTGATATTGGAGTATCATTTTTAATAACATTATCAGAGTTATCAGAAGATAAGCTATATAAGTCATGTAAAACATTAAAGCAATCTGTATTAAAACAGTCCTCTGTTTTATAAGTACTATTACATTGGAAATCTGTATTTTTTGTAATTAAAACATCATTTATACAATCATATTTAGAATTATTACAATTCTCCTGTGATAATGTAAAACATGTTGCGCTTTCTCTTTTAACATTTCTATAAAAAGTCGCTTTACTACGACGTTTCATTATATTTGTTCTTGGAAAAATTAATGTGGGATTCTTAATGATAAATTAATTGTTAAAAGAGCTTGTAAGAAATCAAAGGTTAGAAAATCTATCACTGTAACAAATAATACAACGTGAGGAAATGATAATAATATTTATTGTTTTTAATAACAATTAATATTTACTTACCTTCTCAATAAGAGCTTCTTTTTCTGTACAAGCTTACACACTTTTTATTTATCGTACACTATATACTATGAACGGACTCAACGGACTGTATGTACTTAATAATAAAAGCAGAAAAGAGATAATGAATAATTGCTCCTTCTTCTGTAATTTCTGAACGCCATCTACATCTTAAATACATTTGAATATTCTGTGAACATTTATGGAATATAAACAATATATTCTTATAGCTGATTTTAACATGTTCTAGGTAGATTTATAGATTATTCTTTATAAACAAGGATATTCTATAGAGATGTATAGATGATTCTTTGAGAATATTCTCAAAAAAATATTTTTGATGCTACATAGAATATTCATGCAATATTTGTGTGTTATCTGGGAATAAAACTTAAATTAATCTAAAATTATAAAAATAAACTCGAAAGTTAAAACAAATGAGAAAGCAAACGTTTCAATCCAATTTTTCGGATCTTCTTCAGCGCAGTACAAAAAGCAAAATTAAAATCACCAAAGTCTAAATATTTTTAACGTATAAACGTTTTCTCATTAATTTTCTCATTACACCTCACTAATTATAATATCCAAAATCAAGTGCGTTATAAAACAATAATCTAACACATGGTATAAAAAAATGCTAATAAAAACTTACATATATTTATGATGTGACAATATTTTAATTGTAACAGTAACAAAAGTGACGCTAGTGTAATCCTCATGTCAATACAATGTCGTCAATATATCTAAAGTAAATCGGGGGTGTGAATTTTAACAATTTTGATTGAATTTTGATGAAATTAGTCAGGTGTAATGAGAAAATTATTTTGATTTATAGGATGCGTTTAATATTTTATATTTTAACACCTGCCAACCTCGTAGTCAGAAAACTAGAGAGGATCGCTTCTCACAGTAACGTAAATATGATGGCTCAGTGAGAGTCATATTAATGTTAATCTTACGACGTTTTATTTCGTTTACTAATGTAACCGCGTTTAAATATGTTTATTAGACGTTTATACGTTAAAAATATTTAGACTTTGGTGATTTTAATTTTGCTTTTTGTACTGCGCTGAAGAAGATCCGAAAAATTGGATTGAAACGTTTGCTTTCTCATTTGTTTTAACTTTCGAGTTTATTTTTATAATTTTAGATTAATTTAAGTTTTATTCCCAGATAACACACAAATATTGCATGAATATTTTATGTAGCATCAAAAATATTTTTTTGAGAATATTCTCAAAGAAATCATCTATACATCTCTATAGAATATCCTTGTTTATAAAGAATAATCTATAAATCTACCTAGAACATGTTAAAATCAGCTATAAGAATATATTGTTTATATTCCATAAATGTTCACAGAATATTCAAATGTATTTAAGATGTAGATGGCGTTCAGAAATTACAGAAGAAGGAGCAATTATTCATTATCTCTTTTCTGCTTTTATTATTAAGTACATACAGTCCGTTGAGTCCGTTCATAGTATATAGTGTACGATAAATAAAAAGTGTGTAAGCTTGTACAGAAAAAGAAGCTCTTATTGAGAAGGTAAGTAAATATTAATTGTTATTAAAAACAATAAATATTATTATCATTTCCTCACGTTGTATTATTTGTTACAGTGATAGATTTTCTAACCTTTGATTTCTTACAAGCTCTTTTAACAATTAATTTATCATTAAGAATCCCACATTAATTTTTCCAAGAACAAATATAATGAAACGTCGTAGTAAAGCGACTTTTTATAGAAATGTTAAAAGAGAAAGCGCAACATGTTTTACATTATCACAGGAGAATTGTAATAATTCTAAATATGATTGTATAAATGATGTTTTAATTACAAAAAATACAGATTTCCAATGTAATAGTACTTATAAAACAGAGGACTGTTTTAATACAGATTGCTTTAATGTTTTACATGACTTATATAGCTTATCTTCTGATAACTCTGATAATGTTATTAAAAATGATACTCCAATATCACAACAAAATATAGAAAATCAAAATTTACATAATCAAAGTAATAATTTTATTAATAAATTACGATTATGGGCTATATCATATAATATTTCACATAACGCCTTACGAAGTTTATTAAATTTATTAAAATTAGAAACAAATATTTTTTTGCCTCAAGATCCCAGAACTTTACTTTGTACTCCTCGACATGTACCCTACAAATCTGTAGGTTCAGGCACTTATGTACACATGGAAATTCAATTTGCAGTTCAAAATTTAATTAATTTGTTAGAAAAACAGCCAGAAAAAATTAATTTGTTTATTAATATTGATGGTTTGCCTTTAAGCAAAAGTTCCAGTAGTCAGATATATCCAATATTATGCTCAATATCTGAATATCCACAATATATATCTGTGATAGGTATCTATCATGGTTATGAAAAACCTAATGATGTTAATTTGTTTTTACAAGATTTTACAGATGAAGCTATAAAGTTATCGGAAAATGGTTTTATTTATAATAATCATGCTATACCATTTGCAATTAAAGCATTTATATGTGATGCTCCAGCAAAATCACTCATTACTTCTTGCAAAGGTCACACTGGATTTTTTGCATGTACTAAATGTATGCAAAGAGGAAAATATATAAAAGCCAGAGTGTGTTATCCTGAAATAAATTATTTTGAAAGAACGGATGAAAATTTCTGTAATAGAGTTCAATCTGAACATCATACAGGAACATCAATTTTAGAAACAATACCTTCGATTAACATGGTAAAAAGTTTCCCTCTTGAATACATGCATTTAGTATGCCTTGGCGTAGTAAAAAAACTAATAAATATATGGTTCTTTGGACCTATTTCACATAGATTATCAAAAACCAACATACAATCTATTTCAAGTTATCTCATTGAAATAAAATCTTGTATTCCTCCTGATTTTGTAAGAAAAACCCGGTCTTTAAATGAAGTTGCACGCTGGAAAGCAACTGAATTTAGATTTTTTTTATTGTATTGTGGTCCAGTTGTTTTAAAAAATATCCTTTCATCTGACAAATACTTACATTTTATATCTTTACATATTGCTGTTAGAATTTTAATTAATGCTAATTTATATACAAAGTATTTAGAATAAGCATGTTTATTATTAATATTTTTTGTGAAACAATTTAAAGTCATTTATGGAGCAGAATACACTTCACACAATGTACATGGATTAATTCATGTTGTTGATGATTGCAAAGTTTTTGGACCTTTAGATCTTTACAGTGCATTTCCTTTTGAAAATTACATGCAATATCTAAAACGATTAGTTAGAAAATCTCATTATCCATTAGCACAACTTGTAAAGCGTATTCATGAGTCACAAAATATATTGATAACTAAACTGTCAAAAAAAAAATAAAATTGCAAATGGTACTAGAACATCATGAAGGTCCTTTACCTATGACACATTTTTCTGCTCAATTTAAAAAATTGATTATAAATAATGTGTCGTTTGGTACACGTTTTGGAGATAATTGCTGTTATTTAAAAGATAAGTGTATTATGTTAATAGAAAATTTTGCTATAAAAGATAATAAGTACTACTTAATTGGAAAAAAATTTATTAATATAACAAGTTTTATTTCTGAACCATTTCAATCTTTAAATTTTGATATATTTTCAGTACATAAACTCGGAGAATTATCTATGTCACTAGTGGAAGATATTTCCAACAAAATGATAATTTTCCCATATAATAATACTTATGTTGTGTTAGTAGGAATACTAGGGGGGTTCTAACCCGGGTCCTCTGAGGGGGGTGCGGGGCGGGGGGGTTTTCGGGGGCGAGGGGGTATGACGTCACGCGGGCGGGGGGTCTTATCAGCAGATAAGCTTATCTATGTTTATAAACAAAAGATAAACAATATCTATTACAAAGGGCTGCCGACAATCGGGGGGGGGGGGTGCGTTTCTTTTCCTCATACGTCTATGTTTATAAACAAAAGATAAACAATATCTATTACAAAGGGCTGCCGACAATCGGGGGGGGGGGGAGGTTGCGTTTCTTCTCTTCATACGTTTATGTTTATAAACAAAAGATAAACAATATCTATTACAAAAGGGCTGCCGACAATCGGGGGAAGGGGGGGGGGTTGCGTTTCTTCTCCTTATACGTTATCTGTATATTTCTAAGAAATATAATCAAATTCTAAGAAGGGCCACCGCTTGGCATACGCCGACAATCAAGGGGGTTGCGTTTCTTCCCCCATACGTTATCTGTATATTTCTAAGAAATATAATTAAATTCTAAGAAGGGCCGCTTGGATCCGAGCGCCGACAATCAGTTCTCTGAAAATCTAAGATAATCAAATTTTAAGAAGGGCCACCGCTTGGCATACGCCGACAATCAAGGGGGTTGATACATGATCTATACGTATATTTCTAAGAAATACCAGCGCCGATAACCAGCGGCTGCAGGAATTTATAAACAAAACAAGCGCCGAAAATTTACGTCATCTAAATTTTTCTCGTTCGTACGTTGACGAACAAAGGGTTAATTGGGATATATAACGAGGACCGATGCCGCTGCCGGGCCATAGTACCACTGGCGAGCGCACGCTCTCTTCATTCAAGATGTTTGTCATGCTATCAAGTGCTTCCGACATTCTCAGTTTAAGTGCCGAACAGTTACAATATATTCCGAAGATTGTTTTACTACAAAAGTGTGGATATTTCGTAGAGCATTTGTGGGACAAGCTTCCAGAGCATATCAAGACGGATCCGGAGGTTCAGACATATCGTCGCTGCCTCGAACATTACAATCGGCCGTGGATGCGAACGCATATTGACGGTCCAGCACCGATGATCAGGGATTGCAGCGAATGTCAGCGAAAATAGGCTGAGGTTAAAAGTGTGAAAAAGTGCCAGACATAAAAAATGGAGAACATTGAGCGCGACCTGTTGGAGCGTTCCCACCAAGTCGCCACCTTGGGCGAATATTTTGGATGGCTGCAAGAGTGCGAACGGTTTATCGAAGAGCTGGAAGAACGCAGCCGTGCCAAGCGTCCGCGTCTCTCGATTGGACATAGGCAATCTCTCGTGGCGAGAATAGCGCGACTCGAGGGTGCGAAGGTGCGCTTGCAGAGACAGTATGTCGGTGAATCCATGTTTAGTGGTGGATCCATACCTAGTGGCAGCGGCGGCGGCAATAACGCGCAAAGACTCGTTTGGCGCGAGATCGATACGGCGTTCGATAGCCGTATACTTACCGGTGCGGTAATTAACGTCGACTATATCGAACCGCGTCAGTTTTTGGAAAATGCAGCAGACATTGTAGTCGAGAACATGGAGAATGTGCTGCAGAGACACATCAGTGTAAAAGTGAACACTGTTTTCAACGGCGAATTTGTGTCCGGTGACAAGCGTGCCAATAAAAGTATTAATACGAGAAACTTTGAACTCTTTCGCACGTCCGATGTACGCGAGTGGTACGAGCGCCGCGTAATCGAGCCCACGCTAGCATCGCTAGAAGAGTTCCAGGAACGCGATAGCGGCTGGGCATTGTCGCGGATAATAGATTTGACAGTAAATATCAACAAGTATAATCCTATGCGCGCTGGATGCCATGTCAAATTACCGCAAAAAATTATGGTAAAAAGAGCGGTTGTTAATGTGCTATCAGCGGACAATGCGTGTTTCGCATGGTCAGTAGTAGCCGCTCTGTACCCCGCTGAAAGACATATGGAACGAGAATCCTCCTATCCGCATTACACCACAGTGCTGAATCTCCAAAACATTGAGTTTCCAGTGACTGTGAATCAAATTAAAAAGTTTGAACTTGCAAACGACATCTCCGTGAATGTGTACATCATCGAGAACGAGAACATCGTCCCGTTGCGTCTTTCGGAAAAAAAGAAGGACAGGCACGTCAATCTGCTGTACGTGGAAGACGAAAACAGCGTCGGGCATTTTGTTTTGATAAAAAATCTGTCTCGCCTCGTGAGCTCACAGCTGAGCAAAAAGAAATGTAAAAAATTTATATGCGATCGGTAAGTATATATATATTTATTACACGTAAATTATATTTTAATTAAATTTTCATTAAATTTTTTATTTTTTACAGATGCCTACATTATTTCGGAGCGGTGGATAAATTGCAAGCGCATACGGAAGATTGCGGGAAATTGAACGACTGTGCTATTCGGTTGCCGAGCGACAAGGACAAGTGGCTCAGCTTCGACAACTACACGAGGAAGGAGCGGCTGCCGTTTGTAGTGTACGCCGATCTCGAGTGTGTTTTGGCAAAGACCGAAGATGCCAAAAATTATCAACACCATCAAGTGTTCAGCATCGCGTACTATGTACAGTGTTCGTATGACAGTTCGTTGTCCGCGTACAATTCCCGCCGTAGTGTCGATTGCGTCGCATGGTTCGCCGAACAGCTTAAAAATTTAGCAATCCGCGTAAAAAATATTTTAACGACCAATGTCCCCATGGTAAATTTAACGCCTGACGAGTGGTTAAAATTTCGCACCTGCGACGCATTGTCACATTTGTGAAAAATCGTTTGACGAAGACGAATACACGCGTCCGCGATCATTGCCACCTCACCGGGCGGTACAGGGGTCCTGCGCATTCAAATTGTAACTTAAATTACAAAGAATCATTTTGTATCCCTATAGTCTTTCACAATCTGTCCGGCTACGACGCACATTTTATTATCGAGGACATAGCCACAGCGTTCGAAGGGGAAATCGAATTACTGCCGATAACAAAGGAAAAATATATATCATTCTCGAAAACTGTTAGATTGACACAAGACAAAAATGCAAAAAATTATATCAAATTACGCTTTATCGATTCGTATAAGTTTCTCAGTGCTAGTCTCGACAAATTAGCGTCATTTTTGGATAAAGATAAACTAAAAATTTTACATTCGGAATATCAAAATTTAACTAGTGAAAAATTCAATTTATTGACACGAAAGGGTGTCTTTCCATACGAATACATAGACTGCGTGGACAGATTACAAGACACACGTTTACCGCCGCGCGACTCATTTTACAGTTCCTTAACTGGCGACACAGTATCCGAGAGTGATTACGCGCACGCCGAGACCGTCTGGAGCCGATTCTCCCTTCGAACGCTAGGCGAATATAGCGATTTATATTTAAAAATTGATGTCTTGTTATTAGCCGATATATTTGAGAATTTTCGCGATAGTTGTATAAAAAGTTACGGACTCGATCCCGCGTATTATTATACTCTCCCCGGATATACATGGGACGCCATGTTAAAACATACGAATATAAAATTTGAATTATTAACAGACATTGACATGGTTATGAATGTCGAACGAGGTATACGCGGCGGCCTTAGTCAATGTTCAGGCCGATACGCACAGGCTAATAACAAGTACATGCAATCGTACGACCCATCGAAACCCTCATCGTACCTCATGTATTTCGATGTAAATAATTTGTACGGATGGGCAATGTGTCAACCATTGCCATATGCTGATTTTCGGTGGGTCGACGATATATCGAATTTTGACGTATCATCTATCGCGTTCGATTCACCTATAGGCTATGTTCTCGAAGTAGATTTAGAGTATCCGCAGCATCTTCATGACGCGCACATTGACCTACCGTTTTGCCCGACGCGCGATAAGCCGCCCGGCAAGCGGGAATATAAACTCCTAGCAACGCTTTACGATAAGAAGCGCTACGTAATACACTATCGTAATCTGCAGCAGTGCACGCGCCACGGGCTACGCATAACAAAAATATATCGCATACTACAATTCACGCAGTCAGCGTGGCTTCAAAAATACATCGAACTTAACACACAGTTTAGAACACGAGCGAAAAACGATTTTGAAAAAAATTTATATAAATTGATGAATAACGCGGTATTCGGCAAGACGATGGAAAATGTGCGCAATCATATGGATGTAAAATTATTAACAAAATGGGACGGACGGTACGGTGCGGAGGCAATGATCGCTAAACCAAATTTTCATAGTACAAGCATATTTTCGGAAAAATTAGTTGCCATAGAATTACGCAAACTCGAAGTTAAATTCTACAAACCAATCTACGTCGGCATGTGCATACTCGACGTATCAAAAGTATGTCTTTATGAATTTCACCACGAATACATGTCACCGCTCTATCGTGACAATTGTAGAGTAATGTACACCGACACGGATAGTTTAATATATCAAATTAAATGTCAGGATGTCTATGAAAATTTGAAACGCGACATCGCTCGATTCGATACCAGCGATTACGCCGCGAATAATGCGTACGGTATACCGCTCGCGAATAAAAAGGTGCCGGGTCTGATGAAAGATGAGAATAACGGCGCGATAATGACCGAATTCGTCGGGCTTAGAGCAAAAATGTATGCTTTGCGGGTGGATGGTAAAAAGGACACTAAAAAGGCAAAAGGTGTCAAAAGTAACGTCGTAGCGCGTAGTATAACATTCGACGATTATACACGCTGTCTTAATGACGAGATTGAAATGACGCGTCAACAGTTCATGTATAAGATCGAAATTGCATAAAGTGTATACCATCAGCGAGACGAAAATTGCTCTAAGTCCCTACGACGACAAGCGGTATGTCGTACCTGATTCGACCGACACCTTGCCGTGGGGACATTATCGAATACCGTTGTAAATAAATTATATTGTAAGGACGTATTAATGAGAATTATATATATTTTGTTATATATTTCATATATTTCATATGTTATACAATATATATATTGTTATACAATGATTTAATAAAATACATTAAATAACATTGTTTTTATGTATCCAAGAGTTGTGCAAACTGTCGAATCCCAGCCATTTCACATAAACCTCGTCACCCCTCCTGCGCAGTATTTTCTCCACGAGGTACACATCCGGATAATTTGCACGATGCAGCTCATGCTCGTAAAACGCTCCAGCGATAGATGTCTTGCGATAATCCTCGAGTAGATATGTTACGGTATTAGTATGCTGCACTTTAACAATCTTAAACACCTCGGTTGTCCAATTTGGCGTGTATCCCTTCTCGAAAAGTTGTTTGTACTTGCTGACGCGTACCTGATCACCTACTTTGAACTTTGCCGGACCCGCGATTTTTACACGATTGTACACGGTAGCCAAGAGTCTTTCGGCGATCGCGGGGGTAACGTCGGCGGGTCGCATACCAATCGTTCGATGCTTGCGTCCGTTGTAATCTGATACGAGGCGTGGCAGCATGTCGAACCACTTGTAAGTACCATTCAGCGTAAACATCTTCCACATATCGTTCTTTAGTGTGCGATTGAATCGCTCGACGACCGACGCCTTCAATATCGAATATGTAGAATAGTGATTAATGTCATGTCTTCGCATAAGTCGTTGCACATCGGCATTGTAAAATTCCTTTCCGTTATCGGTTTGCATGTTTTTCGGGCATCTCTTGCTATCCCGAATTATCTTGGCGATTGCGTCAGCTGTCTCGCTTCCTCCTTTACTCTTGAGTGGTACAGCCCACGCATACTTGCTCAACACATCGATGATGGTGAGTATGTAGTGGTAACCTCTGTTGAAACGGGAGTATGGACGCATCTCGACAATGTCGGCTTGCCACAAATCATCGTATCCTCGCACTATGACATGTCTTCGAGGGAAATTTTTTCTCGCTGACGCGTGCAACTCGTTTACCAACTATCCAAACTGCCGTCTCTCCAAACTATGTTGCTTGTTGTTATTTTCACTATTCATTCTCGTTCTTTCGGGTTCTTTCGGGTTCGTGCCTCGTTGTTTCGGGTTTTTTTCGGGTTCGTGCCTTGTTGTTTCGGGTTCTTTTGCGTTCGCGCCTCGTTGTTTCGGGTTCTTTTGGGTTCGTGCCTTGTTGTTTCGGGTTCTTTCGGGTTAAATTCTCGTTGTTTCGGGTTCGTGCCTTGTTTTTTTGGGTTAAATTCTCGTTCTTTTGGGTTCTTTCGGGTTTTTTCGGGTTCGTGCCTCGTTGTTTCGGGTTCTTTCGGGTTCGTGCCTCGTTGTTTCGGGTTCGTGCCTCGTTGTTTCGGGTTCTTTCGGGTTCGTGCCTCGTTGTTTCGGTTTCGTGCCTCGTTGTTTCGGGTTCGTGCCTTGTTGTTTCGGGTTCTTTCGGGTTAAATTTTCGTTCTTTCACGTTCGTACCACGTTGTTTCGGGTTCTTTCACGTTCGTTCACTCACGTCCTTGGCCCATTCGAAAATCGTTCCTGACTCGATCACAGCCTCGTCCCAAGTCGTTTCTGATACGTTCGTAGCCCGCCTTGGCCCGTTCGCAGCCGTCCCTGACCTGTTCGCAACCCTTACAGAGTTGTTGATAGCCTTTTATGTAACCTTTAAGGACTTGTTCGTAGCCTCGTTCGCAACCCTGTTTGACATGATCGTAACCTCGATCGTAGCGGTCGCGTTCACCACCGTTTCCAGGTCGTTCACTGCTGCTTCCGGGTCGTTCACTGCTGCTTCCAGGTCGGTCACTGATGCCACTCATTGTTGTTTGGTAGCACGCTGATAATCCTCCGTAGCTGTTCAACAATTGTTTGCAACCACTCGAAAATCCTTTCTAGACGTTTCACAACTGTTTGATAGACGTTTCTGAGCCAACCGCTCATTAGATGCCTGTGTCTGAGGTAGTGTTTGGCGCACGCAGAAGCTCTTTTATCGCAGTTTCCAACGCTCGTACATCCTTCTCTAACGCAGCCAGCTTCTCATCTGACTCTTTCTGTTGGATCATCAATGTTTTAAAGCACTCTTCCAGGTATAATTTGTTGACGACATCGGTATCCGCCTCAGGTTGCGCTACACGGCGAATCTTGCGCAATCTCGCGTCATAATCTGTAGCGACGCGATGCAGAGCGTTTTTGCGCACGCATTTTCTAATCAATCTATACCATTGATCGTTTGTGCCAGGGGTTGCATCATTTCTCCTCTCGAATAATCCAAATTTATTGATAGACATTTTTTCAATGCTTTGTAAAGTGTCACACGATAAACTGAATAGATTGTCGGGAACCTTGTTTAATTTATAATAATGCCCGCTTCCCGCAGTTCCTCGATAATCGACAAGATCTCGTTGTTATGCGCGTTGTTGCCAGCTTGGTGCGAAGCATCGAGCAATCGTAGGCGATCCACTAGCTCGTTGGGGTCGTCCCAGTGCACGTAATCAATCTTATTGTTGGTTAGCGTCATAGCGCGAGGCATTCCCATGCCAGATTTTGGGTCGTCCGATTCCACCCGCGTCAACGGTGCGATTATATATTTGTACTTGTCCCCCTTGCTACTCTTCACACGGCCTTGCACATCAAAGTTGCGTTTATGCGCATTTGTCGCCAATAATATATGTTTGTATTTTTGCAAATCATCCTCCTGGTAATCAGGTTCTTTCTTGAAGATCAACTCGTACAATCCGGGCGTTCCAATGTACCGCGTGTCGCCTATGATTATATTGTCATCTTTGTCAATCGTGAATCGCTTGTTTCCGATGCGCATTTCTTTCTCGTCGAAATAGACTCCGTATACATTATCAATTTCTTTCTTCTCATCAGCACCGAGGAGAGCGTCCATGTACTTTTGTCCTAATGGCCCCCAATCCTTTCGCATCATTTGTCGACCTTCCAACGATCTTAACCAGTGTCGAAGGGATATTTCGGGCAGGTTACGCGTGGTTTTGAAAACATTTTCGTCTACGAGTGTTTTGAGTATCACAGGTTGTGCGTTTTTCGGTGTAGATGTTGTCGGCAATGAAGCGTCCAATGGCTTCAAAATATCATATTTTCTTTTTTTCAATGTCTCCTCCTCCTCCTCTTTATATCGCTTGATGGTTTTATGTTTACTCTTTTTCGGTGTTTCCCCCTCATACCGTGTCTCGATCTTCACACCGTCGTCGTCGTCGGTGTTAGGCTCGTTTTTCACCGAAATCGTCGCGTTGTCGACAATCTTTTGTAGTGGTTCGATAATAGGTTTAAAGTGAGTCTTGACGGCGATATCATCATCGATCTTTCCGGTCTTCAGAGCGCGGTGTTTCTTGCGGATCGATTCGGCCGTCTTCGCAATCTCCTTGGCAACTTTTTCACGCTCGCGAATATTATCAGCCATGTCGGCAGCACTCTCTCTAGAGTTTCTCTCGACTGGGAGGATTGTTGATGACGACTAATGGCTCTGCGGTATCGCGAACTCATTAAATCCTTTTCTGTATCGCCCGTTCGTAAGCGAGCTGTCCTTGTCTATCACTAGAAATCCATACTTTTGCTGCCAACAAGTACGACATAACTCACTGAAATCCTCATACGACATGTCGGTATTCACGTGATCGTTGTACACGTGCTTCAAATTGGTGGCGTCCTGTTTAAACAGGATTAGCAGGTTCGCGTTGTCGCGTATAAGATGTTTCGGTATTCTCGCGTATGTCTGACAGAGATAGAAGCAGTCGATGTTTGAGTGGCGCCCCATTGAGAAGTACTCTCTTATCGTATCTTGCTTGTCGCATGCCACGTCATCAAAGACAAAAATTGAATTTGGATAAGCCTCGCTCGGTGGAATGACGTCACTGTTATTGGAGAATGTAAAGTAGCCGATTTCGTCAATCGGCGTCAATAAATCTTTCAAATAGCGATATTTCGGCTGTTGCAGCGATTTAGAGTACACGTACACGTTCTCGAAACGCACACCGTGCGGACTTTCCAGCAGGCTTATCAACACGTTGGTTTTACCGCAGTTTGAGGGGCCGCAAACAATCGCGCGTATAGTTGTCGGTAGCATCGTACCGTGTTTGCGCACACCTTCGTTCACGCTGCAGCGTACTCTGTCGTCGTAATTCATCACTCGTATCGTCAGAAGTTGTTGCAGGAATTTCATTTTCTCACTCCCGATTTGACCTCCAACGTCCGCCTATTTATAACTGCGCGGACTCGCGCTTTGCTCAGTAATGTCTAGAGATTGCAACGGATGTCAACGAAAATAGGCACAGGTCTATTAAATCGTGCGATAAACGCACTTCCGGTCGAGCTTCATATCCCCGGCTATCAATTTTGCGGCCCGGGAACTCGTTTGGAAAAGCGATTGGCTAGAGGTGATCAAGGTGTCAACCCATTGGACGCGGCGTGCCGTGAACACGATATAGCGTACTCTCGGAGCAGCGAACTCACCGAGAGACACGCGGCGGATAAGGTACTCGCCGAGAAAGCGAAAACTCGCATCGTCGCGAAAGACTCGAGTCTCGGTGAGAGAGCCGCGGCCGCAGTTGTCTGGACAGCGATGAAGGCCAAGACGAAGCTCGGCATGGGCTTGAAAACGAAAAAGAGGACGAAGAAGAGGAGGATACTTTCGGCAGCGAAACGAGGCGGATTTTTGCCGATTTTACCAATGCTGGGCGCGCTCGGATCCTTGGTTGGCGGAGCAGCTGGCGTAGCAAAAGCGGTAAACGATAGAAAAGCCGCGCAACGTCAGTTGCAAGAGATACTACGCCACAATCGCGCCATGGAAGGTCGCGGACTGTATCTCGCCCCTTACAAATATGGACGAGGAGCGAAGAAAAAAAAAAAACGTCAAAAAAACGTTAAAAATGCCGAAAGGTGTAACTACAAATGTGCAATTGCTACAACTTGCAAAACGTATGCACATTCCATACTTTAGAGGTGTATTTATGCGCAATAATTTACCGATAAATGGCGCGCGAGAAAATGAGAGTGGTATCGTTAATCTAGACAGTACAGACGGTCCTGGCACTCATTGGGTGGCGTATGCAAAAAGAGGAAATCGCGCAATTTATTTCGACAGTTTTGGCAATCTTCGACCACCCGAGGAATTGGTGCGATATTTAAATGTGCCGAAATTGGAATACAATTACACCTCTTATCAAACGTATGATCAGAGTATCTGCGGACAGTTGTGCTTGCAGTTTCTCCGAGATTTCTCGCCGCAAATTTAAAGACTGACATTGCGTTATTTAACTCAGTTTTGTCAACATGTCGCTAACACTAACATTGACTGGGAAGAGTAGCGTCCTCGCGGCGACCTACTTTCCGCCCATAGATTTGAGCGACGCGGACTACGAGCTCGGTCTGACGGATTTTGAAACTTATCACACTATATCGAATGTGAATTCCTCGAATAATAAATTTTACTACGGTACAGACGACGCGGAAATTACGATTCCCGAGGGATCGTACGAGCTGCAAGCGATACATGAATTTTTGAAACGTGCACTTTCCCGAAAACATAATGCTGTTAGCGATAAAGGTGTCGACGATGAAGATTATCCAATCGTGCTCCGCGCTAATTACAATACAATGAGAAGCGAGATCAAGTGTGCCTACAGAATAAACTTTAGCATGCCCAACAACATTGGATCGCTGCTGGGATTCTCGAATCGTATACTGCAACCGCGAAAATGGCACAAATCGAACATGGCGATTAATATTATCAACGTGAACATTATCCGCATAGAGTGTAACGTGACCGCGGGTGCATACAGCAACAATAAACTCGTTCACACGATACACGAATTTTCACCGAGGGTACCACCAGGATATAAGATATCGGAAACGCCGGCGCAGATCATTTACCTGCCGATCTTCGTACGGAGCATTACTGATTTAGTGTTACGCGTTACTGACCAGGAGGGACGATTGCTCGATTTTCGCGGTGAAGAGATAACAATTAGATTGCACGTACGACGGCGGGCCACCCTCGTGCGACGGGATGCTCGTGTTGAATAAAGACACGAAGAACACAATCAGACCAGCAGCAATATCATTCGCTAATATCAAATCAACTACGAAGAAGAGACTCACCTCGTCAAACGTTGCGTTTTTACAATCTTTGGGATTTGCGGTGCGCACCATCTGAACAATGACTGAGATTCTCAACATCGAGGAAGAGCCAGTCTTTGACGATCGCATCGTCAAGATTGAGACTCACACATACAACCCGTTTGCCAACACAACATTTGGATACAGCGACGAGATAAGAATACCCATACAACAACAGGATTTATATACATTGCCGTATGAGAGTTTCTTATATATCGAGGGAGAACTAAAGATAAACCATCCAATTGAAGGATCCAATGTGACACTGGGAAATAATTGTGTCGCATTCATGTTTGACGAAATTTGCTATGAGCTCGATGGTGTGGAGATTGATCGCAACAGAAATGTAGGAATAACAAGTTTGCTCAAAAACTATGTAACGATATCATTCGATAGAAGCATGGTTATGAGTAACGCTGGCTGGAGTGATCCGATTTCTGCGAGTGGGCACTTCAATTTCTGCGTACCGCTCTACATGTTGCTGGGATTTTGTGATGACTACAAACGAGTAGTGATTAATGCGCGTCATGAGTTGATCTTAATACGATCGCGCAACGACAATAATTGCCTGTATGGAGATTCTGCACTGGAGCCTGTGATCAACATATTCAAGATACAATGGCGAATGCCACACGTGTTGTTGAGCGAGATTAAGAAGCTGTCGATGCTGCGCGCTCTGGAAAGCGGACGTTACCTCAGCATGGGTTTCCGCTCGTGGGATCTATACGAATTTCCGCTATTGCAGCGTACGACCAAGCATTCGTGGGCCATTAAGACCGCGACTCAACTGGAGAAGCCGCGATATGTAATTTTTGCTCTGCAGACAGGGCGTAAAAATGTCATGTCCGAGGATACGAGTCGATTCGACGACTGTAAATTAACCAACGTGAAACTCTTTCTGAACTCGGAAAGTTATCCGTACGACGACATGAATCTGGATTTTGATAAAAACAGATGGTCAATTCTGTACGACACCTACACACGTTTCTGCAAGAACTATTACGGATACGAATACCTCGAGCCCAATCTCACCATCACACGGTTTTTACAAAACGGTCCGTTTGTGATTATCGATTGTTCTCGACAAAACGAATCGATCAAGAGCGCAACGGTGGATGTGAGATTGGAATTTGAGTGTAAGGAAAACGTGCCTAATAATACCACTGCGTACTGCCTCATTATACACGATCGTGTGATCCAGTACAACCCGTTGACCAACGTTGTGCGCAAAATCACCTAAAAAATGTTTACACAAATACGCGTGTGAAAGAGGGGGAGGAGGATACATAATCAAGATGATGTGAGATGTCTGATGTTAGTGAAGTAATACCTCTCGACTGACTCGCATCGAAGAGATCATGTCCGCACCAACGTTTGTCGATCTGCAAGGATTTATCCTGAATAAACGATTTATCGTAAAAGAAGCGGCAATCCTGAGAAGAGGATATATCCTGTCGCACTATTTCTTCGCATGCCCTGTGCCATGGAGCGTGCTTATAAAGTCGGAAAGGCGTCAGGCCTCGTGGCTAACTCAACATCATCACAGCTTACAATGGGAGGATGGAAATGTTCCATACGGCATGGCTCAGCGCTTGATTACGGCAGCTATCGTTGGCATAAATGAGCAAGAAGACGATGAAGAATCCTCTCTCGTGTATGTAAAAGGACTCGAAAAGCGAGAATGGCTGGCCGAAATAATGGACGATGCGAGCAGCGGTTTCACCATTGAGACCTTGGATGCCATATATGAAGATGTACCTGCATTAAATAAGTTAGATCCCACATATACTCTACGATGTAATAAACATGTAAAAAATTGTGCGTTACAAAATGTATTTAAATTATTCAATTGGTGGTCGGCCGCAAAATCCAGGCTTGGATCCGACGATCATCCGTTTTTTTGAATAAACATATTGTTTACATACTATTTTCTTTGTTATTTCTGAAAGAGGACGAAAGAGAGTGAAAGAGGACGAAAGAGCGTGAAAGAGGACGAAAGGGGGTGAAAGGGAATGAAAGAGGGTGAAAGAGGGTGAGAGAGAATGAAAGATGGTGAAAGAGGACGAAAGAGGGTGAAAGAGGACGAAAGAGGGTGAAAGAGGCGAAAGATGGTGAAAGAGGACGAGAGGGTGAAAGAGGACGAAAGAGGGTGAAAGAGGGTGAAAGAGGACAACAAAGGGTGAAAGAGAACGAAAAAACTGAAAAAATAGGACGAAAGAGGGTGAGTTAGGGCGAAAGAGGGATGGGAGTGGGGGTGGGGGTGAGGGCGGGGGGACGGGATGTGGGAGGGAAAGGGATGGGTGGAAGTTGAGGGAGGTGTGAGTGAAAGGTAAGAA
The DNA here is from genome assembly GCF_048542155.1 of Nylanderia fulva. Classification (NCBI taxonomy): domain Eukaryota; kingdom Metazoa; phylum Arthropoda; class Insecta; order Hymenoptera; family Formicidae; genus Nylanderia; species Nylanderia fulva. Next base: position 185,497 of record NW_028190654.1, on the reverse strand, counting down.
GAGATTTATATATATATATAATCCTGATGACGTCAGCGGACGCGGACAGAGAAGAAGAAGAAGAAGACGACGTTACTTCATTTTTCATGAAAAACGTCACTTTTTGACCGCTTGTATGTCCAGAACGGCTTGACCGATTTTATTTCTTCTTGGCTCAAATTACTTGTGGCAATGCCGCCTTTCAGATTATATTACGTGCAATTCAAAATTTTTTATATATAAGTAGTTCTACACCCCCAAAAAATGGACTTTGATGGTGCAGGATATGAGATTTGTAGTGTCTTTTAAGGTCTTTTAGGGTTTGAACATGGCCGGAGACACTACCGCGTCTCCTGATAATAACGTATCCTGCCAATTATTGACATGTAGACTCTCAAGAGACATCTTTGCAATAATTTCTATGATATATTTATTTATCGATAATCCTGATGATAAATAAATCTGTAATCTGTTATGCATTTGGACAAACTGTATTACCAATCTTATGAGTAATGAAATACGGTCGATAAATCAATCATACGATTATTGCGCCACCGCGATTTAATTTCAGTGGCATTATTGTTACTAGAGGTGCGTTCTGTTTTATTACGCATATGCCCGCATTTATCTACACATTTAGTATACGTCACATTTACCATAGAAAATACCATAGAAAATGCGCTCATATGCCTGAGACGGAACGCACCTCAAGTTGACTACTTCTTCACGCCCATGTCCAGTGAGCCATTTGTGCAGATTTGGGCGGCAAGATGTAAGACCAACATTGGTCACCCGAGGCCATTAAACATTTAAGAAAAAGAAGAAGCCATTTGTGCGTCGTACTACGTGTAATAATAATTAATTAACGCGTCTAATTAATTTTATGTGTAATAAAAAAATGACTAAAGAAGAAAAAAAAGAAAAAAGAAAAACACAAAATGTAAGTATGTTCCCAGCACACACACATTAACAGTAACAACATCAATGTAAATTTTCACTCGGCAATGTAACCCCAATGTACCATACTTTATATGTAAAAGTTACACTGTTAAGCGGGAAATTATTAGAACATTGATGTTATGTTACTGTTACTTTGTGTTAGCTGATGAGTTATGAGAGAGAGAGAGAGAGAGAGAGAGAAAGACCAATTAATTATGTAATTTTTTATTATAGGATTTTTCTGGAGAAATTGATGAAACTGCGATGCTGCGAGCAGAAATTTATAATTTGCAGAAGCAACTGTCAGATGTAATTACAAATTCCTCAATTGTACCACAGACTTCCTCTACAGCCACATCATCTGCTCCGCAGACTACTTCTACGTCCACATTAGTTGCACCGTGCGACCAACCACGGAGAGTCGCACTCCGAGAGAGCAACCCACGTCGAAGGAGGTGGTAATACTACAGCACGAGAAGGCAGCTATAGTTATAAGTTAAAAATAAAAATAAAAGGCTAAAAAGATCAAATTAGTTTTATATCCAAAGATTAGTATTAAGTCGCGGGATACGACTGAATACATGTGCAAAACGTAATGATAGGTATTTTGTTAATTAAAACTTAAAAACTAATTTAAGTTATTATTATGATTTCAAATGAAAAAACGATGTTAAGTTATGTTGAAATATTAAATGCATCAAAATACATGCGAACAATTAAAACAAATGGATTAAGTTAAAAATAAAAGATTTTAAGTATTGCATAGTAAAATATAGCAAAATACATTTTTAAATATAAAACACATGTATTTAGGGTATTAGTATATGAGTAAAAATATTAATGTAAATGTTGCAAGAAAAAACGACCATGACTATTTCTGAATGAAATAAAGTTAAGATTGAGTTTTATAGGTTAATTTATATATAAAGACAATATTTAATTTAAACGAGTAAATAAATAATTTTGGAACTTAGGGTTTTTTAGGAATAGTCAGGCTGGAAATAAGATAATCCAAAAATAAAACAAATAAATGATAAATATATATAACCGCAAAAATAGTAAGTAAGATTAACTAGCATGTAAGATTGTAAATATATCGTAACATAACATATAAAGAAAAAAGGAACTTTTGTTGAGCATAGCATACAACCACCGCAAGCGCGCAAGGCGCTGAGTGGCCAGCGGGCCACTGGTGGGGCAACGCGAAGCGATTGGCTAGAAGATCAAGAGTGGGGCGAGCCCAAGACTGGTATATAAACCGGCACTGGAAGCTGTCGTGAGTTCTTGGCGTAAAAAGGTCGAAGAGACTCGCGAAAACTCAAGCTGAGCTCTTTGTGATAGAACGATCTTTCGGATCGTCAAAGACTCAAACGCGAAGCTTTAGTAACCATACGATCCACCAGATCTGCTAAAGCTCAACAAGAGTTCCTTCCCATTTATTAAGGAAACTCGATCCATAATAAATACTCGGGCGGAAACGTATCAGTAACGCGGAACGTTAACGACACTGTACGCGCGACGCGTCATTAAAAAGTGTAAACTTTCGCAAAAGAAAACTGTGCGTGAAAACGAATAAACCAACGAGTTATTCAATCATAGACCGTGAGAAATTACTTACCCGTGATTATCCCACGACGAACCGTTCCTGAGTCTCCTCGAGGTCCATTGCGGCTAAGCGGAAATTTCCTGGGTCCAACGGCGATCTAAAAAGGAAAAGAAAAACTAAACATCAGCAGCGGAAAAGATCCCGACAAAGGAATTGACGTTATCACGTGATTGCGTGAGGCGGCGTCACAGAGGAAGCCTGGACGGCCATCTTTTGATCCTTTGTACGACAAAGGAAACCGAGGGCTGGCGCCACCGTGTGATAGATCAAAGCCGAATCGACGACGGCGGATCATCAAAGGTAAGGTTCCGACAGGGATCAACGAGCGGCAATATACCTTGTTGTTTAATGGTCAAAACAACTGGCGACCTTGTAATCGACGAAAGCGAGCAACCTGTCACCGTTGTAAGTCTCGATTCCGACTTCAAGATCGGATCGCGCGGTCACAGTAAAATGCGCGTCGTTATTAGTCACGAGTGAGCCTTCGCGGTAACGAAGCTTGGCGAAAATATACGTAGCATATCGGGCGCGATTACCAGAAGCGAGAACTAAAGTGGCGACCGCGACAGCTGCCAGCAATTAATGCCGACAGTACGACTTATGTAGTACGAGCTTGCAAAAACGTCTTAGAAACACGAGTCAAAATTTATACTAAGCACAACCGTAAGAAATTTCTTTGCAGGAAATATAATTTAAAAAAAAAAAAAAAAAACGTTGATCGTTGTTCTCATAACGACAACGAAAAGTTGGAAATTTCCCTATAAATCTGTCGGAAGACCGACAAAAAGAAGGCACTGATCAAGTGACCAAAACACCTGACAGACGCTTATCGTCGTCAGAACAATTATACTTACACACATACATCGTAAGAAACACGAGAAACCAAAACATTACCTGCAAGAAATCCGATAAAATTCATCGCAATAGCGAAATCACGACACCGATAAAGAAAACGGCGATCGTGAAAAACGTCGAAAATAAAAATACCGACAAAGGCGGCACTAGTCAAACAAGACGCAAAGTGACCGTAACACCTGCCGACGCTTATCGTCGACAGAACAATAATACAGACACTCATACATCTGCATGAATACAGAATAATGAATTAAGAACACGTAAATTCATACAGTAAATTAATTTCGGTATTATAAACCGAACAAAAATAAATTCAGTTTCGTTCTAAACATAACGGCACCATAATTTTCAAAGTTCTTGGTAGCTCAAAATAGCTATTCAAATTTGATTTCAAACAAATCGATTAAATAAGCTAATATTAAACGCGATATTGCAAGATTTTGAATATCCGCGAAACAAATACTGTTGCATGCAAATGCTCGGGTTGAAAACAAATTTTCTATGCATATTTGCATAAAGAAAATCCTATTTCAGCATCAACAACGTAGCAGTATAATCCAATTATTGCACACTAATAAAAGAAGGTGTTCTTTTAAGAACAACCTGGTGATTGCAATAATTTGGAAAAGTAAGTACGAAACGAATTTAACTAAAATAAAGGTTTAACGCACACCAATAATAGAAGGTGTTCGTTTTAGAGCTACCTGGTGATTGCAATAACCTAAAAAAGAGTCATAACACCTGGCTGACGCTTATCGTCATCAGAACAGAAATACTGACACTCATACACCTGAAAATTGTAATACACAAATAATTCATCAGAAAAATTGTCCCAGACAAAAGCGCGGACCATTACGAGACGCCACTCGACGGTACACAGCGCGAACCAATTACGAGAGACTACAGCGACCAAAAAGCGCGGACCATTACGAGTGCCGCAAAAACTTCGAACAGTAATAGAGTCACAAAAAAGCGCGGACCATTACGAGACACCACTCGACAATTTGAGACACCACTCATCGGTAAAAGCGCGGACCATTAAGAGAAGCTATTTCTTAATTTCATTTAAACTAAAATGATACATTAAGGTTTACGCTAATAAATAGTCAAAAACTCGCTGATAATAATAAAGAATTATTGCTATTTAATTACGCAAGTTAATAATCCGCTCAAATAAATTATAAATCGATAAACATGGACAACAATACAGAAAAAACCGGACAAACATTCCGGGGAGTTCAGCACTCTCCACCATCAACATTAAGATCGGGCAAAGTACGAAGCACAACGGAAACACCTGAAGAAAAATCATATGGAGAACAAGCTTATTTAGAAATCCAAAGTCTCAAGGAAAAAATGGAAATCTTTATCAACGCATTCAAAAACGATATGAGATTGAAGAGTCGATGCAACTCGCAAGAAACTATTACAAGCGACGATACAAATGCCATCGAAACAAGACCAGTCGTAATGCAAAGAGAAGGTATGAAATTACCCAGAGGAGGCTGGATTAAGAGTCTATTCGATGAAATTAAATTCAGCGGCAAAACTGAAGACATAAATCCTATGAGATTTTTGAAAAAGTTTAATACCATAGCGATATACGAAGACGTAGAGGATAAAGACCTCTTATACTTTTTTGGAAGATGTCTTCGCGATCAGGCAGCAGCCTGGTTCGAAATACAAGACTTCAATCATATTAATGAAGCTCGAGAAAAATTTACGGAACACTTTTGGGGCGAATCCCAACAAGCAAAATTCCGAGAAAAACTTTATATGGGAAAATTCAAAGGAAGCAAAGTGACCAGAATGTCCGATTATGCATTGGATTTGGCACGAAAAGCAAAATTCCTTGAACCTCCTATGGGAGACGTAGAAGTAATACGGTGCATCAAAAGACATTTTGATACAAATGTCGCACGCGAAATAAAAACTACTACAATAAAAAACATTCCCGAATTAACAGCGTTATTGGAAGAAATCTAAGACAAAAAAGAAGCTTACGCCGAAGAAAAATCAAAACAAAAAGTAAGCGACAAGCCAGATATAGGCACAAAAAAGAAACAACCACAAAGTTTCCAGAAACAAAATACAAATTGGAACACAAAGCAAAACCCAAAATACCAAAAGGAACGACAAAAAGCTTTACCTTGGTATGATTATAAAGGAGAAAATAAGAAACAAAGTTCCAAACCAATTGTGGAATTCCCTGACAGCGAAAGCGAAGAAGAAGACCGGAACAAAAATGTAACGAAATTCAAGACTGCTGCAAAAGCAAATAAAACAGTCAAAGAGACGAATACATCCGGAAAAAGAGGGATTTCAGCGATCAAGAAAAAGGAACCAAAATCATCAACAGATGAAGAATCAGGTGAAGAAGAGGACCAAAACCCAACTAAACCTGAGAAGAAAAATTCAAAGGAAGAAAAGCATGTGTCAATAATGAGAACGCGCAAGATTATGCAAGACCTCGAAGACGATATTGACCAAGAAGAGGAAAATAAACCGAAAACAGAACCAATAATAGAAGTTCGAATCGGGACAACAAAAATACGCACACTGATTGATACAGGAGCGGAAATTTCGGTCATGTCGCAACAAACTCTAAACCGAATAGTAAAAGCGGGCGAAATGCACGACAAAATTCCAATACGGAAATGCAAGTTACGCGGAGCATTCGGAGAACAAGAATTGACAGTAGCATGCAAAGTTCAAATCCTAATGAATATAAATTCGTATGAAATTTTACACGAATTTTATGTAGTTGAGAAACTCACATATCCCATGGTAATAGGCCATGATGTGCTTGCAAAATACGAAGCACTAATTAGATACATTAACGACCGATTCGAAGTGCAGTTCAAAAACAAGCCAATCCCAACTAAAAAGATATCAGCTATCAAAATGTCCGAACAAGAAGGGGGCATTCAACTCCAGAGAATTCTCAATAAACACGATGAAGTTTTCCAAGAAGGAATAGGAAAAGTCAACCACTACAAACATCGAATTGAGATGATGGACGACAAACCTTATAAACGAAAACCATACCCAGTACCAGAAATTCATCGAGAAAAAGTTCGTGAAATGATAAGCGAATGGGAAGAGCAGGGAATAATCAAAAAGACGGCAACTCAATACGTCAACCCGCTTGTTACCGTAAAGAAAAAATCAGGGGACCTACGCATTTGTCTAGACGCACGGGAAATCAACAAAAAAATGGTCGGTGACCATACACAACCTCCAACAATCGATGAGATTTTTACAAGAATCGGAAATCGAAAATATTTTTCTACATTGGACATCACTCAAGCATTCTGGCAGATTCCATTAGAAAAAGAAAGCAGAAAATTCACCGGTTTCACATTCGACAACCATACATATGTATTTAAAAGAATGCCATTTGGTCTAAAAACGGCCGGAGCATCATTTACCAGAGCAATGAACAAAGCATTACAAGACGACATGATGAATTTCGTAATAGTCTATCTGGATGACATACTAATTGCATCAAATACATTAGCAGAACATCTGGAGCATATTGATACAGTCCTACAAAAGCTAAAAAAAGTGGGATTTAAGATCAACAGAGAAAAATGCGAATTCTTAAGAAAAGAAATCAAGTTCTTAGGACATACTTTCGATGAAGTAAACGCAAATATAAACGAAGAAACAAAAATTGCAATCCAAAATTTTCAAGTTCCAAAAAACAAAAAGGGTGTACAATCATTCTTAGGACTTGTGAATTGGGACCGTAGATTCGTGAGAAATCTCGCAAGAATGACCAGACCTCTCGAAAATCTGCTAAAAAAAGACGTGAAATTCACATGGACGGAAACCGAACAACAAGCATTCAACAAAATCAAAACAGAATTTTCGGAAGCACCAACCCTATATCTAATTAAACCAGAATTGAAATTCGGTATAGACGTGGACGCGTCTAAGACAGGATTAGGAGCAAGATTGTATCAGTTTGACGATACAAATCCAGATAGAAAATATACTATCGCTTATGCGAGTCGAAGCTTAAAAAGCGCCGAAAAAAACTATACGATTACCGAGATCGAGTGCCTAGCATTGATATTTGCACTAAAAAAATGGCATATTATATTGATGGGACGTAAAGTCAAAATCAATACCGATCATAGAGCAATTAAATTCGTGAGTTCGTGTGCAAACGCGAGCGAAAGAATCGCAAGATGGATATCGTTTATGCAAGAATTCGACTTGGAAATCGAACATATTCCAGGAACACAAAACGAAACAGCAGACGCACTATCCAGACAATTCGCTGATAACACAAATAAAACAACAAGCTTGAACGAGTTCAAAATATGTCAAATTTTAGAACAAGAAAAAGATGACAACCCAAACAAATGGATAAAAATGATTGAACAAGCACAACAAGCGGATACCGATTTGCAAATTAAAGCAAACGAAAACAACTCAAGATACAAAATCCGAGAAGGTCTAATTCGTGTTAACGATGGAGCAAAAGAAAGGGTGGTCATACCAAATAGTTTGGCGTGGGAATTGATAAACTCAGTCCACAAATATTTAGTACATTACGGGACTGACAAAACAACCGGTTTCGTAAAAAAATTATTTAAAATCAACAATGTGGATAGAATTACCCGAGACGTGGTAGCATCATGCAAAACCTGCATCGCATCAAAATATTATACACGACCAACTTGTGGACCACAATATTTCAACTTGCCAGAAGATAAAAATAAAACCATATCTTTGGATTTATTCGGGCCGCTACCTACAACTAAAGAAAGTCTAAGGTATATAATTGTCACGATGGATCAATTCTCAAAGCTAATCAAGTGCTTTCCTGTGACAAATCAAAAAATTGAAACAATCATCAAAACGATGAAAAATAAATACCTAACAACAATAGACAAACCAGAAACAATAATCACAGACAACGGAACTCAATTCCGATGTGACCGATGGAAAGAATTTGCGGAAGAAGAAGGATTCAGCGTACGAAGAACTTCGCCTCATAATCCTCAGTCAAATCCAGTTGAACGTGTAATGAAGGAACTAGGACGCGTTGTAAGAGCATATTTCCATGATAAACATTCTCAATGGAATAAAATTATTCAGCGTTTTGAAGATACAACAAACTCCACACATCACTTCAGCACTGGTGAAATCCCAATAGAATTATATCCACAGATGCAATCAAATCTACAAATTAATAATCGATTACTTCCCGTAGAAACAGAAGAAATCGACAGACAAGAACAAATAAACAAAATCAAACAACATTTAGAAAAGAAAGCCAGAGAACGGTTAATACAAGCGGAAAAACACGAATCGGCAAAAGAATTCGAAGTCGGAGATAAAATATGGATCAAACTCCACAGAAGATCTGACGCGAGCCGAAAAACAACAAAAAAATTACACCTAATTTACGACGGACCATACAGAATCCGTGAAATAATCAGAAAAAACGCATATTTAATCGAACAACTCGACGGAACCGTTATCGGAATATATAATTCTCGACAAATCCGTCCACACAGAGAAGCAACGCTAAAAAACGAAATCAATAATCAAACTTCATCAGACAACGATGGAAGAATTATTAGCGTAATATCTATTATACCATTAGATAGATTAACATCACATACCGTAAAACCCAAACAAATCATCTACGAAGCAGTAAATAGGCAATCCGAACAACCGATACCTATAGAGAGCAAAATCAAAGAAGAAAATACAGAGGAATACTTACCAAATATCAGTTCACCAACTATCCCAAGAATAGAAGGGGGCATCGATATTAAAGAAGAATTACCTAAAATACAAATAGAAGAACGATACAAATGTAATTCGATCGAAATCGAAGTCTACCTAAAAGAAAATTCAAATCCATCTATTCCATGTATAGAAGGGGGCATTACGAAAAATCAAATAAAGCTTGAAAGAAATAATAAAATTAACTTACCAGAAGAACACCACACGAAGATCCAAGATGATAGCAGAGCAAATAACCTGAAAAAAGAGAATTGTAAATTTATCAAAGCGTCAAAAATACAAATAAAAAATAAAAATAACAGTAATTTAAAAGCTAGAAATAAAAAACTAAATTTACAAACCAAACATGATAACGTTCAAAATACAACTAAATTACAAACTGAACATCAAAATATATGTAATTTAAGCAAAATAAGAAATAAAATCAAAAAAAAATCCAAATCCAAGAAAAACAATTTTATAATTTAACATCAAATAAAACGTTACCCAATTATCAAGATACACACAAGCTAACAAGAAGTGACGATCGGTTAATGACAAGAAACGATAAACCAGTAATCATTAACATCAAAACTCAAGAAATCACCGAAGTCAACAAATTAACAAACACCCGCTACAATAACGAAGACACGTGCAACGACAACGCGAACACGTGTGGCGACGACGCAGGTGGCAACCTAACACCGAGTGGAGGGGGTACCGCGACGAACAGAGATATAAAGAAGACAAGCGACAACGCGTCAGACGGTAGTTACGCATTAACCACGGCAGAGATAACATCGTATAACGAAAAAATGGAAGCACAACTACGCGAACTTACCAGACGCGAAAACGAGTTACATGAACAAGTACAACAGTTGTTCAAATCACGCGAGAAGACATTCCAAAGAATCGCGAGAAAAAAAGAAAGAATTCGTAAACTCGAAGAAACCGCGAGAATAATGACAAATACACCAATAATATTGAGCGACAGCGATGGTGAAGAAAAGATCACAGATCTAATGCATAAAATCGACAAGATTTCGGCAAACGCGATTTCATACACAGACAAATTCATACTTTACGATCACTCGGACGATACGAAAATAGTGGTTACAACAACAACCTCAATTAGATCGAACAAACCAAACGAGTATACATCACAAAAACCGTTCATAATAGTAGAAAATATAGTGGGCGGCGATACGATCAAACAAGTAGATGCGAAATGGGCAACTAAATTAGTCTCCTGCATGGCGGACGGACCAGATCAAGGCAACGAAATGGTGATATACGACCATAGCAAGCCGGAGGAACAGCAACAAGCCGATCAACAACCAACATCCAGCCAAAATAGAAGTCAATTTAAACCAGATTACCAAATCCCGTCAACGTCGTATCAACCACAAATACAATATTTCGAAGAAAGCATACAACAAGATGAAATATACTCGGATTCTACTGACGAGAACGAAGAAAACATACCACCCAATAACCAAATAAAAATTAAAAATAAAGCACAGCAAAAACATTATTCCAAAGTCCAACAAAAAATCGGAGTAACATCCAAAGGAATAAAACTAAAAACAATAACCAAAGTACCACGCGAGCTAAGAAACATAATTCAAGACTCGAAACGAATGCCAATATTACCCAAACAACTAAAGCGAAAGAAAAAAGATCTTTCGTACGTGGAACAAAAATCAGAATCCTCAGACGACGAAGTCATGAGATACAAAGGAATAAATAAACGCAAAAAGAAGAATACCAATAAAAGCAAATTAAAATCTGATCCAAAATCGACAGAGGATCGCTCTCCCGAACCAGCTGATTCAGCGTCCCCGGAAGTTCAAGAAACACCCGGAAAATCTGAAGAAGGGGGAATGCGACCAACCACGGAGAGTCGCACTCCGAGAGAGCAACCCACGTCGAAGGAGGTGGTAATACTACAGCACGAGAAGGCAGCTATAGTTATAAGTTAAAAATAAAAATAAAAGGCTAAAAAGATCAAATTAGTTTTATATCCAAAGATTAGTATTAAGTCGCGGGATACGACTGAATACATGTGCAAAACGTAATGATAGGTATTTTGTTAATTAAAACTTAAAAACTAATTTAAGTTATTATTATGATTTCAAATGAAAAAACGATGTTAAGTTATGTTGAAATATTAAATGCATCAAAATACATGCGAACAATTAAAACAAATGGATTAAGTTAAAAATAAAAGATTTTAAGTATTGCATAGTAAAATATAGCAAAATACATTTTTAAATATAAAACACATGTATTTAGGGTATTAGTATATGAGTAAAAATATTAATGTAAATGTTGCAAGAAAAAACGACCATGACTATTTCTGAATGAAATAAAGTTAAGATTGAGTTTTATAGGTTAATTTATATATAAAGACAATATTTAATTTAAACGAGTAAATAAATAATTTTGGAACTTAGGGTTTTTTAGGAATAGTCAGGCTGGAAATAAGATAATCCAAAAATAAAACAAATAAATGATAAATATATATAACCGCAAAAATAGTAAGTAAGATTAACTAGCATGTAAGATTGTAAATATATCGTAACATAACATATAAAGAAAAAAGGAACTTTTGTTGAGCATAGCATACAACCACCGCAAGCGCGCAAGGCGCTGAGTGGCCAGCGGGCCACTGGTGGGGCAACGCGAAGCAATTGGCTAGAAGATCAAGAGTAGGGCGAGCCCAAGACTGGTATATAAACCGGCACTGGAAGCTGTCGTGAGTTCTTGGCGTAAAAAGGTCGAAGAGACTCGCGAAAACTCAAGCTGAGCTCTTTGTGATAGAACGATCTTTCGGATCGTCAAAGACTCAAACGCGAAGCTTTAGTAACCATACGATCCACCAGATCTGCTAAAGCTCAACAAGAGTTCCTTCCCATTTATTAAGGAAACTCGATCCATAATAAATACTCGGGCGGAAACGTATCAGTAACGCGGAACGTTAACGACACTGTACGCGCGACGCGTCATTAAAAAGTGTAAACTTTCGCAAAAGAAAACTGTGCGTGAAAACGAATAAACCAACGAGTTATTCAATCATAGACCGTGAGAAATTACTTACCCGTGATTATCCCACGACGAACCGTTCCTGAGTCTCCTCGAGGTCCATTGCGGCTAAGCGGAAATTTCCTGGGTCCAACGGCGATCTAAAAAGGAAAAGAAAAACTAAACATCAGCAGCGGAAAAGATCCCGACAAAGGAATTGACGTTATCACGTGATTGCGTGAGGCGGCGTCACAGAGGAAGCCTGGACGGCCATCTTTTGATCCTTTGTACGACAAAGGAAACCGAGGGCTGGCGCCACCGTGTGATAGATCAAAGCCGAATCGACGACGGCGGATCATCAAAGGTAAGGTTCCGACAGGGATCAACGAGCGGCAATATACCTTGTTGTTTAATGGTCAAAACAACTGGCGACCTTGTAATCGACGAAAGCGAGCAACCTGTCACCGTTGTAAGTCTCGATTCCGACTTCAAGATCGGATCGCGCGGTCACAACCGCAGACTATTTCTACAGCCACATCATCTGCTTCACAGACTATTTCTACGTCCACATTAGCTGCACCGCAGACTACTTCTACGTCCACATCTGCCGCACCACAGACTGCCTCTGCATCTACATTGAAAGGACCATCTTCCACAATAGAAATAAAAGTAAATAGACCATCAAACAAGCAGTTGGAAGAACAAAATTTACAACGTGAGTAATAAATCATAAAGATCATATCTTTGGTTAAGAACAATAAAATTGTTAAATTAGTCTTTCTGCATATGACTCATGTACAGTCACAAACATATTCTTTCAAACTGTAAGATCTGTTCAATATAATGTAGAAATTGATACATTGTTTTTTTGAAAAAATTTTCTATAAGACAATGTGTCGATTTTATGATTGTATCTGACATATCTTGCATCGCTGGGAAAATGTGTGACTCTGCAGAATTCATATTATTATGATTGTATTTATTAAAATAAAACGTATTGATATTACACTTTCTATTTTTTCAGATCAAAAACAAGCTCAATGGACACGGGCGGGAAGAGGCCGTGGCATGCGTAGCCATGGAGCGCGTGGTCGTGGAGCGCGTGGCCGTCAACATGGCAACGTATACATCAGTTATTATTAATTGATGTTTACATTTATTTTTAGACTTACTAGAGCTCAAATGCTCCACATTTTTTGCAAAAACTGTTTATTCTACAGATTTCAAATATGCTTTTAAATGATGATTGAATATTTCCTTTTTTTAATTATTTTCATTATTATTTTTCAATCTCAATCAACTTCTATAACTTTATGCCAGCACGATACAAATACATGTGTCTTTATTTTTTTTATTATTTTCATTATTATTTTTCAATCTCAATCAACTTCTATAACCTTATGCCAGCAGGATACAAATACATGTATGTCTTTATTATTATATCAACTCTTGTCTTTTCCATGTAACCATGTCTTCATAGTTTGAATTATTACTTCATCTTCTCAATCTTTCGCAGAGATTTAATTAATTAAATACACTTCACACAAAATAAAGTTTGTTGGAAGATATACAGCAAACGATAACTGTAAAAACATGATTACGTGGAAAGAACAAGAGTTGGTACAGTAAAGGCAAGTAAGTAAGTACATGTAATGTATCGTAAATTGGCATAACGCTATATCCGCGGAGCAGATAATGTGGCTGTAGAGGTAGTCTGCAGTGCAGCTAATGTGGACGTAGATGTTGATTGAGATAATTGTCTAATATAAAATAGAATTTAAAAATTTAGTTTAAAAAGCTGCTGCATATATAAATAAAGTTTATTTTTTCTAAATTTGGGATATGTTTAATTAATTAATTTTTTAAGTCTATGTTTAATAAATTTTTTAAGTCTGTATTTAATAATTTTATTCATTTGATAAATACATGTATGTCTTTATTTTGATATGTTTAATATAATTAGAAATTCATTATTAATTAGATATGTAAACTATAAATTTATATATAATATATAATATTTAAAAATATATGTGAATATTTAAATTTTTATCTTCTCCTTCCTCTCCTTCAATCTCTTTAATATCAATATGTGTATGTGTGTACACGCGCGCACATTTGTACGTATTTATTTAATTATCGGATAGTTGAGAGTATATAGTTTACTGTTATCTTAAAAATTATATTAAGACTATTGTACAAGAAAAATAAAATCTAAAACAGAATTTAATTTGTTCAAAGGTGGATAACAATGCAAACTTATAAGCTTTATCAAATACGTATACATATATTCTTCGTGCATAATTTGATGGCACGTACGTCACAGTTTGTGTTCTCTAGAAAGTGTGACGGAAAGCAATAGATTAGGCAAACAGGCTTTCGTTACGTACGCGTAAATTAAAAAAAAGGAATCGATAATATGTAAAGTTACGAAAAACTTTGTGTTTAATAATTATACACGTAGAGAATTTTCTCTTAGGAATTACCCTAAAAATTATGGTAATCGTGGCACAATATTAGAAAAATTTTATAAGTTTCTCGGAATTTCTTGTGTGTGTGATTATTAATATTTACCTCAATAAAAAATATATTAATATGTACACAGTAAATTTTATTATATCTTATTGTAGTAGATATCCATAAAAAAATACCTTTTTTAAAAAAAAGGTAAAAAAAGAGCGCCAAGTTTACGCGTCATGTGTTAAAGTGTTTTATAAAAAATATAAAACTTTTATGTTGTAAAATTAATTCTAAAAAATATAAAACTTTTATGTTGTAAAATTAATACTAATATGAACTATATATATTCAATTAACAAAATAGTATTTAAACAAATCAAATATAGTAGGGCAACTGAACGAGCAAATAAATAAGATGTAAAAATTTATTAATAGTTAAATAATTAAATTAACATTCCGTTACAGAAACGATATAAATTGTAAACGTTTCGACTGCACTACAGTCTTTATCAATACATAAAAGTTAAATATTAAAATACAAAGTTAAATGTTAAAAATACAATTAGATAGTGAACAAAACAAATAGAATCATAATTTCATCGGTTGATACAGCTCTATACTCGCTGGCTTCGTTTTTACAAAATACCTTACGAACTAGCCTACCCAAAGCGAAAAGTCATATTAATAATAGTTTTGATTTGTACAGCATATTGTCTGGTAAAAAGATTGATGAGAATGATAGGATGTTTTCCTTGGATGTGGTGTCTTTGTTTACGAACGTTCCTCTGGATCTTGCGATTGACGGTATTAATGATAGATGGGATCACATTGGAATAAATACTAGAATACCGAAAAACGAATTTTTGGGAGGTATAAAATTCATATTGACTTCTACATATTTTACATTTAATGACATAATTTATAAACAGACGTTTGGGACCCCTATGGAGTCACCGTTATCACCAATTATTGCAGACCTGGTTATGTAAGATCTTGAGGATACAGTTCTCAAAGCGTTGAATTTGGAATGTTTGTTTTATTTTCGTTATGTGGATGACATAATAGTGGCCACCTCTATGACTAATATGACTCAGATTGTGAATAATTTTAACAACTATCATGAAAGACTTAAATTCACGGTCGAACAAGAGGTTAATCATAGCTTGAATTTCTTAGATTTATCACTTAAAATTATTAATAACACAATATACATAGACTGGTATCAAAAAGAAACCTTCTCAGGAAAGACGTTATCATTTTATTCAAACCACCCATTATGCCACAAAATTGGAATAATATATAACCTTGTAGATAGACAGATGTCTATTGCTATCACATCCACTATTTTTTAATAAAAATTTGGAGTTAATCATTAATATACTCATAAGCAATGGTTACCCTCTTGATCTGATTTTTAACAAAATTAATCATCGGATAGAACACATCATATCTAAGGGGAGCATTATAGAGAGACAGGCCAACATAGAAAGAACAAAAAGTATAGGAAATGACTCGGTTAATAAAAAATTCTTTGTCATTCCGTATATAGATAGGATCTCAGAAATGATTGTTTCCTCGGTTAAAAATAAAAATTGTATTGTAGGGTATAGATGTCTCAACAAACTGGATAATATTATTAAAGCACAGAAAGATAAAACTAAACATCCATGCAATTCGAATGTGGTTTATAAGATCAGTTGCAATAATTGTAATGCATCTTATGTAGGCCAAACAAAGAGGCAATTGCAGACGCGAATAAAAGAACATAAAAATAATATTAGGTTAGACTCAACGAAACATTCAGTAATTTCTAACACATAAGAAATGAACATCATACTTTTAATTGGGACAATGTTAAGATCATGGACAACGAAAATAATTATTATAAAAGACTCATTTCTGAGATGCTACATATCAAGGAACAAAAAAAATGGACTAAATTTAAACAAAGATACTGAGTTACTTAGCGAGTCGTATTTTGATATTTTGGATATATTAGCGAACAATAAATAATAATAGGACAAATAGGACATTAACGAGTCAAACATAGATATTAGATCATATATAAACACGCACGCTCTCCGATCAAGTAGAGTTTAAAATGAGCTGTCTTTCTGTATTGTTGGTTTGTTATGTGTCATCCTTAATAACTGTTAATAAGTAGCAAAATTGTCAAGAAGGACGATGATAGGTAAGCATATTACCAATTGTAGGGGATATATATTATAATTTCGACATACGTTAATCGTTAATTTTTTATTAATCGCAGCGCCTACGGAACGGGTTAATTTCTCGCATATTAACGATGAAACCTATCCGAGATCTGAGCAAAATCAGAGATCATATCGAGACGAACATTGTTGGACATGACGGACTAGAACACGCGTTAATTGCTCAAAAACTCTCGATTCTGAATAACTATAATTAAAATTCGATATTATGTGAAGTTGTATGAATTTATATTTCAATAATTATACTGAAGAAAACCGCGTGCGGTCGAAACGTTTGTAGAATGATTGTAATTTGCGTTAGTTTTAATATCTAATGACTGTAGTTTTATAATTTATACATGTAATAAATGGTAATTGACTGAACATCTCGAATATTCAGCTCGATAAGTTGGCCTTATATTTATCACTTTGTTTTCAATATACGAGCGACAATTTGTATTAATTTATTAAAAATACAAAGTTAGTTAAATATTAAAATATAAAATTAAAACGATTCTTCGCTGTTGACCAATAGATGTGCAAGGCGATTGGTCTGAGATGCCAAGTTATGCGACATTTAAACATGCTGCGGATATAATACGCGAATTAAATCAATGTCAGAGAAAATTAAAAAATCTTTCAACTTACATTATCGTTTTAACAAGTCCTTTTTCCCGATATTTCAAGTGTGTGTTGCGAAGTCTGAATAACAAATGTCGAAATAGAGAGCGTGATGTATTTATTTATTACCAATGTTTTTTCTAAACTATGATTCAGCAAATTTTTTAAGTATGTCAAAATAACTACTGTCTAACAATTCGGTGTCTTTATTTAAATTAATTCCATTTTTCTGTTCTTTAATGTGGATCATTTCAGATATTAGCCTTTTATGGTAATTCTTTTCATGATCTATAATTTTAATATTGTCCCAGTCAAATGTATGTTGATTTAATTCGCGTATTATATCCGCAGCATGTTTAAATGTCGCATAACTTGGCATCTCAGACCAATCGCCTTGCACATCTATTGGTCAACAGCGAAGAATCGTTTTAATTTTATATTTTAATATTTAACTAACTTTGTATTTTTAACATTTAACTTTTATTTAACTTTTATGTATTGATAAAGACTGTAGTGCAGTCGAAACGTTTACAATTTATATCGTTTTTGTAACGGAATGTTAATTTAATTATTTAACTATTAATAAATTTTTACATCTTATTTATTTGCTCGTTCAGTTGACCTACTATATTTGATTTGTTTAATTTTGTTAATTTATACGAGCCTTTCATTAATTAATTTTAATAAACGCTGGCCTTATAATGCGTGGGACTAATTACCCGTTCAAATACCATCGGTTTAATTCTAGTTTTATTTATAACTGTTTTGGTCTAGAAACGTTAAAACATTTTAAATCTTGGCTAAATTTTAATTATGCGATAATTAGAGCAATGTCGAAGTTGAAATTTTTAAGGGAATGTAAGAGATATTGTCTGCTTCCCAACCATTTGCGTAATTTCTGTAACAATAAATTTGTTTTCTACCACTATAAATCAAAAAATAGGATGCGTGGTTTGTTGCATAATGTCAGAACTGAACTGAAATTCTTAACATAGAGATATTTGATTTACATAGAACATTAAACTCACTGAGTAAAAAACGGTCAAGGCAATTCCAAATTCTCCAAAATCTTTTACCATCTTATATCTGGCAGGAGATTTTAAATCACCATTGCAACTCCTTTTCTTTGTTCAACCAAAAATTATATCTCATACATAAGAAAAAATTCCTATGGCTACGTAAATCGCATGAAACAGAGTACATTAAAAATATTGATCCTATCGAATTGAAAACAACGGTATCATCGACAAATATTGTTGATAACACTGTTTCTGCCAACAGTTTTCGTTGTGCTACACATAATCCTTTACAACAAACTAACCAGAAATGGTTTATTAATTTAACTGATAAAAATATTCCCCCCAATGTAACCAATCTATTACAATTGGGAGGTGAATTTAGTCTCCCAGTTAACTTAAATAAAAAAGTAGCTATACACGAATTCATCAAAGATATAGAAAGCAATTCAATTCTAACGGGATCAGAAATCGTACTTCGATTCGTAATGCTGCCATTCCACAATTTTCATTATTTTTAAACAAGAATGACAAAAAAACGGACATACAAGAAAAATTACTTCACATGCATAAAGACACAATTAAATTCTGCAATCAAAATTCTAATATTTTATTTACTAGAGCAGATAAAGGCAGCATTACAGTCGCATTAGAAAAAGAATTTTATATAAAAAAAGTTGAGAGTCTCCTAGAAGACGATTCTACGTATACCATAGTTAAAAACAATCCATCAACAAAAATAGAAAAAGACCTCAATAATTGTCTAAAAAAATGGTTGAAAAAAGATTTCATCAACAAAAAAGAATATTATTATTTATTTTCAAGCGACTCCCTTCTTCCTAAAGCCTATGGGCTCCCCAAGATCCACCAGGAAAATATTCCTTTTAGATTAATAGTTTCCTCAATAAATACTTCTCTATATAATATTGCTTCCTTCTTTCATAAAATTTTAAAAGATAGCCTTCCTAGAGCTGACAGTTTTGTGAATAACAGTTTCGATATATGCAACATTCTATCAGGGAAAACACTACAAGATTCCGACATAATAGTTTCATTGGACGTTGTTTCATTATTTACTAATGTTTCCGTAGATCTTGCATTAAACGGTATCAATAATAGATGGCATTTTATAGAGTCACACACAAAGATTCCCAAAAATGAATTCATAGGTATGATAAAATTTATATTAACTTCTACATTTTTCACGTTCAATAACATAACTTACAAACAAATTTACGGGACTCCTATGGGTTCCCCACTTTCTCCGATCATTGCCGATATAGTCATGCAGGACTTGGAAACATTGGTAATTAGTAATTTAAATTGCGAAATGACTTTTTATTTCCGTTATGTAGACGACATTATTTTATGCACTTCCGCTGACAATATTACATATGTTTTGAACGAATTCAACAATTATAACGATAGACTACAATTTACAATAATCGGTGTATAAGCTTTTTGGACATAATGATCAAAGTAATAGATAATAAAATTTATTTAGATTGGTATCACAAAAAAACATTCTCAGGTAGATTACTTTCATTTTTTTCAAATCATCCGACTTGTCATAAAATAGGAACAATTTATAACTTGGTAGATAGAGCTTTATTACTATCACATCCGCAATTTTACAAAAAAAATATAGAGAAAGCTATTAACATTTTGCTATCCAACGGTTATCCTCTTGATCTAATTTTCACAGAAATAAAACGTAGATTAAAAAATCTCTCAACTAAGAAATTTAACAAGCCTAATAATAACAATATAACAGATACTAATAATACTAATACTAGCATTAAATATTTTGTCATACCATATATAGAATCAATATCTGAGAAAGTTGCTTCAGCAATAAGAAGACCTGACGTAGTGGTAAGATATCGTTGCATTAAAAAATTGAATGACTTCATAAAAGTTCAAAAGGACAGAAATAATTGCCTAATGTTATTTATAAATTGAATTGCAACGATTGTGACGCCACATATGTCGGACAGACAAAAAGACAGTTAGGAACGAGACTTAAAGAACATAAAAATAATATTAAATTAGACTCTGCTAAACACTCGGTTGTCACGGAACACATTCTAAACGAACAACATACATTTGACTGGGACAATATTAAAATTATGGATCATGAAAAGAATTACCATAAAAGGCTAATATCTGAAATGATCCACATTAAAGAACAGAAAAATAGAATTAATTTAAATAAAGACACCGAATTGTTAGACAGTAGTTATTTTGACATACTTAAAAAATTTGCTGAATCATAGTTTAGAAAAAACATTGGTAATAAATAAATACATCACGCTCTCTATTTCGACATTTGTTATTCAGACTTCGCAACACACACTTGAAATATCGGGAAAAAGGACTTGTTAAAACGATAATGTAAGTTGAAAGATTTTTTAATTTTCTCTGACATTGATTTAATTCGCGTATTATATCCGCAGCATGTTTAAATGTCGCATAACTTGGCATCTCAGACCAATCGCCTTGCACATCTATTGGTCAACAGCGAAGAATCGTTTTAATTTTATATTTTAATATTTAACTAACTTTGTATTTTTAACATTTAACTTTGTATTTTAATATTTAACTTTTATGTATTGATAAAGACTGTAGTGCAGTCGAAACGTTTACAATTTATATTGTTTCTGTAACGGAATGTTAATTTAATTATTTAACTATTAATAAATTTTTACATCTTATTTATTTGCTCGTTCAGTTGGCTTACTATATTTGATTTGTTTAATTTTGTTAATTTATACGAGCCTTTCATTAATTAATTTTAAAATAGTATTTAATTGAACGATTTAATCAAGTTAAAAACTATTTTTTTTCAATGTACTAAATAAGTCGGATATTTCATATCTATTGTTGTTTTTCTCTCTCTCTCTCTGTTTTCTTCTATGCAAACGAGTAACACATCGTTGTATAAGATCATATGATCAGAACATAAAAATGTAAATTAAAATCATAAGGTTATATAACTACATTATGCATTAATGTAACTTAATTGATAAAAAATTATGAAAATAATAATCCTTGTTTTTTTTCTTATTATTTACTCAGATTTTTTTGTCTATCTAATAAGATAAACACTTTAGAGATTGAATATTTCAAGTAAACTAATGTAAGTAAATTTCACATTAATGCATATAGATGTTTAATCACGAATGTACTAAATAAGTACACAAGACGAACAGTGAGTGAGTGAGTGAGAATGAGAGTGTGAGTGAGAGAGAGAGAGAGAGAGAGAGAAAGTTGCTGTTAATTAACGCGTCTAATAATTAATCTTATATCTAATAAAAAATGACTAAAGAAAGAAGAAAAAAAAGAAGAAAAAGATTTTTCTGGAGAAATTGATGAAACTGCGATGCTGCAAGCAGAAATTTATAATTTGCAGAAGCAACTGTCAGCTCAGCTGTAATTGCAAATTCCTCCATTGCACCACAGACTTCCTCTACAGTCACATCATCTGCTCCGCAGACTACTTCTACGTCCATATTAGTTGCACCACAGACTACCTCTACAGCCACATTATCTGCTCCGCAAACTACTTCTACGTCCACATTAACTGCACCGCAGACTACCTCTACAGCCACATTATCTGCTCCGCAGACTACTTCTATGTCCACATTTGTTGCACCACAGACTACTTCTACGTCCACATCTGCCGCACCACAAACTGCCTCTGCATCTACATTGAAAGGACCATCTTCCACAGTAAATGATTTCAAAAAACGTCCACCAAGATTCTCGAAGGTTCTTTTCCACTATAAGAATAATAAAGAAATATAAAATATATTTATATATAATATATATATATATATATATATATATATATAAATTCTACAAAAGAAGTAATGCCTAGATTACTATGAAAAGTTTTTTATTTATTAAAGTTCTTCATCTCTTACTTAAGATTTCTGATCTCCAATATATGCATTTCAAATTAATATAATTTATATTTGTTCAAATAATATTTATATTTCTAAAGAAAATTTGATGATATTTTGAAGTTTCTAACAATAAATAAAAATGATAAAATATACAATATTTTCCTATGTTTTTTTTTTATTTTTTGTATCTCCATTACCTATCAGCAAATGGAATATCGAATGTAGAATCCCATAAATTTTGGACCAAAGAACTGGGCATAATATGTCATCCTTGTTTGCATCTGTGGGACGGATTCTGCTTGTGGTTCTTCAATTAAATGATGATGCGGTATAGTTATTAAAATACTCCACCAAGTATACTTTCAATTCAACTGTCCATTTGATTGATCGAGTCATTCTAAGATCTTTCAGGATGACATTGCGAGGATAACGAGGGAAAAGTTGCTGAAACTAACAAAGAATATTTTTTTGCTATTTTCGCTATATAGCTAACTAATATATACAAATTTCTTTTTATGAATTGAAGCTTAAGTACCTGTCTTGCCATAGTATCCATTTGGGAATTAGTATGTGCCAATGTAGAGATGTTACCACATACTCTATTATGCGACACATCGACAGAAAAACTAGGCAACCAAGATACATATCTTGAGCCATCGAGGAAAAGAAAGAAATGATTGCCATTTCTTCTCGTAGAAGTCTGTGACTCAGGCGGTATTTTTGTATTCTCTCTGTGATTTGCTTGTATACTCAATCTGGTGTATCCTCTCTGTGATTTGCTTGCATACTCAAGGCCAATCGACAAGTGAGACATGGTGTCCTGTTCTAACCAGGATTGCAAGCATGAATTGTGAAATAAGTGTGCACAGGGCAACTTACGAGCGCTTTCCATCCTTTCCCAGCATATTACACAATTATCCATCCTTTCCCAGCATATTGCGCAATTATTTTATCAGAATTCTCGGCTAATTCCTTTTGTGAAGCCATTGAATAACTAAATGAAAAAGTTATCAAAAAAATCTTTAACAATTTGTTTTTTATATTATACATATAAAAATATAATAAAATAATTACCTGATTTTTATAAATTTCTTTTTCCATCACATATCACATCAAATCACATCATCACATCAAAATCAAAACACGTGCCTAGCCTAGCCAACATAACCCCGCACGCTGCCAATAATGGCGGAGCGCCACTATCGCCGTCTGTTGTAAAATGTGAGGACTGGACATTTCCAATACATGCATCTATTGCAGTGTTGTGTACGTGTGATATATGTGTGCGCATGTGTTGTATACGTGTGAATACGTGTAGCACGATACTACTATGTATGCGTGGTCGATGAATCAAGAGACACGGTAGTGTCTCGCGACCAGGGCGTAGCCGAGACACCGTGTATCTTAACGCGAGTCGGACATTTGAGTCTATTATAAATTTCGAATCCTCAATAACGGCTGAAGCAATCGAGTTTATACTAGACTTAATCGATAGATTGAGTTCGAATTATATAATAAAAGTGTCTTTATTTCTGCTCTACGTGATTTGTAAGCAGAGATATATAAATGCAAAGTCGAAATATGAAAAATTTCTTTTAAGAAACGTCCCCGTCATCATTATTATTATCATCATCATCGACCACGCATACATAGTAGTATCGTGCTACACGTATTCACACGTATACAACACATGCGCACACGTATATCACACGTACACAACACATGCAATAGATGCATGTATTGGAAATGGCCAGTTCTCACGTTTTACAACAGACGGCAATAGTGGCACTCCGCTATATTGGCAGCGTGCGGGGTTATGTTGGCTAGGCTAGGCACGTGTTTTGATTTTGATTTTGATGTGATGATGTGATTTGATGTGATATGTGATGGAAAAAGGAATTTATAAAAATCAGGAAATTATTTTATTATATTTTTATATGTATAATATAAAAAACAAATTGTTAAAGATTTTTTTGATAACTTTTTCATTTAGTTATCCAATGGCTTCACAAGAGGAATTAGCCGAGAATTCTGATAAAATAATTGCGCAATATGCTGGGAAAGGATGGAAAGCGCTCGTAAGTTGCCCTGTGCACACTTATTTCACAATTCATGCTTGCAATCCTGGTTAGAACAGGACACCATGTCTCACTTGTCGATTGGCCTTGAGTATGCAAGCAAATCACAGAGAGGATACACCAGATTGAGTATACAAGCAAATCACAGAAAGAATACAGAAATATCGCCTGAGTCACAGACTTCTACGAGAAGAAATAGCAATTATTTCTTTCTTTTCTTCGATGGCTCAAGATATGTATCTTGGTTGCCTAGTTTTTCTGTCGATGTGTCATTGGGCAAATGATATATTCAAAGAACTACGTGTGAGGAATATGTACGTATTTATATATTGTACTGCTATATTTTTATAATGAATCGCACGTATAATTAGTTTCGTGATAGTAGCTAATATGTGCAAGTTAATTGTTATATCCAAAAGTTGATACAATCCCCAGCAAACACTAAGTAACAATTATATAACTATTATAATTTCCCATTCAACAATGTAAATGCAATATAACACGCCTGTTGATATTTTATTTCAGGTATAAATTTTGCAAATAATTATTCTATGTAAACAAACAAAACAAAAATATTTATTATTAAAAACTTAACAAAAATCATGCATATAAAGCGCATGTGCAAACTGAAGACTAGAAATCTATCCTTGTGATAAAAGAAACATATCATGTTAGACAAGACTGTGTGATTAACAGATTATTATCAGAAAGTAACAAAAAGACCGCTAATTTTTAGGCATGTACAAAAGATAGCATTAGATAAGATGTGTATTATATCTGACCAATCAATTAATATTTTTTCTGCAATATCAAAAAAATATCAATTTTTTACACGATAAACTTTGCAAAATCTAAAAATGTACATTTTTAGGGGTAGATCAAAGAGTTTAAAACAATTTTTAATTACATTTTTTCAAATACTATTTTGTATTTCCCAATGATAAACATATGTGATAAATACTCAATGATAAATTTTGACAGCATTTAGTTATTTAGATTAAATCTCTTTATGTCAATTTAATTAAACGTATCTTTATACATATACATATATACGTTATCTTAATATCTATCAAATTGTTTCCATATATAAATGGAATAAAAATAACAGTATAGAGAAGAGTATATATCTCTTTCCTTAATCGTGAACATTTTTTTCAACACAATCATCGTTTATAAACAACGAAATAAAAAAAGTGATTTGTATTTTGGCATTACTCTGCGCAGTTTATGTAAGTTCTGTAAATTCAGTGTAATCATTTCTTTTGACTAAAAAAAGAAACAAATAATTTAATTCAATCATTTTAAAATAAGACAAATCAAATAAAAAAAAATTGCCATGTTTAATTAGTAAACTAAAAATCTTTTTCAGAAATTATGATGTATTAATAGAAATATCACATATAAAAATCAATTTTGTAGCTTTAATTTGACCTATTTATAAAAATTGTTTAAAATTTATTTTTAAATTTAAATTCTTTATGCAATATCTTTAGAAAAGTCAAATTATTATTTTTACATGATATTTTAATAATGAAACTTTTATCTCGCATCTTCAAGACGTCGGAGCAAGATGTGACGAAACCCTTGGTGAACTTTGAAGAATGGGTGAATATTTACAAAAAAATATCGAAGCTATTCTTAAGGATATTTCACTTTTCAAAAAAGCAAATAAAGCAGATTCTACAAGTCAAACTCAATGATCTGAGGACTCGGACTTTGTTTAAAGTTAATAATATTCTCAATTCAACATTCGAGAATATCAAGGTGCATATTTTGTCTAGATAATGAGAAGACAAATGCATGTGTTATATCATAAAATATAAATGTTTTAAATTATAATGAAACATTGAAAACTTGCATTTATTTTTAGAATAGATTTTTATGAAAAATATGTTCAATTATTCACATATGACAACAAAAATACATTTGCATATTTATTATCTTTTCAGTTATCTATCGAGAAGGCGAAAAAAGAAGGTAAAAAAATTAATGAATGTTATAATTATGCAAAACATAATTTGGAAACGAGGAAAGACAATACAATTGCTGAATTGGAGACGTACATCCAATATGGAAATAAGACTATGGAAGCCCCATTAAAGAACGTGGCAAACAATATTAAGGTAACTATTTATTTTAATACGTAAACGTATATATTTAGAATTATAGTGAAATATTGATTTTATTAATTTTAATTAATTTCAATCAACTTGTGACGACCCGATTAGCCGTCACTAGCCATCCGCGCTCATGTAAACGGCCCCTTTCGGGGCCATTACAAGAACACGTTGGGAATCCGCCTTTTCGCCCCCAACCGTCACTCGACCCCCTCCAAGCGAGTCTTAGAGTGGGGTGGCCCGCCGGGTATAAAGAGCGGCGCAGCCGAGGCTTCGGCACCAGTCCCGTCCTGGTCCCTCGAGCGTACTCAGGGATCACTCCTCAACTCCGACACTCCAAGTCACCCCGGCCGACGAGCGTTCTCGTCGTGCAGGCCGAGCGTTCTCGGTCACCGGGTCCTGTCCGTAAGTCCCCCGGCCGACGAGCGTTCTCGTCGAGTAGGCCGAGAGTTCTCGATCACCGGGTCCTACCCGGAAGTCACCGGCGCTCGACGGAGTTCGCCCTTCTCAGGGCGCCCGTACGCGTGGCCGCGTTGGAAACTTTAGTTATAAGTCGTGTCCGCGTCCGCATAACTTGGTCGTGTCTCGTCTGTGATAATTATAGCCATAAGTCGTGTCCGCGTCCGTATAATCTGGTCGCGTCTCGTCCGTAATATTTCTATCTGTCAATACTAGCAATAAGTCGTGTCCGCGTCCGCATAACTTGGTCGTGTCTCGTCCGTGATAATTATAGCCATAAGTCGTGTCCGCGTCCGTGTAATCTGGTCGCGTTTCGTCCGTCTTAATATTCTCTGTACTTGTGGACTGAATAGCAAGTCAACCATTGAAAGGTGGCTTGAATAAACTCTGCTTTTATCAGAACAACCGTGTGTTATTGCAAATCTGAGTCGCCCCTCTTCCCGAATCCTGGCACCGACGAGCCGATCCGTGGCGTCGGGAAAGGTGCTTCGTTACAAACTGATAAAAATTATACTTTTAATGTTAATAAATTAACTTTAGTTGCTTGCATGTATTTTACACAGAGAACAATATGACCTGTATAATTACGTTATAATAAATATGATAGAGAAATCATTTTTTTATAATATCTTTCAGGTAATAAAGACGTTGCTGACCAAGTTAAACGCTATCATTCCGAAATGTTACTCTTCGAACTATATCAAGATGCAGAGCTGCATCGCGATGAATCTTGCTCGAACTAAATTGTCGTTAAAAGATATTGATAGTAATGCCATTACGTTAATAAATACCGGGGCAACCGAGTATATAAATACAATTAGAGAGGTGAAAAATAGCATGATAAAACTTGTCGTTGATATCCGCATTTTCAACACAAGTATCATTGTTCGTATTAATGGTTGCATAAAAAATGCATTTACAGACAATCTCATATCAAATAATTTCAAATTCATTGCCATTTATTAATTCTTTATGTTGAAATTTTTTAATAAAATGAGAAAAAATCTTATAATAATTTTAATAAATCTGTGTTATCTATATAAATATTTTTTTCATATTTTTACATTTTATTCCTTTAATATATATATTTATTCTTAATTATTAATCTAAAAATATTCGATATTTGATTTTTAAAACAGACATGGCAATGTTCTCAACTTTCAAATAAACAGCTCATCAAAATAATCAACTCACTGCGGATTATAATATATGTGCACTGTGTTAAAAAATATTCAACTAGCTGACTTTTCATTGTAAATGTGTATTAATTGCTTTATAATAAGATATCATATAGTATATACAGTCAGTCAAGTAAGAGCGTGGTCGATTTTATTGACAGGTAATAAAAGATTTCGCTCTAAATCCTTCGTGAGACTATAAAGGGAAGTTTTACCCTTAATGCATTGTCAAAAAATATTCAGTTGTCTTTGATTCTTTGAAAGAGAAACACGATAAGCGTCATGAGTGCTAAGTACGCGTCGCGCTACGAGGCTGTGTTCCTGTGTACCCATCCGAAAGGTCCAAAAATGTCACAATCAGCGGCTGCTAAATACATGAGAAAGTCGAAAACATTTGTACAGAAGTAGATACAGCAATATAAAGTGGCAAAAAATGTCGATGATTTACCAGAACGTGGCTCAATAGGCAAAGTGGACAAAAAAGACGAAAAAAAAATAGTGAATCTGTTTTTGCGAAATCCTTCTTTAACACTGCGACAAGGACAGGCAAAATTAAAGTCGAAAGGTTGAGATATATCGCACGAAACTATCCGAACTCATCTCCGTGCTCATAACCTGAAATTTCGCCCCACAATGAAGAAGCCTTTGTTGACTGAAAAACATGTTACGAATCGACTCGCTTGGGCGCATGAGAATATCAATGGATTGGCCGTCACAGTCGCCCGATGCAAACCCCATCGAAAATGTGTGGGCATATATTAAGCATAAGCTTCGTAGTAAACGTACATACACTTCCAAGCAGTTATCTTGCGAAATTCGATCGTTGCCACTAGAATATGCAATTAAATTAGTCGAAAGCATGCCTCGGAGATGCCAGGCAATTATCGACGCCGATGGTGACTGGACACATTATTAATATAATTGCATCATTGTTTATATTCAGTACAATATATATATAAATATAAAAATACCATTTAATAAGTTTTTCCATAAATTTACCCGACCACGCTCTTACTTGACTGACTGTATATAAGCAATAATATATTTGCGGTATAGGAATGATAAGTGGGAACAGTAGTAATTGAATACTACAACAATAGTAGCAACAATACCAGCAGTAATAGCAGCAATAATAACAATAATATTATTTATAATTATATTTATCATTAACATACTTTGATAGAATTATACATATCATTAATTATAATCGCCATGGTCATGATTATCTTTAATTATATACATGTGCATACGTATATACAGAGTGATTCAAAACAACCGTTTGTCCTTAAAATGTCGTATTCCTGACTCGATTCTAAGACGATTTTTCCTTTGCCAAAATTTTATCCGAAGCTTAGTTTTCGAAATATAAAAAGAAATAGTTAGCGAATTACAGCACGAGTACAGGCGGTAATCAGGAGCGGCGCAACACATTATCCGACGCGGGCGATTACGTGGACGCTCGAAACGATCAGCCGTTTGTTACACGCGGCGTGTGTGTGTGTGTGTGTGTGTGTATGCGCGTACACACACACACACACACTCACTCTCTTTCTCTCTCTCTCTCTCACTGATTCTTACCTTGTAGAGATGTTTCATGTCCTTTGACGAATAATTGTTGCCTGACTGGATACAATCCGATATTGACACACTGTGACACACTGCATAATAAAATAATTTTTTTTGTAATAAATTGTATTGACACTTTGACTCACGCACTTGATTAAAAATTATTGTAATAAATAACTGATTACAAATTACAACACATAATCACAATCTGAGAGAATTTTCTCTTAGAATTTGCCCTGAAAATTGTGGTAATCGTAGGACAATATTGTATGGAAAAAATTTTATTAGAATTCCTCTAATTAATATTTATCACATTAAAATTAATAATATCTATTAAATAAAATATAAAATATGTTTGATTAATTTTACTATACAGTTTAGTAAAATTAATCAAATATTTCATATTTCATATTTTATTGTGATAGATATTATTTTTAATATGATAAATAAGAGTCAGAGAAATTCTAATAAAAATCTTTCCGTACCATATTGTCCTACGATTACCATAATTTTCAGAGTAAATTCTAAGAGAAAATTCTCACAGATTGTGATTATGATTGTCGCGTCCTTGCCGTGTAAACTATTGCCGTCCGCATCGAGTAACGTGTGCTGTGCGCGCCCGCGCGCGTTTTTACAAGTAATTTTTAATAATTAATCAAAACACTGAGAGAATTTTCTCTTAGAATTTACCCTAAAAGTTATGGTAATCGTGAGAGAATATGGTATGGAAAGAATTTTATTAGAATTTCTCTGATTAATATTTATCACATTAAAAATAATAATATCTATCACAATAAAATATGAAACATGTTTGATTAAATAAATAATAATCCTTAAGGTTGCCAGTAATAATTAATAAAAAACCACTCCTCAACGTTTAAATCCATAAAACTGGCGATCGCCAGTCTGGTCGACTTTAAACGTTGAGGAGTGGTTTTTTATGTTTGATTAATTTTACTAAACCGTAAAGTAAAATTAATCAAATATATTTTATATTTTATTGTGAATTTAACAAGCTTAATAATAACAATATAACAGAAACTAATAATACTAATACTAACATTAAATATTTTGTCATACCATATATAGAATCAATATCTGAGAAAGTTGCTTCAGCAATAAGAAGACCTGACGTAGTGGTAGGATATCGTTGCATTAAAAAATTGAATGACTTCATAAAAGTTCAAAAGGACAGAAATAATTGCCCCACGAATTCTAACGTTATTTATAAATTGAATTGCAACGATTGTGACGCCACATATGTCGGACAGACAAAAAGACAGTTAGGAACGAGACTTAAAGAACATAAAAATAATATTAAATTAGACTCTGCTAGACATTCGGTTGTCACGGAACACATTCTAAACGAACAACATACATTTAACTGGGACAATATTAAAATTATGGATCATGAAAAGAATTACCATAAAAGACTAATATCTGAAATGATCCACATTAAAGAACAGAAAAATGGAATTAATTTAAATAAAGACACCGAATTGTTAGACAGTAGTTATTTTGACATACTTAAAAAATTTGCTGAATCATAATTTAGAAAAAACATTGGTAATAAATAAATACATCACGCTCTCTATTTTGACATTTGTTATTCAGACTTCGCAACACACACTTGAAATATCGGGAAAAAGGACTTGTTAAAACGATAATGTAAGTTGAAAGATTTTTTAATTTTCTCTGACATTGATTTAATTCGCGTATTATATCCGCAGCATGTTTAAATGTCGCATAACTTGGCATCTCAGACCAATCGCCTTGCATATCTATTGGTCAACAGCGAAGAATCGTTTTAATTTTATATTTTAATATTTAACTAACTTTGTATTTTTAACATTTAACTTTGTATTTTAATATTTAACTTTTATGTATTGATAAAGACTGTAGTGCAGTCGAAACGTTTACAATTTATATCGTTTCTGTAACGGAATGTTAATTTAATTATTTAACTATTAATAAATTTTTACACCTTATTTATTTGCTCGTTCAGTTGGCCTACTATATTTAATTTGTTTAATTTTGTTAATTTATACAAGCCTTTCATTAATTAATTTTAATAAACGCTGGCTTTATAATGCGTGGGACTAATTACCCGTTCAAATACCATCGGTTTAATTCTAGTTTTATTTATAACTGTTTTGGTCTAGAAACGTTAAAACATTTTAAATCTTGGCTAAATTTTAATTATGCGATAATTAGAGCAATGTCGAAGTTGAAATTTTTAAGGGAATGTAAGAGATATTGTCTGTTTCCCAACCATTTGCGTAATTTCTGTAACAATAAATTTGTTTTCTACCACTATAAATCAAAAAATAGGATGCGTGGTTTGTTGCATAATGTCAGAACTGAAATTCTTAACATAGAGATATTTAATTTACATAGAACATTAAACTCACTGAGTAAAAAACGGTCAAGGCAATTCCAAATTCTCCAAAATCTTTTACCATCTTATATCTGGCAGAAGATTTTAAATCACTATTGCAACTCCTTTTCTTTGTTCAACCAAAAATTATATCTCATACATAAGAAAAAATTCCTATGGCTACGTAAATCGCATGAAACAGAGTACATTAAAAATATTGATCCTATCGAATTGAAAACAACGGTATCATCGACAAATATTGTTGATAACACTGTTTCTGCCAACAGTTTTCGTTGTGCTACACATAATCCTTTACAACAAACTAACCAGAAATGGTTTATTAATTTAACTGATAAAAATATTCCCCCCAATGTAACCAATCTATTACAATTGGGAGGTGAATTTAGTCTCCCAGTTAACTTAAATAAAAAAGTAGCTATACACGAATTCATCAAAGATATAGAAAGCAATTCTAACGGGATCAGAAATCGTACTTCGATTCGTAATGCTGCCATTCCACAATTTTCATTATTTTTAAACAAGAATGACAAAAAAACGGACATACAAGAAAAATTACTTCACATGCATAAAGACACAATTAAATTCTGCAATCAAAATCCTAATATTTTATTTACTAGAGCAGATAAAAGCAGCATTACAGTCGCACTAGAAAAAGAATTTTATATAAAAAAAGTTGAGAGTCTCCTAGAAGACGATTCTACGTATACCATAGTTAAAAACAATCCATCAACAAAAATAGAAAAAGACCTCAAAATTTGTTTAAAAAAATGGTTGAAAAAAGATTTCATCAACAAAAAAGAATATTATTATTTATTTTCAAGCGACTCCCTTCTTCCTAAAGCCTATGGGCTCCCCAAGATCCACAAGGAAAATATTCCTTTTAGATTAATAGTTTCCTCAATAAATACTTCTCTATATATTATTGCTTCCTTCTTTCATAAAATTTTAAAAGATAGCCTTCCTAGAGCGGACAGTTTTGTGAATAACAGTTTTGATATATGCAACATTCTATCAGGGAAAACAATACAAGATTCCGACATAATAGTTTCATTGGACGTTGTTTCATTATTTACTAATGTTTCCGTAGATCTTGCATTAAACGGTATCAATAATAGATGGCATTTTATAGAGTTGTGACGACCTATTAATGGTCGTCACTACGTGCGCCGGGCCGAACATCTGCCCGACGCTCCTGGCCGACCATCCGCCGGGCGCGTGATTTATCCCCTCCGGGGGGATGCCCAACGCGTGAAAATAAACGCGTGGGGGGACCCGCACCAGTATATAAGCCGGCTCGTCCGAAGAGCCGGCACCAGTCCTGTCCTGAATCCTGATCCTGACACCAAGCCTCTGGGTGTACTCGAGGCTTCCAAGACCGAGATTCCTGACAGTCGACGAAGACGGGTGTACCCTCTTTGTAGCCTGGGAGTTCCCGGCGTTCGACTTCCTTCTCTGTGATCGACGGAGGTGGGTTTAACCCCTTCGCTGCCTGGGAGTACCCGGCGTTCGGTTCCTTTCTCTACAACCGACGGAGGTGGGTTTAACCCCTTCGCTGCCTGGGAGTACCCGGCGTTCGGTTCCTTCTCTACAACCGACGGAGGTGGGTTTAACCCCTTTGCTGCCTGGGAGTACCCGGCGTTCGGTTCCTTTCTCCACGACCGACGGAGGTGGGTTTAACCCCTTCGCTGCCTGGGAGTGCCCGGCATTCGGTCTCCTGTGTCCGGCCGACGGAGGTGGGTTTGACCCCTTCGCTGCCTGGGGGTACCCGGCATTCGGCTCCTTCTCTCCGGTCGGCAGAGACGGGCGTGCCCCCTCTGACGCCAGGATGTACCCGGCATCCGACTCTTCCGCAGCGCGCCGCGCCGCCGCCCGCGGCTCCGCGACCGCGAGATATATCGTCCGTCCGCGCGTTAGTAATAAGTTTGTACATAGACAACAGTGTGATCGTCCGCTAGGTTAAGCATATGTATATGTATTGTAAATAAGACTCGAATAAACCGATTGTGAAGCTTAATCACGTGTACGCAAGTTTGGCCTTCCGACCCCGTCGAATCCTGATCCCGGCGAGCCGTCCGAGGCGATACGAAAACCGTACCGTTACATGGCGCCCGAACAGGGACCTGACGCACGGTAGGCCTAACTTGCGTAGCACCGAATGAGCAGTGCGTGGGTGCATTCGCTCACAAAAGACCAGGTCCTCCAGGAGCTGGAGAGACGCCACCTTGACTCGACCGCTCCGCTGGACACGCTGAGAAAACGCCTGCGAAAACACATGAGTAAGAATCCAGAAAACATGCCGGGGACTAGCACACAGCAGAAGCCTGTCAATTTGATCCCGCCGACCATTATCGTACCAGGGGACGACCAGATGTCCGACGAGGACGATAGTGGCAGCGAAAACACGGTGGGCCGTCGAACGTCTCGACCCCGCCAGGATCTGCCGGCACTCGACCGGATGAAGACAATGAATCAGATCCGAAAGTGGGGTCACTTCTTCGATGGCAAAGATCCCCTTGCCTTTCTGGAACGAACGGAGGAACTCCGAGCCAGCTACGGCCTCGATCCCGTCCAGCTAATCAATGTAATATCGAGATAATATCAATATAATATTCTATAATCTAATCAAATATGCTAATCAATGTATAATCGAGATAATATCAATATAATATTCGAGATATTATATTGATATTATCTCGAATTATTAATTCGTGTTGTTTATTAAATATGTTCAGAAACAATAGCATTTACATATATTAAAATTTTTATTAACTTCAAATTATAGAAAAGATTAGATATTTAAATGTATGTATATTTATATGTACATTGCTTTGCTATTGTTTACTGTACATTGTATACATATTATTATATATCTTTATTCCAAAGTAATTGTACTACATTAAAAACTTTAAAATAGAAAAGATCTCAAAAATAATATTATACAATCAAATATATAATTCATAGATGTTTGATTGCATTGGAAAAAATTGCATATATTATTCTTTTATTAACATTTCTTATTATTTATATTATTTTTTATATTTATATGAAATATTTTTTACAATATTTTGTATTAAATATTTATATATAACGATTTTCGGGATAAGAATATGTAACAATATGTTGTAGCGCTTCTATTGTGTTTCCAATAAGCGCAAAAAATTATGATGTTATTATAAGTAATTGATATTTTAATATTATATAATTGACATTGTTTTCCTTTCAGATTTTATAATGAATTATTTCTTTTATTATAATTATATTGATATTATCTATAAAGTTGCTTGTTGCAGATAGATTTGGAGACGTCTGAAGGGCGGATCACTTTCAATAAAGAGGCGTGGATACCATTGAATCAACGCCATATTGCAGCATGTAACGTATGCATAGTGGGGGTTTTAGTGAGTAAGAATCTCACACTACCCCAGAAAACCGGGGTGCCTTTTGAAGGTTTCCCCCACGTAAAAAAAAACGCTGCTGCCATGTTGCTCTAACTTCAATTAATTAATAATGCAATATAATAATCAACAATTATTTGTATATAATAATATATATAGGTAGTATATTTTAATATATAAAAATATTAAAAAATATTTTTTTAAGATTAATAGAGAGAAAGAATATTTTTTTAAATATTCTTTTTCAATTTATAATCTTTAAATTAATTAATCTTTAATCTTTAAAATTGTAATCCGCCTTTCTTAATTTTAAAAATCTGATTTTACATTCATTATTTATCAGTGAAGAAATTTTTACATTAATATCTATGAAAAAAGTGAACCATTCTATCGAACCTCTAAAGACTTTGTATTAGTAGTATAAGGAAACGTGCGAAAAATATTTTCAATTTTTTAATTTAGTTTCTTCAATAAACTGTTTATAGGTTCGACCTTTTATATATTTTTTACATAAACTACAAGAAGTTTTATTTTGAGCCGTCGTAGCACTTTTTATCACATCCCAATTTAAAGCTATATATTTTACGGAAAAGTATCTAAAATGCCCTTTTTTGCATCTTTAGATCAAGATATCTAAAAAACGTGACGTGATACGCAATTTTTGCGGCCGAATTTCTAATCGGCATGAAAAAAATCTACAAAAATACGCTTTGGAAATCTTCGAACCTGAAAAAAGTCATTTTTTGTCGACCAGTGTTATTGATTGAAGCATAGCACAAACTGAACATTTTATATTGTATACATTGTCTGCATAATATTTTACTTATTTATAAAATATATAATATATAAGTTTATATATATGCACACACATAGATATGACAATAGCGTTATCGTGATTTTTTTCGATTATTGAAGTTATATTGTATAATCTCTCTCTTATCTCTTTCTCTCTGCTACATAAATACTATTATAACGTAAAAGAACTTACGAGTAACGTATGATGGCTCAATGCAATAATATTCAATCACGTAAAAAACTTGAGTTCAAATATATCAATATTAATTTTTTTACAATATATTAGAATATAGAAAAATTATAGAAATATAAGGCGATAAACTTGAAAATTTTTAAATATTGAAAATATTTTAATCATTTTTACAATTACATACATGCAAAATAAGTCCGTAAATAAATTTATCAAGTAATAAATCCGTTGCATGCTTGCAGCTACATATGCACACACAAATAGCTGATATGTTGATTTTTATTAAAAATTTATTTTCTGTATTATTTTGCATTTATATAGTGTGTATGTGGGTGTGTGTGTGTGTGTGTGTGTGTGTGTGTGCGCGCGTGTAGTAAAAATATTTTCAATATATTTATAAAATTTTTATTGCCGAAATATATTTTTTTATAATTTCTCTGTATTCCAATATATTATTAAAAAATTGATATTGATATATTTGAACTCTAATAATTTACTGGGTGATACATACTGTGACGTGACGCTTTTGGAGCGCCGTCACAAGAGCGAAAAGCTCGATCGGGTAGGCCGCGGAGACCTGGAGCGCCCCTCACTTCGGGGAGGGTGCGATCCGTCGTTTTTTCGTATTCCATTTTACCGTATTTCTTGCGAGAATCGCAGTTGCACGCAGCATCGGCCTGTCGATGCGCGTGCGACACGATCGGTAGGTAGAGCGACAAGGACGGCTCGAGAGAGCGGCGGGAGAGAGACATGTTAAGCAAGAGAGAGAGGGAGTATGCCGGAGTGCCGCAGCAAGAGAGAGAAGGAGGATGCCGGAATACCGCAGCGCGAAAGGAGGATGGAGCGAGCGTAGGCGAGAGAGAGAGCGCGGGACCTCGCGCAGTTAAGTATCAAGTATTCGTAATTTAATTTGATATATCTCGCGCAGAATTTAGGCGTTGAAACGTTATAGATACCGAGAGGACTCCGGGAGCTAAAGCAACCACAGGGCCGATCCTGAAGGGGGACTACGGAGGGCCCGGCCAGCCTCCCGATTGTTCCCGAAGGAGAGATGCCGCGGGAAGAAACCCGGAGGAAAAGCCTCTCAACCAGCGATACATTACCGGCGTGAGAATTACCTCAGCTACAGGGTGAGGCGGGGGGGAGACCTTAGGGCCCCCGCCATCGACCCTATCATCGAGGGAATGCGCAAAAGATCGGCGCGAAAAAGAAGGTATCAAGACGCGCGAGGCCCGGCTCTCCACTGTTAGGTGTGCCTTAGACTAGAGAGGGTGACTCCAGGACTCCAAAAGTGCGACCCGAGGACTCGACTTCACCGTCAGAAACTGTAAGCCGCCTCTCGAGTAGTCGTAAATACGTTTTGGTTGGTACCGTAGATATTGATCGTGTACCGTAATTACCGTGAGTACCGTACTCTCTCATTTTTCGTATCGTTTTGTGTGTGAGAGAGCGGACTCTCTCTTTTCGTTTTTCGGCGTATCGTATCGCGGGGCCAGCCGACTTTGCGTTTCGCGAAGCAAGCCCTCTCCGAAAAGTGCCGCCGACAGTCTATCGTCTCGAAAATAATTATTATAAATTCGGGTTACCGAAATAGTCAGAGTCACGTTTTTTATAGGCTCGATTAATAGATTTTCGGAATTTGCGTGTAGCCGTCTCCGCGAGTTTGTTAACTATTCCATTGTTCTCGACTCGGCGAGAGAGTCGTGCGAGAGAATCACGAAATTTCCGTCATCTAGTTATTATCTTGTTTTTTTATACCGTGCCGTGTCTCGGAGTATCGTATTGTGACCTCTGTCTATACCGCGTGCCCGCGAAAATAAGTTAGACCATCATAACGTTTACCGATTTTGTATTTGTTATTCCGTTTGTATATTATTGTCGCGAAATTATATAGAATGTTTCACCTTGTATAATTAATACTAATTTTGTAAGTCAATTCCGAAAATACCGATATTCGCCGATCTTATGATATTATATTTTTCGTTTCAATACCGCTAGTTTATCTATTACTGTTTGTTACCTAATTATATTATCCGATTGTATGTATCCGATGTCAAATTGTAAATCCTAAGTGTCAAATATATATATCTGTCAAATTCTAACACCACGTGTATGTCTCTCTATACCTCTCTCTCAACCATAGACCCATCACTCCTATAGACCCGCGACTCTGTATGACTTTTGGAGAAGTGACGTTAAGTACCGTTCACAGTATTATCGTGGCGCGTTCACACGCGCCTGGCGCCCAACTTTACCGTGAGTTAATGAACGTCCCTAAGGGCAAATAATTAACTCTTCTGATACCGATTTTTACCGTTTTATTAGTTAAACTTGGAGAATCTTTAAATTGAACGCTCCCCTGTCTGAACTTGGCGTTTCGGCACAGGAAAAGACGTTGCAAATTTTTGGCGCCCAACGTGGGGCTACGTTAATAGAATATTATAGGAAGAGAGAGAGAGTAATATTCCTGAAAATTTTTCCTTTTCCTTTTTGAATTTGTGTACCAAAAATATTTTTTTTGTATGTGAGTTATTATATTATATGTGTTTTTTTTTATATATCATTTGAACAAAATTTTTTCCCTTTTTTTTCGTTCTTTCGCCTTTTTGGTTCTCGTTTTCGTTTTTTTTCGTTTATCGTTCGTTTATTAGTGGGGAAAATTTTTAGTGTCGTACAGTGATACCGTAGACTGATAATTTGAAGATTGTGGAAAATATTATCTGGCCGTAAGTAATTGAGCCAGCTATCCACGTCTTTGAGACTTGTGAGCCATCGGGAAATATGCCGACTTTGATACCGCGGCGCCGTAATTGAGTGCGCCAATTTACCGTTTGTTTAGTATAATTAGTGAGGGGAAAGTGTCGACAATTTTTTGCAGTTTTTTTTTTCCTTTCTTTGTCTTTCGTTTTGGGCCTGATATCGAATATTCTGCGAATTTTTTTTTGTTACCGTCTATCTGGGTACCGAATACCGTTCCAGTACTTTCGTCTGTTAAACATTTGAACTGGATTCGTTTCTCTTGTGTTTTTTACGCCCGTGTCTCGTTTATTTTGGTGACCGTCCGGAAATTTTCGGTTATTCGCCGCTATACGCGTAAATATCGTTAGCGAAAATAAGTCGAGGGAAATATAGGAATATATTATAGTTAGGGATACCTTTGTTTTTTTTGCCTTTTCGCTTTCCGTATCGGTTTTGTCTCGACTTCTAAAGAGGTCGAGCGAGTTGATATTTTTAATCCCAGTTATATACATTTTTTTTTGTTTTGTTTATTGTGCGCGGATACCGTTACTCAGCCTTAGGGCGAGTACCCTGGCCTCTTGATACCGTTTCGACCTATACCAGGATACCGAATTTAGTCGTTTATTTTGTATGAGATATTATAATTTTTTTTTCTTCTCTCGTTCGTGTTACTTTTTCGGAATAACAGTCGTGTTTTTATTTTCTTGTTTTTTTTTCGGATATCTTGAGTCAACCGTTAAGAGTTAACCTTACTTATTATTAGTTTATATTTTTTTTTCTTTCTTCTTTTCCTTCCGTCTGTATATCGAATATTGTTAGAGTCATTATTATTATTTTTTTGTTCTCTTTTATTATTATTTTTCTATATTGTTAGAGTTATTATTCTTATTTTTTTTTCTTTCTCTGCCCTTCGGGACTGAAGTTATTATCTTGCCTTGTTTTGATACCGAGATTTAGTATTATCATTTTTTTAGTTTTTATTCTTTTTTAAGTCTAGCTTACCGAAACTTCTTAGCAAATATATATATTTTTTTTGGTTTTGTCGGTTTTTATTTCTTTTTCTTTTCCGTATTGAACTTGTTATTATTTTAATTTCTTATAGCTCTGAGATTATTATTTCTTTTGATTCTTTTTATTTTTTCTTTCGGATTATTTCAAATCGTTAGTG
This sequence comes from Nylanderia fulva, assembly GCF_048542155.1. NCBI lineage: Eukaryota > Metazoa > Arthropoda > Insecta > Hymenoptera > Formicidae > Nylanderia > Nylanderia fulva. Next base: position 145,052 of record NW_028190654.1, on the reverse strand, counting down.
CAGTTCAATTCTCATTGTCAGTATAATTTTCTTTATTATTATTTTTATTATTATTTTAGTACTACTTCAGATTCCCTTTTACAAAATTTTTTTTTCTTTTGTTTCCATAACTTTTTTTTCTTTTGGGATATTAGTATCGGGTTTTTTTTTTATTTATCGCGTGTAATAATTTTTCTTTTCGTTCTCTTTCTTTTTTTCTTAAATTAACTACTCACTTTTAACAGTTTTGCTCGGTTTACTCTCAACTGCATTCAAACTTTCCGATTTTATTACCGTTCCGTTCAAAGTTACCGATGAGGCCAGGCAGCGATCCACACCAGTGGATACAAAGTCTAACAAAAAGTCAAGCGCGACATCATTTGGCGGATAGGAATTTAAACACGCAGGGAATTGTACCGGTCTTAAGGGCACGATTATTGCACTACGAGGAAGGCATAGCGAGAGGGCAAATGTCGACAGAGGAAGGGACCTCCAGTGGGGTATCGGAACCTCGGCTGAGTAGGAACCCCTTAGAAGAAGGGGCCGCAAGTGATCCCACACCTCCCTTATTCGAATCCTTCGACGGGATTTATGAGGTCGAGCGGAAATCCGTAAGGCCTCAAGTTAGATACCGTAATCCCGCGCCGGAGGCAAATAACCCGCGACCCGGACAAGCTTCCACCGCAGAGGCATACAATTTCATGAGGAAGTGGAATTTGCATTTCTCGGGGAAACGGGGTAGCGACGCGGAGGCATTTTTGTTACGTATTAAGGAGGCCCGCGCCATAGTACCGATTTCGGACGCGGATCTATTCAAGTGCCTACCGTTATTCTTATCAGATACCGCATTATATTGGGTGAGGTTAGAGGCAGAAAATTGGAGGGATTGGCGTGATTTTGAGACTGCCTGGAGGGGGAGATTCGGAGACCCCGATTATCAGTACGCGCTCCGAGACGAAATTTTCCGACGAACGCAGGGAGAATTCGAGAGCGCGGCCGATTATTTGACGTGTTTGAGGGCCTTGTTAAGTCGGATGTCTCCGCAGTGGCCCCTGGCGGAGCAGCTAAATTTCGCGCATCGCAATATGTTGCCGAAGCTGCAAATCACGATTCGGCGGCAGGAATTCGAGGATTTTTCGACACTCGAGTATTTGGCAACGCGAGTCGAACGCAGTTTTCTGGCCGAGAAAAATTACCGTCCCCCGTTACCGCCCGAACAATCTATTTTCCCGGATTTGGCGTATCACGCGCCAAAGGGGAAAACGCGAGCCCCGATTACCGTTGCGGCCGCGACCGCCACTCGCAAGGAGAAAAAGGCCGCGAAAATACAACCGCGAATACCGCCTCAAATATCGGAGCTCCAGTAAACGCGGCGGCTACTGTTTCAGATACCGTCTCCGGGGATACCGTCAGGCCGGCTGCAGATAACACCAGCACGATAAAGTGCTGGAACTGCAATAAGACCGGACATCGCGCACGCGGGTGCGCGGAACCACGCCGAAAGTATTGTTACCGCTGCGGGAAACCGGACGTTACCGTACAAACGTGTACCAAGTGTGCGGGAAACGCGAACCGGAGCCCGTAGAAAGGGTCCCTACGACTCCGAGTTTGAGGAACGAGACCCGAAATTATTCGTATGTTACCGTTGGGGAAGAAACATTACCGTCTCTACGTTTCTTCTGCGTCACGATACGCGGCCATAGTCTCACGGCTCTCGTGGACTCGGGGTCCAATCGCACATTAATAGGCCGCGAAGGGATGAAAATAATCGAAGCGCTAAACATCCCGACTTCCCGTACTAGAGGGATTCAGATCCGCACCGCAAACGGTCAGCTCGCGGATATTATAGCCGAAGCCACTGTACCGATACAATTAGAGGATAGATGCCGCGAAATTACCGTTGGTTTGTTACCGAATTTAGCTGTACCGTGTATACTCGGGATTGATTTCTTAACGAAATTTGGAATAGTAATAGATTTCGCCACAAGCGAATGGCATTTTTCGCAATTGCCACACATCCGGTACCGCCTCACTACGGAAAATACGCAGGGGATTTCGTGCTGTGGATTATCCGATTTGACGCCCAAACAAGAACAAAGTTTAGAAATTTTTTTACGAACGTTACCGCCAGTCTCAGACACCCCCGGAGTTACCGCATTAACCGAACACACGATAGATGTGGGTTCGAGCCCCCCGATTAAGCAACGCTGCTATGTAGTATCGCCGAAAGTGCAGGAAGCAATACGGGCGGAGACCGAGAAAATGCTCGCGACGGGAATTATTGAGCCATCCTATAGCGAGTGGTCGAATCCGATCGTAATGGTGAAAAAGCCGACCGGTAAATACCGCTTTTGTTTAGATTTCCGCAAGGTTAACGGGGTATCAAAGAAAGACGCGTACCCGTTGCCAAACATGAACAGAATTTTGGACAAGTTACGGTCGGCAAAGTACATCTCGACAATCGATTTAAGTCAGGCATACTTTCAGATACCGTTGGCAAAGAACAGTCGAGAAATTACCGCTTTTAGTGTCCCAGGGATGGGATTATATCATTTTACGCGAATGCCATATGGTCTTACGGGGGCTCCGGCTACCTTCCAACGCTTATTAGACTGGTTGATAGGGCCCGAAATGGAACCGCACGCGTTCGCGTACTTAGATGATATAGTGATAGTTACGCCTACATTCGAGGAACACATGATTTGGTTGAAGAAAGTGTTAGATAAAATAGTTACCGCCGGACTTACAGTTAACCCGGACAAGTGCGAATTTTGCCGCGCTCAGGTGCGTTATTTAAGATTTATCGTGCAACGAGAAGGCCTTACAGTGGATCCCGAAAAGACGCGACCGATCTTGGAATATCCCGCGCCGCGAAATATCAAGCAGTTAAGGAGGTTTATGGGGATGTCATCTTGGTACCGTCGCTTTATACCGCAGTTCGCGACGCTCAGCGAGCCTATAACGCGTCTGTTGAAGAAGGGCAGGCGCTGGGAATGGGGGGATGATCAGGATCGCGCCTTTCAGGAGATCCAAGATCATTTAGTTACCGCACCGACTCTGGCTTGTCCGGACTTCGAGATACCGTTCGTGCTGCAGACAGACGCGAGTTCGGTGGGATTAGGCGCGGTGTTAACGCAAATGATAGACGGGGAAGAAAGAGTGATAGCGTTCGCGAGTAGAGCACTGGCAGATCCCGAAACGTGGTACACGGTTACCGAACAGGAATGCTTAGCGGTCGTATGGGCGATTAAGAAGTTTCGGCCGTACCTCGAAGGATACCGCTTTACGGTAGTTACCGACCATAGTAGCCTACGCTGGCTACATAATTTAAAGAACCCGACGGGTAAATTGGCAAGATGGGCGTTGGAATTATTGGAGTATGACTACGAGGTCATACATCGTAAGGGAGCGCTGCATCATGTACCGGATGCCCTATCGCGAATGTACGAGGGGGAAGATACCGACATGATACCGTATACCGAGCACACTAACGCTTTGGTGAATGCCGCGATAGAGACAATAGATGTAGAAAACATTACGGACGAATGGTACCGAAAACGATTGAGGGAGGTTATCGAAACCCCAAATAAGTTTACGCAATGGAAGGTGCTGGACGGTAGATTGTACTTTTTGAGACCGAAGCGCGTAATTTCGGATATCGTGGAGGACTTAGACCGATGGAAACTTGTACTACCGAAGGAATACCGTATAGAAGCCCTAAGGGAGTCGCATGACATGCCGCAGGCGGGACACTTGGGGCTGGAAAAAACTTATCAGCGCGTGGCCGTATCGTATTTTTGGCCGAATTTGTTTCGGGAAGTTACCGCTTATGTGCGAGATTGCGATTTGTGTCAACGGACAAAGGTGGATCAGGCAGGTCCGGCGGGTCTGATGGGACGTCGCATCGCGGACGGCCCGTGGACCGTAGTCGCGGCCGACATCGTAGGTCCGTTGCCCCGTAGCAAGGCCGGATTTCAGTATCTTTTAGTGATACAGGATTTATTTACAAAGTGGGTCGAATGCAAGGCCCTAAGAGCGGCCAACGGGAGTAAAATTAGCGAGGCCCTCGAGGATTTAGTGATATCCCGATGGGGCGCGCCGCGATTTTTGTTGACCGATAACGGTACCGAATTTATAAATAAAGTCCTGAAGACGTTCGCGGAAGAACACAATCTAACGCACACTACCGTACCGCCATACCACCCCCAGGCTAACCCCGTAGAGCGAGTGAATCGAATTCTTAAAACGATGATAATCTCGTTCATAGATAAAGATCATCGAGAATGGGACGAACACCTTCCCGAATTTCGGTTCGCTTACAATACCGCATGTCATTCGTCGTTAGGCGCGTCTCCCGCTTTCTTGAATTTGGGGCGGGAATTAGTACCGGTCTACTCCCTGAGTAGGCGCACTCAGCAAGCTACCGAAGTTACCGCCGAAGATACCGCGAAGTGGGCAGATAGGATGCAGAAATTACAGTCATTGAGAGAATGGGTAGTCGAGAATTTAAATAAAGCGTACGAGAAACAGGCCTCCCACTACAATTTACGTAGACGGGATAAAAGATTTCGGGTGGGAGACCTGGTACTGAAACGGCAGCACGTTTTATCGTCCGCCGCGGAAAGGATCGCGGCGAAATTGGCTCACAAGTTTCAGGGACCATATAGGATAGCGCGGGTGATCTCTCCAGTTGTGTACGAATTAGCGCAACTGGACAGGACCCCCGCAGGCAAATGGCACATTAAGGACCTTAAAGCTTATCACGTTCCGGATACCGTTTTGTAGATGCCGCGTAAATGTTACGGACGTGTCGCAGTCCGGACGCTGCTGCGGAACTTCTGGAGGCGGCACCCCGAGGTCGTGGCCTTCATCGAGGAGCACGACGAGGGCTTCTGGCCCGACATGGAGGACACGGCCAGACAGTACCAGGAGGCCGTATATACTACCGAGGGGGCGGTGGTGCGGGAGTTCCCGGAGACCCGGGAAACTCCGGTTCAGACGCCCGACGAGCCGCGGGTGGAGCCCGAGCCGCGAACACCTCCAGCGCCGCGGACGACGGAGCGGGCGACATCTCCGGGGCGAACCCCGAGGGTACGCTCCGGCCGAGTGCAGCGCACTCGGTCTCCCCGAGGGATGCCGGCCCGCGAACTCCAGCGAGGGTGCTGGAATTGTGGTAACCAGGCCCACGCATATACGGCCTGTCCGTTGGGGCGCACCCACGACTTCTGTTATGGGTACGGGTGGCGGGGCGTAACCCTACGCCAATGCCCCCGCTGCGGCCCAAACTACCGCCGGGCAGAGCCGTGTACGGCCGGGCGAGGACCGCGAGCACCCCGAATGCCATCGCCGGCGCGCGAGGACTCGCCGACGCGGGACGGGTGGCCGTGGGCCCGTGACACGGACGGGAAGTCCATATAAGGACGTCGCGGGGGCCGCGGAGACGAGCGAGGAGTTTTCTTTTTTTTATATATACCGCTTTTCTTTGTTTTCTTTCTTTGTTTTCTTCTTCTTTTTGGTTGTTCGATATTTTTTTTTTCTTTTCTTCTCTTTTTTCTCTCTTTCCGCATATTTTTCTTTTTATTTTCATTTCGTGTTTGTTTTTTTGGAAAATTGTGTATATAATGGACGAGGACCAATGAGGGAAATAAACCCATAGTATTGGAATCAGAGTATTCTTTATTTCCTTTTTCCTAATTTCCCCCTATCGCGAGGTCGCGGAGCGGCTCATGCGAGGTTTGAGAGCGCGGACGGTAAAAGAATATGTCGCGAGGTGGCTGTCGGGCAGTCAGGGAGATACAGGGCGGACTACCGTTTTCGATTTTTTAAGCATGTGAAAGAGAATCTGCCGGAGAGGCGGCAGGTGAAGGGTTCGTAGCGAGACCTCCTCGGTCCTCCCCTAGGAGGGGGGAGTTGTGACGTGACGCTTTTGGAGCGCCGTCACAAGGGCGAAAACGCCCGATCGGGTAGGCCGCGGAGGCCTGGAGCGCCCCTCACTTCGGGGAGGGTGCGATCCGTCGTTTTTTTTGAATTTTGTATTACCGTATTTTTGCGAGAATTGCCGTTGCACGCAGCATCGGCCTGTCGATGCGCGTGCGACGCGATTCATAGGTAGAGCGACAAGGACGGCTCGAGAGAGCGGCCGGAGAGAGACATGTTAAGCAAGAGAGAGAGGGAGGATGCCGGAGTGCCGCAGCAAGAGAGAGAAGGAGGATGCCGGAATACCACAGCGCGAAAGGAGGATGGAGCGAGCATAGGAGAGAGAGAGCGCGGGACCTCGCGCAGTTAAGTATCAAATATTCGTAATTTAATTTGAAATATCTCGCGCAGACTCTAGGCGTTGGAATATTATAGATACCGAGAGGACTCCGGGAGCCAAATAAACCACAGGGCCGATCCTAAAAGAGGACTACGGAGGGCCCGGCCAGCCTCCCGTTTGTTCCCGAAGGAGAGAGAGGCCGCGGGAAGAAACCCGGAGGAAAATCCTGTCAACCAGCAATACATTACCGGCGTAAGAAATACCTCAGCTAAAGGGGGAGGCGGGGGGAGACCTTAGGTCCCCCGCCATCGACCCTATCATCGAGGGATGCGCAAAAGATCGGCGCGGAAAAGAGGGTACCGAGACGCGCGAGGCCCGGCTCTCCACTGTTCGGTGTGCCGTAGCCAAGAGAGGGTGCCTCCAGGACTCCACCAGACGATTCCAGGACTCAATTTCACCGCCTGAACTGTAAGCCGCCTCTCGAGTAGTCGTAGTTACGTGTTGGTTGGTACCGTAGAGATTGATAGTATACCGTAATTACCGTGAGTACCGTACTCTCTCATTTTTCGTATCGTTTTGTGTGCGAGAGAGCGGTCTCTCTCTTTCGTTTTTCGGGATATCGTATCGCGGGGCCAGCCGACTTTGCGTTTCGCGAAGAGAGCCCTCTCCGAAAAGTGCCGCCGACAGTCTAGCGTATCGAAATTAATTATCGTCAATTTTGGTTACCGAAATATTCAGAGTCACGTTTTTATTAGCTCGATTATTAGATTTTCGGGATTTGCGTGTAGCCGTCTTCGCGAGTTTGTGAACTATTTCCTTGTTCTCGACTCGGCGAGAGAGTCGTGCGAGAGAATCACGAAATCTCCGTCATCTAGTTTTTATCTTGTTTTTTTCATACCGTGCCGTGTCTCGGCATATCGTATTGTGACCTCTGTCTATTCCGCGTGCCCGCGAAAATAAGTTAGACCCTCATAATATTTACCGATTTTGTATTTGTTATTCCGCTTGTATATTATTGTCGCGAAAGTACATAGAATGTTTCACCGTGTATAATTAATACTGATTTTATAAGTCAATTCCGAAAATACCGTTACTCACAGATTTTATTATATTCTATTTCTGATGCGCTACCGCTAGTTTATATCTTACTGTTTGTTACATAATTTTATTGTCCAATTGTATGTATCCGATGTCAAATTGTAATTCCTAAGTGTCAAATATATATATATCTGTCAAACTCTAACACCACGTGTATGTCTCTCTATACCTCTCTCTCAACCATAGACCCATCACTCCTATAGACCCGCGACTCTGTATGACTTTTGGAAAAGTGACGTTAAGTACCGTTCACAGTATTATCGTGGCGCGTTCACACGCGCCTGGCGCCCAACTTTACCGTGAGTTAATAAACGCCCCTAAGGGCGTAGAATTAACTCTTCTGATACCGATTTTTTTCCGTTTATTAGTTAATCTTGGAGAATCTTTAAATTGAACGCTCCCCTGTCCGAACTTGGCGTTTCGGCACAGGAAAAGACGTTGCATTGTAAAACTTCATTAATACTTTCCTCATTTATAAAAATTGTAGGAATTGCATAGAGTTTTAATTTACGTCGTCCATTCTGTTGTTTATTTTTAAACTGAGAGTCATCAAAATGAAACTACAACAAATATTTATTGCTTATTTATTGTATATTTGCCAAGGATACTCCAAATATTCAACTATACAATTTTAAAACTTAATTTATCAATATCGAAACTTAATATATCAATATCTGTTAAGTCTCTAATACCTATTATATCTTTATTCAATAAAATTAATATTAAATAAATAATTTTTGATATTTTTTATACAGTTCTGTACTATGTTTTAAAATTGAACAGTCGTATTATAAAATTATTTACTCTAGATTCAATAATACCTCACATAACCTTGAATCTCCTTTTGGATCTTTAGCACACTGTTTAATCCAAATTTCCTTACGTTCTTGGTTAGCAGGAAATCTGAAGAGACGAAATCCTTGTTCTGTATGATTGCGACAGTTTTTTGCACAACAGCCTGGCATTATTATATATTTTTCAAAACTAAATCTCAACTCCACATTCCACTTTCTCTCACTACTACTTATTCACTCTTCTCGTACAACACACACTCACACATACTTCGTAGCCCCAAAATGGCGCTCATGCGACGGTCTTACTTCCCCTCCTGTCGTTCATCTACGGACCTTGCACTAGGTCATATGGACGATTTACTGGAATCGAAAAACAATACCGCTCTCGCGAGACGCGCCCATTACATTCGAGGCGGACGAGCGATAGATCTTATAGGACATCTCCATTGCGACGTTTTCAATCATGACAAATTCTTAATTAACGGTGTAGAAGTACGACTGAGACCAAGGTCGGTAAATGACGCCCGCCGCCACCTCAGGTCTTCCGACGGCCGCCATTTTGGATCCAGTAACTGTGTGTTAGTGCACGTCTGTACAATAGTTGTTACTGTGTGCGTAGTTCGCCATTCGCGCTGATGGTGTACGGCACTGTACGGAGTACGGACATGTGTCTCGTTGGAAAGACGAAAAGCTGCAATGGTAGGCTGCTGTGCAAAACATTGCAAGAATCGCAGTGAAAATGGATTTCGTATGTTTCGGTTTCCCAAAGACAAGCAACGAAAACAAGTATGGCTCGAAAAATGCGGTAAAAGTATAGCACCGACTTCGAGGTTATGCGAGGTATGTAAATGAATTATGTCAATTAAAAATATTATAATTTAAATTTCAAGCAAGTATTAATTATCACTTTTTACTTTATGTAGCATCACTTTGATGACTCCCAATTTGAAAACCACCGAGAGGATAAATGGCGAAAATTAAAACCAAACGCTGTTCCAACTATTTTTAATGATAAAAATTCAACAATTACATTCAATAACCAGTTAGCAGTTGGTAAGAATTATTACAGAATCATATTTTTTTATTCAATATCTGTGGATATTAGATAATAATTATTATTTTTTAATTACATTTATTATTTGCAGGGCAACAAACTCCTCACGAAAACCTATTTGAAAATGATTATGTTCAAGACTTTAATCCGGTGATTTTAACTAATTTCAACAGTAATATTAGGGATAATGAGAACGTTATCGATGAAAATTCACTAAATGAACATTTTCCATCAGCAAAAATGGTCACAGATGCAAGCATTCAAACTGATGGTGACAGTGACACACTTATGTTACAAACAAAATACATTTCTAATGAAGAAGGTACTATCCGACAAGCTAATGAAATAAAATACTTGCAACTGCAATTAGAAAAAGAGCGTGCAAAAGCTAATATGCTAAAGTCGAAATATGAAAATGAAAAATTATTACGACTAAAAATGACAACAAAAATGAAATCTTATAAGAAAAAATGTTGTACTTTATCTGAAAAATTGGAAAATATTCCATTTTTCAAGAAATTTGCTGCAGGATTATCTAATCCACATCAACCAAAATGGTCTCCTGAATGCTTAAAACTTGCAACACAAATAAGATACGCTGGTAATTCCCTCAATTTTTAAATAAAGTAATGTTAGTTTTTGTATGGAATTAACACTAATTTTAATACTTTCTGTTTACTTAGTTGGATGGAAGGCCTATTTATATTTGAAAAAAGACCTTCAGTTACCTTTACCAGCTTATTCTACTTTATGCAAACACATCAATAAACTTGATTTCTCTCCTGGTCTGTTAAATGACGTCCTTTCATTAATGGCAAAGAAAAAGAAAACTCATTCATTTGCGCTTCAAAGTGATAGTGTTGTTTTGATGGATGAAATGGAAATTAAAAAATCCTTGGAGTATGATGTTAGCACAGGTATATATGATACAAACTGAAGTTTATATTTATATTACGACTAATAATTACAAAATATGATTACAAAAATAGATATTCTTAGCATCCTTATTAAAAGAAAGTCCTACACTCTGTATATCTCTGTATATAAGTACTAATTCATGAGTGTTTTTCTACAGTCTCTTTATTGATAAATAGAATATATTTTCAATTGTATAATAATAATAATAATAATATTAATAATAATTGTAAAAATAATAATTGTAATTAAAATAATGATTTTGATAATAGTATTGATAATGATACCTATAAGTAATAGTATTAGAGTAAGAAAATTGTAATAATAATAACATAATTTTTTTCTCATATTTTGTAATTTAGTTATTTTCTTGTCTCTCTATACAGTTCATAGGCGTAACCCATTGGTTCGAAATCCAAAGTACGTTAAAAATGAAATATATATTTTTTATCTATAACTACAGGGTCGTTTATTGGACACACAACGTGTGAAGAACAAGCAAAACTAAGCACTACTGTTGTTGTTTTTATGCTCAGAGGACTAACAGAAAACTGGAAGCAAATTATTTCGTGGCATCTGACGTCTAAATCTTCAGATGATTGTGTAATGACCCAATTACTTTTAGAAATTGTTGAAGAAATCGAGAAAATAGGCTTTAGGGTTTATGGATTAGTCTGTGATATGGGTCCGAAAAATCAAGCTATATGGCGCAACTTAGGAGTAAACGTTTCGAGGGATAACGTTGTACCGTTTATAGATCATCCCGTACGAACTGGTAATTCTTTTTATATCTTTCCAGATGCTCCACATCTTTTAAAAAGTTTACGAATGGCGTTAACCAATAATTCCATCATTATAATAGCCCGATCAATTGTAGAGTCTGAAAATTTACCATGTAATGAAGTACGATTTAAATACCTTGAAGAATTAGTTGCAATTCAAGAACGACATAGTGATTTAAAATTAGCACCAAATATAACAGCTGAGATTTTAAGGCCTTCTTCTTTTAATAAAATGCAAGTACCACCAGCAGCGCATATATTTAATGTAAGAACTGCCGTTGCTCTAGAAACTTTGATTGAACTAAAAATGATAGATAAAGAAGCTCAAACTACAGCTTGGTTTATAAGAAAGGTTCGAGTTTGGTTTGATGTAATGAATAGCAGATACCAAAGTGAAGCTATAAATTTAAGTAATAAAAACATAAAAATAGCTATTATTGATAATTTTTTACATTTAATAGAAAATATAATAATTGGCAAGTCATGGAAACCAGTTCAGACGGGTATAAAAATATCAGTTTTAAATACTATAACACTCGTGAATTTATTATTTAAAACTGGATATAACTTTTTTTTAACCTCTCGCCTTAATCAAGATGCCATAGAAAATTTGTTTTCGACTTTACGTCGACATGGAAACGATAATCCAACTGCTTTAGAAACTAAACGGTGTCTACGACTGATTACATTATGTCAATTTTTGGACACTCGAAAAACCAAAAAAAATTATGAAGATGATAATGATGAGCATTACGTTCAATTCTTTTTATCAAAAGAACCAAAGAAAGGAAGAGATTTAATTGTGATTCCGCCAGACGATTGTATGTATTCCCCCGTTTATGAAAATACACAAAATTACACTTATGTAACCCCAATAACGAATAGATTAGAGTGTAATATTATAAACAACGTACTAGGAAGTGCAATTTCTTATGTTTTACGAAAAAAATACGCTTGTAATGATTGTTTAAAAGCTTTTACTGATGATAATGGTCAGTATTCGTTTTATACCAAAGCTCTTTCTTTTGGATTCTTAGAAAATCCTTCAAATGGTATATTTAACTATATTTCTTTAGTTGAAGGTCATTTGCAAGCGCATTTTGATAGATGTGCTCTGCACCCTCGATTATTTGAGCATTTATTACAAATGATCGAAAAATGGGCACCTTATAAAGAATTAACTATCTCAAACATTTGTGCGGAACGTACCAAACCTTGTAATTTCTTCTACAATATTTTACGTCGATATATTCATATTCGACAAATTATTTTTGTTAAAGATCAAAAAAAGAAAATACGTTTAACGAAAAATAAATCCTTTGCTTCAAAAAGTGCTCATAGGCAATCTATTATCTAAAAATCAAAATTATTTACAAAGCAATATTGTTATTATTTTTAAATATTTATTTTAATAGCAATATTATTTAAATAAATTTTTTTTTTGCAATATTTTAATCGCCAGTTAAAGTCCATTTAAAATGTATTATTTGAGTTATTATTTTAATTATTATAATTACATGTTTATTAATAAAAATATAAGATTATTGGAAAATTTAATTTCTAGTCTAATTATTTTAAACACTCAATGTTTTTAATTAAGAGTTAGTAATAAAATTAGTTAATATATTTGAGAATGCATGCTGTTTATTTTTCTAATTTCGACCAAGTATTATTTATTTTTATGTTTTTTAACTTAACTTTTAAACAGCCTAAACATTAACATTTACCTAAAAATCAAACATTATATTTTTTGGCTGAATAGCTCAAGGTCCGTAGATAGACGCCACGTACCTGTCGTCGCGTCTATCTATGGATTTTTGATCAGCTGAGCGTTGTGGTCGCCATTTTGGATCCAAACAGCTCGAAGTGCGGCGGAAGACCTGAGGTGGCGGCGCGGCGGGCGTCATTTACCGACCTTGACTGAGACTCGTCCGCTCGAAAGATTCGTTTTGTCTCATGGAAAGTAACAGCACGTCGAAAATACATATTCTCGATGCTAGCTTACTAGTGAGAAGAGCAAAAATAAACCCTGGAGTGTTACTTGCGCATGCTAGAATGCTGAGTAAAGTTACGGCCAAGTATCCGCTTACGAGAGTCGAGGTTAAAACATTCACGATTCACAGTGGTGTTATGGGCGAATCATTAAATAATGTAATACTAGGTCAATTACCGAAACGAATAATAGTCCGGTTTGTTAATAATAAAGCATTTAATGGAGATAGAAAATTAAATCCGTTTAATTTTAAAAATTATGGTATAAATTTCTTCTCTCTGTACGTCGACGGTACGCAAATTCCTAGTAGATCATTACAACCGATTTTCTCGTTGGAAGAACCGCTTTATGTCGATGCTTATCAAACGCTTTTCGCGGGAACGGGTATCCATTTCTTTAATGAAGGAAATTCTATAAGTACAGACGATTATTCCAAGAGATACACGCTTTTCACTTTTGATCTCACACCCGATTTGTCCGCCAATTGCGCCGGGCATTGGAATCTCGTGAGACATGACAGTTTACGGTTAGAAGTACGATTCGAAAAGTCGCTTACCGAAACAATTAACTGCATTGTTTACGCCGAATTTGATAATGTAATTGAAATCGACTCGTCGCGTCAAGTCATTGTCGATTTTTCCGGCTAAAATTTTTATCGCTGCATTTACAACTAGTAGTATAGTGGCAGGTACGGCCCGTCAAAACAAACCCCCACCACCGACCCCTCTGGCGCTGTGTCTTATCTTTCCCCCACCACCAGCGCCTGGTTTTTCCGAGTGCGGGTGTTGGGGGGAAAAAAAATGGCGACTGGCCCCGAAAAATGGGGATGAGAATTTTTTTATTTTTTCTGATTTTCTCTGGATTTGAAACCGGGACCTTCGTGTTTCCGAGCAGGGTCCTAGTATGTTGAGCTAAACGAGATCTTACTAGTCTAATGATTAGATGAGGCATTTAAGTTAAAGTTGCGTAGAGTACGGTATGGGGGTTCGGGTATGCGGATGGCAAGGATAGCTCGTCGAATCAAATGGTCGATATTGGACGGGGTGGGGTAAAAACAGTTCGGGTATACGTATGGCAAGGATAGCTCGTCGAATCAAATGGTCGATATTAGACGGGGTGGGGTAAAAACATTTTGACCAAGAAAAGCGTCATGCGGTCGACCGGGGATCGGTGGCAGGTAGTGGCTGACGATACCGTAGGGTAATAAAAAAAAACACGTAAATATTTGTACAGGCGAGCATTCTGACTCGAGTTGCGATAAAAAATAATACATCATCGTAGATTAGAAAGAATGCTTATTGTTGAAAAGATGTCAGATAAAATTATATTTTAAAATAACGTGCGGCTTAATAAAGGTGAACAGGAACGTGCACGTTGAAGAAATTTCTGGAAAGAGGAAGTGAAAGAAAATTGAACAATGGTTTTAAAAGTATATGGTTTATATTTAAAATATTTTTACAGAACAAAATTCATTTATTGATACCAAAATTCATATTATATATTGTTATAATTCGCTTGTTTTTTGTGAGTAAAAATTTTACGAAATAAGTGTATGATTAAACGATCGTTATATTCACAATCTTCGGAAAAAAGAGCGAGAAACTGATTAAGATTATAACCGCTGCACATATAATATAAAAATACACAGCAGTATTGTCCGCAAGTCTTAGAAAAAATTCCTTGTAATTGTTGAATATTCCAGCGATGGATGATAAAGTTTCGTCGAAGTCGGATGAGAAATCCTGGATACAAGGGGGGCAATCCATAGCTATCGAAGTAAGTGGCTGTGCCGTGTTCATCGAGATAGAAGGAAACGCACGCAAAGTCGATTAAGTGTGAACTCGATAAAATTATTGTAAATTTTGATTCCTGTGAATCATGGCTGGAACCGAATCAGATAAGTACGAAACTGCTGGTACGTCAATTTTTTTACATATAATGTCTTTTATTAACTATGATAAATTAGAACTTTTTAAACTACCATAAATATAATAATAATTCTTTATTATAATTATTTTTATTATATGATCACACTTATTGTTCTCTGACAGCCTAAAAGACATATACTATATTATAAACATATGTTGTGGGTGAATATATATATATCTGCGTTGCAAATATATTGGGTTTACTTGATTGGGTTTAATTGATTATGTTGTAACAACACCACCACACAAGGATGTAACAACAGATGACGATTTTAATCCAAAAGATATACATTTGGTTTGGCAATCCAGGTAAATATATAATTCTATCTCTGAAATTGTTTTTATTTATGTTGTCTCGTATTTGTATTATACGCACTAATAATTACACGCTAATACCCCTGTGAGAAATGATGATAAAATCGACGTCGATTTGTTGTCGAATCGATGTCAAATTCGTCGAATCAATGTCAAATCGATGACTATTCGACCAATCATTTCTCACTGGAACTCACATGTATTAATATTGTGACGTGACGCTTTTGGAGCGCCGTCACAAGGGCGGAAAGCCCGATCGGGTAAGACGCGAGGATCTGGAGCGCCTCTCATTTCGGGGAAAGTGCGATCCGTTTATTGTATTTTTATTTTTGCGAGAATCACAATTGCACGCAGCATCGGCCTGTCGATGCGCGTGCAGCGCGATTCATAGGGAGAGCTACGGCGACGGTCCGAGAGAGCGGCAGGAGACCATTTTGTGAAGCAAGAGGAAACGAGACGGGATGTGCCGGAATGCCGCAGCAGAGGAAGAGAAATGGAGCGAGAGTGAGAGAGAGCACGGGACCTCGCGCAGATAAGTATCGAGTGGCCGAAATTCAATTAAATATCTCTCGCGCAATATTCATGCGGTTAACATCTTCCAGAGTACTGAGAGAACTTCGAGCCTTATCAACCCCGGGGCCGATCCTGAGGAGAGACGACGGAGGGCCCGGCCAGCCTACCGCCTATTCCCTCAGGAGCAATGCCAAGGGCGCAAACTCGGAGAAACATCCTCTCATGCAACGTTAAAAATACCGGCGAGAAATTACCCCAGCTAGGGGAAGAGTCAGGGAGACCCTAGGACCCCCGCCATCGACCCTATCATCGATGGAATGCGCGAGAGATCGGCGCGGCGCTTAAGGTACCAAGGCGCGCGAGGCCCGGCTTTTCACTGTTCGGTGTGCCATAAGCCAGAGAGGGTGCCTCCAGATCTCCAGTTGTGCGACCAGAGGACCAAGCTTCACCGTCAACTACTGTAAGCCGCCTCTCGGGTAGCCGTACGTAATTGTTGGTTGATGCCGTGAGTGGCGAGAACGTAGAGTAATTACCGTGAGTACCGTGTCCTCTCGTTATCGTATCGTTTTTGTGCTAGAGAGAGCGGTCTCTTTCTCTGAGTATCGTACCGCAGGGCCAGCCGATTTAGAATTTCGCAAGCCGAGCCCTCTCCGAAAAAGTGCCACCGAAAGTCAATCGTTCCGAGAGCGAGAATCGTAAATTCTTGTTTGCCGATATATTCAGAGTCACGTTTCTTACGTATTCGGTCATTAGATTTGCGGAATTTGCGTGCACCCGTTCTCCGCGAGTGTGTTAAAGATTTCAATTTTCGTCTCGGCGAGAGAGTCGTGCGAGAGAGTCACGAAATTACCGTTATCTCTTTGTTACTTTTTTTTGTATACTGCGCCGTGTCTTGAATTATGTTTATGTGACCTCTGTATATACCGCGTGTCCGCGATAATAAGTTTGAACAGCACACCGTTTACCGATTTTTCTTTGTGAATTCCGTTTGTATAATATTGTCGCGAAATTGTTTAAAGTATTCAATATTGTTATAATTAATGAAAATTTAACAGATCGATTCCGTCATACCGACATATTCGCCTATATATTTATATTATATTTTTCCATACCGCTAGCCTCTATGTTAATGTCCGTTATATAATTACATTGTCAATCTATACTTATTACATGTAAAATTGTTAATCCTAAGTGTTTGAAATATATATATGTCTATTTATGTCAACATGTGTATGTCTCTCTATATACCTCTCTCTCAACCATAAACTAAAAATCCTATAAACCCGCGACTCACTGCCGAATTTTGAAGAGTTACCTTAAGTACCGTTTTCATTGATATCGTGGCGCATTTACATGCGCCTGGTGTCCACCTTTATCGTGAGTTACCGAAAGTACTGAAGTACGAGTAACTCTTTTGTTACCGATTTTTAACGCTTTCTTGTTTGAACTATTAGAATATTTAAATTGAACGCTCCCCTGTCCGAACTTGGTGTTTCGGAGCAGAAAAAAACGTTGCAATATATATTTATTATTATATATATTAATTAGTTATTATATATTATACAGTCCGTTTCTAAAAAAAGCATGTAAAGTACTCGCATATCTCGAAGTTTATTGTTGTTGTTTTTTTCGCAATACTGAATGGTTCTCGATATGGGTGATATTTATAGCATTGAATGACTATTATCACGAGGGGTATTGTTTGACAATAAAAGAATGTTAAAAATAAAATAAAATAAAATAAAACCACGAATCCAAATTAGACATTGTCGCGCTCATAGCGCGCGCTTGTGTTGTCTAGTTTAAGAAAAAATTCATTGATGCCGATTTGTGTTATATGGCGACAAATTAAACAGTTGAGAGAAACCATAGACAAAAATATAGAGTGAGTCATTTCAATCAATACACGTAATTTTAAAAAAAAATTATATTGTGGTTATGTTTGTGACACAATTAAAGATATGCTTGTCCATGGATCCTCTAAAATATTTCATTTATTGCATTTAAATATAAGTCGATGTTTCAAAAATATTGTTATAAAAAAATTGTTTGTTTTTGCATAAACTTAAAACTTATAAATTTCTCTAAAAGTTATAATTATTTTTGTTATATATCTTAAATTATACAATTAAACTATTCCAAAAAATTGATGATAAAATAATATTATTACAATATTGAATCATGTTATATAGCTTGTTTCTCTAAAACAACAATTTTATATTATATATGTTAGCTTATATTTCGTAGATTATTAAATTGAATTTTTATTTCAATACATACCTTTATGTGCAAAATGATTTAAAATTGAAAAGTCAACAAGATAATTTTATAATCTCATTTATAAAATTTTAGAACAATTTCTTCTTTTACAAAACTGCATCAGTAATTAAATATCTTAATTCATGTTTAAAGCTAAGATTTTATATTATATGCAGCGTATTCCAATAATCTTGCTACAGTCAATCATCTCAAAAATAAAGCATTTTGTACAAAAATTGAGACAAAGGTTATAGGATTTAATAAGGTGTATTTATGAACTTTATTTTTCTCTTATTTTTAATAAAAAATTTTAATTTTTTATAAATTTTTAATTTAATCAATTTAATTTATACCATTAGAAAGAATATTATTTTGTACTTTTAACAAGTAATATGAACAAGATTTTACTTAAAGATTTTAAAAAATAAACTTTTGGAAGGAAATCATAGATAAAAATAATTGTTTTAAAAAAGAATGATCTGATTTTGAAAAGTATTAAAGAAAATATTAGAATGAATATTAGATTTATCCAATAAAAATCCAATAATAGACCAGTAAGAGCCGTAACGCGAGTGGTAAAGGCGTAAGTAAAAAACAAAAAAAAAAGATATAAAAAACTAAGACAAAAAAATTATTTTAATTATACGTTTTGATCCTTCCTTGGGATCATCTTCAGTAACTGTCAACACAAAAATAAACAAAGTATGTAACATAATATGGTAATTTTTTTTTTTGCGCAATCCAATTATTTATTTTTGTGTCTATTTGTTTTACCGTTACTACCATAATTTTCTTACTTTTCGCGTATTCTACTGATGCTTTTCTACTAAACATCCATCTATTTTTTGACACCACATATTACGATTACTTTTCCTTTATTTCTCTTTGTTACTCTATATACTCATATCGGTCGAGATTTTATGTTAATAATTTTTTTTACTTTTTTTCGTTACTTCACACTCCTGTGATATTTTTGGTTAATTATAACAATGTTATTTTATATATATATATATATATATATTGTCATTGAAGCTATTGTTAGAAAATTGATATGATGAGATGGAGTTAATTATATGTGTACACCTATTTCTGATCAATTCCTTTTTCCATCAACACATTTTTAAAATTATTTTACTCTATTCAGTGCTTATTTTTCTTGCTTTTATTAATTTTTCGTGATTTTCAGCATTTATATCCAGTATTTTTTTCTAACACTTTTTTTTTGTTTTTTAATATCTTTATCTTGAATCGATTTTTTTGTTTGTTAACTTTATTTTTTTAATTATTTTCTCCAGTAGTTTTTCGTCGTCTTCCTCCATTTTTTCTTTGCGCAATCCAATTATTTATTTTTGTATCTATTTGTTTTACCGTTACTACCATAGAATAGTCAGTTTATGAATGCATGGTGTGTTGTGTGAGATGGAACCATAAAGGACTTCGGCGAACCGTCCTATTAATCCGACTTACATTTGAATGTTTGAGCATCTCTATTGATTTACAAAGGGCAATGTGCTTTCTGGCAAGTGTCGACCTGGCTGATGATTGAATCCTCATCAATTAATGCACCTCATTACACTTACAAAATCATACACCTGACATTTATTCTATTCAGTGCTTATTTTTCTTGCTTTTGTTAATTTTTAATGATTTTCATCATTTATCTTCATTATTTTTTTACGTGTCTATTTTCTTCTAACACTATTTTTATTTTTTTTTTTTTAATATCTTCATCTTCAATACATATTTTTGTGTGTCAACTTCATTTTTTTAATTATCTTTTTTAGTAGTTTTTTCCATTTTTCTTTGCACAATCCAATTATTTATTTTTGTATCTATTTGTTTTACCGTTACTATCATCATTTTCTCACTTTTTGCGTATTCTACTGATGCTTTTCTACTAAACATGCATCTATTTTTTAACACCACATCTTACGATTAATTTTCCTTTATTTCTCTTTGTTACTCTATATACTCATAACGGTCGAGATTTTATGTTAATAATTTTTTTTATCTTTTTTCGTTACTTCACACTCCTGTGATAATTTCGGTTAATTATTACAATGTTATTATATATATATATATATATATATATATATATATATATATATTGTCATTGAAACTATTGTTAGGAAATTGATATGATGAGATGGAGTTAATTATGTGTACACTTATTTTTGATGGTGTTTTGCCGAGGGCCTATGGACTTCCAAAGATACACAAGCCGGGCTGCCCATTTGTTGTGTGTGAGAATCATCGTTTCTTCTATTAACACTCCGTTATATTCTCTCGCTTCATTTTTACATAAAATTATTTTTGACTCTGTTCCGTTAGCTGATAGTTATATTAAAGACAGTTTCCAATTAGTAGATAAATATGGCGGAGTTTACATTGATAATCATTGTGAATTGATATCATTTGATGTTATTTCGTTGTTTACCATTGTCCCTATCGAGCTTGCGATTGATAGTGTTTCCCACAAATGGGATTTGATAAATAATAATTGCTCTATACCACGTGACGAGTTCTTATTGGCAGTTTGGTTTGTGCTTTCTTTTACTTTTTTCACTTTTGATGGTAAGATTTACCAACAAACTTTTGGCACACCCATGGGCTCTCCGTTGTCTCCGATAATAGCAGATCTGACTATGCGCGATTTAGAATGCTGGGCGATCAGAAATCTTCCGTTTTATTTACCGTTTTACGTTCATTATGTAGATGATGTTGCATTGGCTGTTCTTTCTTCTATGAAGACATCAGTGTTAAATATTTTCAACTCATACCATCAGAGGTTACAATTTACATTGGAGGAGGGAACAGACAATAGATTGAATTTTTTAGACGTGACCTTAATTTTAGAAAACGGTCTTTTAATTTTTGACTGGTATCACAAACCAACTTTTTCGGAAAGATTTTTGAATTATGCTTCTAATCATCCTCTTATTCACAAAAGAGGCATAATTTATTGTTTGACTGACAGAGCTTTTCGTCTTTCTCATCCAAGATTCCACAAAAATAATCTCAAGTTAATAATAGAGATTTTAACTGATAACGGCTACCCAATAGATTTTATTTTTAAAACAATTCATGACAAATTAAAATATTTATTTAATAAAAAAGAAGATATTATTAATGTAAATAATAAAAGTTTTTCGGATTCGACGTCTGATATTCGAATCTCGTTTCTTAATGTTCTATATGTCCGAAATTTCTCTGAAAGATTTAGAAACACAATACGGGGCACAAATGTTAAACTTTCTGATACTGGTTTAAATAAATTAAAAACATATATTAAAGTTCATAAAGATAAATTACCAAGATCCTCACATAATAATGTTGTTTATAAAATTTCGTGTTCTGATTGTGACGCTTCTTATATTGGACAAATAAAAAGACTATTGTCCACTCGTGTTAAAGAGCATAAAAATCATATCAACAGAAATACCAACCAGACCTTCTGTTATTACTGAGCATTGGTTGCAGGGACATAAATTTAATTGGGATAATGTGGAAATCTTGAATAAGAAACCTTTTTTGCATAAAAGACTTGTATCGGAGATGTTATTCATTAAGAGACAGAAAAATGGCCTTAATATGCAGAAGGATACCGAAAATCTGCATTCTGCTTATTTATCGATTTTGAAGAATATGCCGACCGTGTAATTTTTTTACTCATATTGATATGTTTGCTCAATTTGTATTATTTTTGTTTTTGGGATTTTCGTGTGTGTCTGTTTATTCCTTGACATTCAGTTTAACTTACAATAAGATTAGCTGGAATAGACAAGGGCTCGTAACTATAGACGGCGACATTGTGGAAGGTTCGAATATCGAGGAACTTATAAACGATGCGGTACGCGAGAAAAAAAAGGGTAAAAGCAACCGGAAGAAATCAGTTTGCTCGATTACTACGTGACATAGGTACGTCACCGCGTCTTATAGAAAATCAAAAGTTATTAAAAGCAGGCACGCGATCTCGCTATATTACTTCCGCGTTACCTCGCGGATCCTCGACTTTGATCACACGTTCAAAATCGTACAGTCACAGGTTAGACGAAGCGAGTGAAACCAAAGGAGATACGCAATTTATATCCGCCGACGAGGAAGGTGATGACGACGGTGACGACGATAGAACATTAGCACGTAGCGTAGTTTCTCCGCCAAAGAGAAGAAGAGGTTTACTCGATTGGATAAATCTCAATTGATGGAATTCGAAAAATTGTATTACAACCCCGCGCATTATGCAAGCTACTCTGCGGTGGACAATTTATCGCGAGCCGTTAAACCGAATTTTACGCGTAACAAAGTCGTCGAGTGGCTTAAATCGCAGGATGCATACACGCTGCATCGTCCGGTACGACGAAAATTTCCTCGTTTACATTATAACGTAACAAATATCGATGATTTATGGGAAGCCGATTTGATCGATCTTCGTAATCTCAAGAGCTATAATGACGGTTATTCTTATCTACTAACGGTTATCAATGTGCTTAGTAAATTTGTTTGGGTAGAACCTTTACGTGAGAAAACAGCCACCTGCGTAATAAAGGCCTTTTAGCAAATATTTTCGAGAAACAAGGGTCGACTACCTGTATACTTATAGACCGACAAAGGCAAAGAATTTATCGCCCGTCCTGTACAAAACTTCTTAAAAAAAAAGACATCTGTTTTCGTGTAACGCGCAATCCTGATATTAAAGCGTCTATAGTGGAACGATTTAATAGAACACTCAAAGAGCGGATGTGGCGTTATTTTACGCATAAAAATACACGTCGTTACTTTAATGTTTTACAAGATATTGTTCACGCTTACAATCATACTCGTCATTCCACCATCAAAATGCAACCCGCTGTCGTTACGCGAGAAAATGCTCGTACCGCGTGTGAAAATATGAAACGATAAGACATGGCGCCAGAGGGGTCGGTGGTGGGGGTTTGTCTTGATGGGCCATATCTGCCACTACACTACTACAACTCTCTCGCTACAACGTAGTCGATTAAAAACTTTTCTGTATTTTTTTTACTCCCTCCCTCCTCTTCCACCTCCATTCGTCGATGCGTTTTACGAGAAGAAAATCTTACGATGTTACGAAAAGAAATAATCAGTTATCTTCAAGACACGCACGTTAACGGTTCGTGAAAAGCTTAAACCTCGTCTACAAAAAAAATCGTATAAATTTTTCATCACAACATGAATATAGTCATCGACATACAAGGCTTCCGCTGCGGATGAGAAGTTTCTATCTAAGGAAATCGCGGTTGTCGACCATTGAATTATGATGCCTCCGTATCCGTTTGGAGAATTATTAAAAAAAAGTAAGGAAACAAAACACTTGGCTCACACAAAATTACCACGGTATCGAATGGTTCGACAGTGAAGCTAATCCAAAATATTTTACGTTGCTTTTACGAGAAATTATAAGGCACTCGAGTCACATATACGCCAGAGGCAGCGAAAAAGCATATTACTTGCGGAATCTACTTTGCAGAGAGATATATAATTTAGAAGATATCTCTCCGGCATTCAAAAATCTAACGGCGGAGGAAGAGGGTGGACAATATTGCACACATCACGGATTTCGAAAAATTTTTTATTGCGCATTACATAACGCTTACAAATTGAAGCGCTGGCTACTCGAGCAAAATAATAATGGCAGCAGCGACATTCCTTGCGTTAGTCAACCCACTATTTGTAGTTCTCTCGAAAATTATGAATTGAACAGTGACAATGACAATGACGACAGCAGTTACGAAAGCGAGAAAACCAGTTACGGTGAAAATTACTTTGTTAGCAGCGTAAATGACAACTCTGTTCCAATTCATAATATTAAAACTCGAGATAATATAATAGAGACAAAAGATTTGTTAAGCGTCGAGCAGACAATTAAGAAAGAAGAAGAAGAAAGATTAAAGCAAGAAGCACACACTTTTGCATAAACGCATATGCATATGCATAAGAAATTCAATTGGTTGAATTTCTTATGCATACGTTTATAGACCAATCAAGATTCTTATGCTTACGCTTATGCATCTATGCAAAAGTGTATGCTCCCCACTTTACGGAGCTCAAATTGTCGTGCGAAAACGTACAGCTGGAGAAGTAAAAACTGAAATTATTCAAATAATACCAGGATCCTTCGTCTTTGTGTAAAAAAATTGAACTCTCGCGAAATTCTACGAGCATTGGGTCATATCAATGCTAACCATGTTTATCCCGCCGACAGAGTCCCGAGGGTGTGGACGAGGACGATGGCTATCGTCGCTAATACAGACGATCATAATAAACCTGGTGAACACTGGGTCGCCTTCTTCCTCGACGAACACGGAACAGGCACCTACTTCGATAGCTATGAAATAGCGCCTTTGGAGCCAGGATTTCTCCTTCGTCTTCGACGAAACTCCGTCGTCCATTAATGAAACACCCGTCAACTACAAGGACTTTTTTCACAAACTTGCCGACATTATAATTGTGTATTTCTTTATTTTATGTCTCTCGATTACGATCTTAATCAATTTCTTACTCTTTTTACCGAAAATTGTACACGCAACGACAGATTAATCGTACATTTATTTCAAAAAATTCTTTCTCCGCTGAAATAAAAACGTAGTTTCTAATTCTAATATTATATTCAATTCAATAATTTTAATAACATATTTTTATGTATTGCTTTTAACTTTATGTATTTGTAACATCCATTTATATGAAGAATTAGTAATAATAAATGTGTATAAAACTTTTCACTTAAATTTTTATATTTTTCCTATATTCTCTATCCTTTACCTCATCATAGCGAAATAGAAATTCGACCCTTTTTACTTCAAATTGTTTAATATATTCTTTTCTCTATCTTGTCCCTGTATTTCGAGAAATAATTTTATTTTTCCAGCAATAAATCTTTGAATGCGAACTCGAACGAGAGAGTTTTCTATTAGAGTTATTTCTATTATCTATTATCGAGGTGTCAAGGTGACGTTCAGTCGAAATTGTACACGTGCTTTTTTTATGTTAGGTCTTATTTGTTACCGAGGTGTCGATAATACTTAATGTTAGCGTATACGCTAAGTGAAATGGTCAGACGTTAGAGGCGTTTGTATTTTTTGTATATCTTGTTTTCTTTGTTTCCTTTGTTACCAATGTTACCAACGGAAGCTGATAATGTAACGTGTAACGTCCATTGGTCGAGACCCTAATTTTTTTCGCACTAACATCATTTCTTGCGAGAAACTATATAATTAATCATTTTATGAATAATTTAACTTAGAATTAGACGTTTTTATCATTTATCATCAATAATACAGCATAGGAAATTTTCTAGTTCTAACTAGTCTGGGGACTAGTGACGCGATAAATCCAACTTTACAAGCGCATACCTAGAAATTACTAACCGTCGCCATCTCTTGTAACCCTAAGGTGCCATTACGTGAAGCGCGGAAATGCGGAAGAGAATTTAACTAGAAAAGTAACTATTCCGCGTTTCCGCGAATTGAGTCATTTTTTTTTATTTTCCATTCTTTTGACCATTCTTTATAAATAAATGGTCCTGTAAGTATTTGAATTCTTTTTAGTATTCAGTAAAGATATAGTAGCTTGTTATTTTTAGAGAAAATTTAGAAAGCCTACGTTTTCTAGAAGGTATTTGAATTTTCTTTCGCAACACCCTATATGTCAAAAAAGAGGCACAATTATCGGTCTGATTGATAGGGTAATTTTATTATCACATCCTTCATTTCATCAGAAAAATATAGAAATGATTATTAACATCCTAATCAATAATAATTATCCGGTAAAATTCATATTTCACACAATTAACGATAGACTAAAAACTCTAATTTATACTAGAAATAATATTCCAAACAACAGTCTAAGTCAGTCAAATGACTCTTCTTTGTTTTTTTACTGTACCTTATTTACCGAATATTACAGAACAATTGATAGGTATCAGAAAAAAAGCTGACACTAGACTCTCTTATGTAAGCATGAATAAATTAGGGAAGTTTATAAAAACACATAAAGATAAAATACCTAAAGGAGCGAATACTAGTGAGTCAGACTAGCAGAAAATTGAATATTAGGATAATGGAACATAAAAAACACATCAACAGAAATTGTTCTAATAAATCAGTTGTTACTGATCATAGAATAGAGTTCTCCCATGATTTTGACTGGGATGAAGTAAAAATTTTAGATAAGAAACCGTATTATAACAAAAGACTAATATCGGAAATGTTATATATAAAAAGACAAGCTAATGGATTGAATCTACAAAATGATACTGAATTTTTGCCTGATATATATAATAACATTATAGAGTCTCTGCCAAAATTATCAGGGTTTAAAAACAAACCTTGATATAAAAAAGATGAAACACTGAGTTGCTGTCTCATTTGAGATCTGAGAGTTGTGACGGTTAAACGTTTTGTTTTGTCTTCACTAAAAACATTTTTAAAAAGATGTCGGATCTGATACTTGAAACTTCTGTAAAATAATCACCAATTTGTTTGAGTGAGTGTGTAGTGCATTTTACTTGGCAGATTATAATGAATAATCGGATATTGTTTATTTAGATCTCAAATTAATGCTTAACAACATTTCATCATGAGGATTTAATCAAGATATCTCTCTTGACTAGTAAATCAGGAAGTCTATACTCATAAGTGATCGCATGGTACGGTCGCTCGAACTCAGTATGTATCAGTAATGGTGGTTGTCATACACGATGACTTGTTTAGCAACATATGTAACGAGACAAAAAGCTGACTTTATATATGTATTATCTTGACATTGTTAATAACCGTCTTTAATATTTAATATTACAATTCAATTTATAATTAAAATATTTGTATTGCGCTGAAGAAGGCTTGAAATGTCAGCCGAAACGTTTGCAAAAATGTTTATTTCTTATGTATTTATTATTTCGTTTAAATGAATTTTATTAATATCATCTGTCAACTGTATTATGTTTAATAGCTCTTATAGCCCTTCTTTGTTTACAATTATTAAGTTCAACAAAGCTAATTACTATTTTTATTTTAGAGAAAAGTTTCTGTAATTTACACACTTTTGATATGGATATAAAATTACAGAATAACAAATTATTAACACCTATTGCGAAGTCATAACCTTATTTTAGGTGAAATAAAGATAATTAAACGATTGTATTTATTCACAGACAACAAAATGTGGCTATTGCGGTTTTATTTTCAGGAGATCATGTGGAATAATTTTGAACCACCATTGTTTCAAAACATACGATAAAACTACAGATCTTATAAATGTTGACAGCAATGCTGTGGTTACTATAAACGTATAGTATGTCAGAACAATTAATTGAGTCATTTCGCAATAATTTTAGTTGTTTATTTATTTATGTTAAAGGAAAGAGACATCAAACTGTCTGTGTGCAACATGAAAGAGCTTTTTTCATAGTTATCTTTGCATATCTTATTGGTTCATCCCGTGCTTGTATAAGATACTTCATAATAATCATCAACATGATGTTTGAATCCATATTGTACTTGATATTATATTGTCACTTTTAAAATAATAAAACAATCGAAATATATAAAAACTTTCTTCTTCAATCGACTCCGAAATTTGATAGAATACTGTGTCCACATTGACACTGATTTGACGCGCTCATTCCGTCTGTTTTGATTGCCTTATATTACATGGAGCACTATTTGCACGGAAAAGCGGAACGTTATGGTGACAAATATACATTTTTATTCATTTCTTAAAATTGTTTTCATTTGATATATTGTAATTTTTATTAATATGTTTATTTTTTCAGCTTATTTATTAGTTACAAGCATTTTAATTGATAAATATCGTTAAAAATTAATATTTTATATAAATTTTAAAGTATCAAACAGGCAATAAGAGCCAAATCGCGGATGACAGTGCGTTATCCCAACACACACACACACACACACACACACACACACAAAACTAAATTTTTTCATTAGAATTAAAAACCTGTGCACAAGGCACCAAATTTTACTTGGTCACGGCCAAGATTTAAAATTAAAATAATCTCTACAAGAGATTTAATTCCAAACATCCCCTGTTCTCCCCCAAGGAAATAAATGCAAGAGAAAATCCACAAGATATAGATCCGAAAGTCGCTGAATCGGGAATCGAACCCGAGACCTTTCGCTTGTCGAGCGATTGCTCTTCCAACTGAGCTATTCAGATCCTTTCGATTCTATACTTTTCTCTGCTATATACATAATAATGTTGATAAACAAACGCCTTTAAGCCAGTGTGTATAAATTAAGAGTTTAACAAGGCTCTGTAATATAAATATAAATTTTAAAGTGTCAAACAGGCAATAAGAGCCAAATCGCGGATGATAGTGCGTTATCCCAACGCGCGCGCGCGCGAAACTAAATTTTTTCGTTAGAATTAAAAACCTGTGCACAAGGCACCAAATTTTACTTGGTCACGGTCAAGATTTAAAATTGGAATAATCTCTATAAGAGATTTAATTCCATACATTCTCCATTGGGAATATATTTATATTACAGAGCCTTGTTAAACTCTTAATTAATATTTTATAATTTTCCGTTCCGCTTTTCCGCTCAAAATCAGCTCCATGTCATATAAGGTAATCAAAACAGACGGAACGGAACGCGGGAATCTAGTTACTATTCTATTCCGCGTTTTCGCGCTTCATGTAATGGCATCCTCACGATATGAATAAATGCGAAATATAATCAATATGTGTGAACCTATTAATCAATTAATTAATGTGTGTAAACCTACTAATCAATGTGTAAACCTTATAGTCAACGAGTTTAAACGGTGGAGGAGCAAAATATGACCTTGGAAGAGCAATTGTATGGTGCTGGGATAGCAGAGTAAAGGTACAAAAATTTTTACAGGCCATATTTTCATAATTTCGAAAAGTTACAGAGTTCTCAAACTTAAAACGCGTTTTTCTTCAAATCACATTTTTCAAATCGGCGAGCAGTAGAACTCGAAGAGTTTTCATCCGATCGACTTGAAAATTTACTTGTAATTACTTCATTTGATTATCTAGTGAAGTACACATGATTTTAACGATTGGTGAAGAGAATTTTTTTAAATAACTTTAAGTTGCGTTTTTTCGTCGAAAATTCGATTTTTTTTTCTAAGTCTTGCCATTTTGCGAAAAAAATTCTGAAATTATGATCGTGTGTACTTCACTAGCTATACTTATGTAGTTAGTAAAAAAAATTTTTTTATTCCAGATAGTGATCTAGGGGACTTCTACTGCTCGCCGCGGAGGACCTCCTGTATTTCTTATGCGATCCTACCGCCGCTATTTTGTAAAAAAATGACAATAATAAAATTTTTTCTTACTCCTGAAAAGTTGCTTAATCGATTGCTACATTCCTTATATAAAATAATTTAAAAATGTAGTCACAAAAAAGAATCTTTTTTAAATGATTTTTGGTAGATATAACGCCTTAAAGAAACCAGTGAGGATGATATATTAAATGGCAAATTGGAAGCATATTGTAAATTATGCAAATGCCATTTGCGTGCACATCATAACGATCTTATCGTTTATAAAAAATCTGAAAAACATCGCGGTAAAGAACAAGCCTTAGACAGAAGAGCACAGTCTTCGATGCAGCAGCATGCTGCGTATAATCTATTGTATAAGTATAATTCGTCAATTATTTACTCTGCTTAATTTAACGTTCTCGCCGGCTATTTCTATTGCATACAGGATATACAGATGCAAAAATAACCAACGATAATAAAATTATAGATTTGCGGCTTGCTATATACATAACTATGCATACACCAATTAAAGCTGTGGATAATCTCGGAGATCTTTTAAAGATCTTGGGGAAAGGGAGTAAATTAGAACAGATCCGTCTACATAGAACAAAGTGCTCCAAGCTCATTTCAACTGTAGTATCTCCAGCATTATTGAATGAACTAGTTCAGCACGTTGGGGATTCTCCGTTCTCCCTTATAGTGGATGAATCGACGGATGTATCTGTTTCGAAGTTTCAGGGTCTTTGCATCCGTTTTTACAATCAGAAAGAAGAATCAATAGTAACGGATTTTTTGGGAATAATTGAAATCACAAAATGCACTGGTAAAGTTTTAGCAGAGACACTTTTAGAATATTTTCATAAAATTGGCCTTCCCTCAAAAAATATCTTTCCAATTGGCACAGATGGCGCTTCAAACATGTGCGGATTAAAAAATTCCTTTTATACTCATGTAACAAAGAAAGTGCCAGGCTTGCAATTGATAAAATTTATATGCCATTCTCTGGACAAATGTGCCCAATATGCTTTTCGCAACATGCCTGATCACCTGAACTATTTATTAAGAAAGACATATAATTGGTTTGCTCATAGTGCTCTCAGACAGAGTGAATACAAGCATTATTACAAGGTAAAATTATTTTAAGAACATGTGTCGTATTTAGAAATTTTGCTTGTGCTGTTTTTAACATATGTTGTCTGATTTCTGATTATGAACAAGAGGAAAGCTCCTGGAAAACTGCAAAAACTCTGCGACACTCGCTGGATGTCGTGGCTCCCAGTTGCATCTGAAATTCTCGATCAGTGGACAGAATTGCAAAAGTTCTTTAGGATGAAAGCTTCTGAAAATGATTATATAAGGCTTTAACTCTTGCGGAGATTCTTGAAGATCCAAGCAACCTATTGTATGTGACCTTCTTGAAATCAATTCTACGCAAAGTGCATTCGGTTAACCTCGCATTTGAGCAAACAAATGCTGACGTTACGAAAGTGTACTCAGATCTTCGTGTTCTTTTCTTCTCCCTCTGTGCTCGAGTTTTGAAATCTGAAACAATTGCCGAAACTAGTAAGCCTGGAGTGTTACGTTCGTTTGAAATTCAGATGCTGCAAAAAGCTCTGTTAGACGCGCATAATTTTCGACCTCTAGAACGAGTAAACTTTGGAGATGCATTTCAGAAAGTGCTACTTAGTTTGTATATTTCCCCTGAGAAATTAAAAATTGTTTGTGAGAGATGTGCCGATTACATTTTGTGTTTATGCAACTCCCACGTAGAAATTGCCGACGTTGTTTAACTGGCCCAGCACTGGTCCAGCATCGACAACCAAGAGTCGGCAGGCAATCTTGTGCCAATACTGGTTAAAAGCCAGGCCATACGACGGGCCATTATAAAATCCAGACGTGGGCCAACACAGGCTGCAAAATAGGCCAAGCTCTGGCTGCGACACAGGCCCAGCATTGGTTCAGTATCGGCAGCCAAGGTCGGCAGACAATCTTGTGCCAGTACTGATTAAAAACCGGGCCGTACGATGGGCCATTATAAAATCTAGACGTGGGCCAACACAGGCTGCAAAATAGGCCAAGCTCTGGCTGCGACACAGGCCCAGCATTGGTTCAGTATCGGCAGCCAAGGTCGGCAGACAATCTTGTGCCAGTACTGATTAAAAACCGGGCCGTACGATGGGCCATTATAAAATCTAGACGTGGGCCAACACAGGCTGCAAAATAGGCCAAGCTCTGGCTGCGACACAGGCCCAGCATTGGTTCAGTATCGGCAGCCAAGGTCGGCAGACAATTTTGTGCCAGTACTGATTAAAAGCTGAGCTGTACGACGAGCCATTATAAAATACAGACGTGGGCCAGCATAGGCTGCAAATTAGGCCAAGTTCTGGCGACACAGGCCCAGCATTGGTCCAGTATTGGTCCAGTGTCTCCAAGCGCTTTGCTAAGCAAATCAACAACGACGTGTTTTTTAATGTGTCATTGTGTGTGGTCACAAACAGCCGCCGATGTACTGAGAGGAAGAGAAGGCCCGGGGGACGTCGAGCATCAGCTGAGCAATTTGAAGGTGGGTAATCTATCATTTACTCGTTATTCGTTATTGCGAAATATGTTGTTTTTCACCGCGACGCAAATATATATCTTTAACATATATTTGATACTTACATAATTATATCAAATATTGATATTAAAAAATACTTCAAATATTCACATATTATAATTCAATTTTTTCGGCAATCGTATCACCACATTTTATCATTTGGCTCTAACGCCTATTTTCTTCCCTTTAATTGTATAAGTCTTTAATCAAATATCCGAAAAATAAATAAAAAATTCAATACATACAATAATTATTTTTGAAACATTTAATTGTATTTCGAACGCTGCTATAATTTACATATATATTAATTTTTGTATGTCACAGATCAACATGTGAGCAACAATTCCGTCGCTGCGCATTGACCGATGAACAAATTATTTTTATATTTATATTATATAATAATCATTAATATAATTAATAGAATGTTGTTATAGTATTAGATTGTACATAATATTTATTTTACATAATATTACTTTATAAATAAAGTAATGTTATAATTACTTTCTTGTTATTTAGTCGTGTGTAAATGCATTTCATTGAAATATCTTTGACACAATATTGTTTTTTAATGCTACTAGTTTTACGAACGTACATTATACCAACTTTGTGTGATGGCATAGGATAATCAAATATGTCACGATAAAATACTAATTGTTTTCCTTCGATTATCGGAGAACCGACAGAAATATTATTAATCAATTGGATGAAAATACTATTTATTATTATAATATCATCATTCTTCATAATTGCGACATTATTAGGGTGAGAAGTTGTAAATGTAAAATTTTTTATTTTAACACTAGACAATATTATTTTATCACTAGTTGTTTCCACACGATATCCTATCGGCACATCTGTACGTTTTTTAACAGTATAGAAAAATGGATAATGGTATTTTATGAATGGGTCGTGTCCTTCTTGTATTTCATGTAAACGTCTTGTTATTTGCGGAATAATATGTGGCGTATTTCTAATAAGTTTTTTTAAGAATCCAATATAATCCTCGAAAGTAAATGCCGAAAATTTAAATAAAGGATCTTTCATATGCATGACGTCATCTGCAATATGAATCAAATTGTGAATAGTAATTGTTAGCAAATTTTCATTATAATAAGTTGGCATTAACTTAACAAACTTTCGTAACAAAATTTTAGCATATTGAGCACATTGTAAAGCCAATCTTTCACTTGATAAAATACGACATGATGCATAAAGCAGCATAAAATGTCGATAGGTATCGTGTGGTAATATAGAACGAAGAAATAAGCCACTACAGTACAATAAAAAAAATCTAAATTGAGTCGCTTTCCAATTGCCAATATCAAGAAGATCAAATTTTTTTCTTTGAAATTCCATTGGGATATCGCGTGAAATGGAATTTAATAAATTTTGCAAAAGTGTGACGTTACGTAAATCAATTCTATGATGCCGATCACCATGAAGAAATTCCTGCAACAAATATTTTGAGACTCCTAAACAAAGTAGATGCATAGAATCTAGTACAACTGATTTAACAATATCTAATCCTATAATGTTTAGTAATGGTGACACTTCTTTGGTGGAATGATTCTTCAATTGTTGCTTATTTCTAAAAGATTCGTCCGTACGTTCTATATAATGTATGCCCTTATACACTCTTTTTCCTTGCACTGTCTTTCCTTTTATCTCGCAGCGTTCGCACGCAAAAAAACCACCGTGTCCTTTACAACGTTTAATAAACGCACGCGCAGGTGTATCGCACACAAAAGCTTTAATGTTGAAATTGTAATGAGAGTTCCCGATATTTACACCATTTATAATTAAATTATTTACTTCGCCAACAAAATCGTCTAAAAACTCATTAACTGAAAATGGTTTTGACTCACCATAATGCAAACCAATAAGAAATGGTTTAGCCTCATATTCGCGGTGGTATACTAAACCTAATACAGTCCAAATATGTTTTTTCGAATTTTGGTGAATGGATGCACCATCAATGTTTATCATTAATAATATCTCTTTCTCGGTATAAATTTCGGGAGATATAATTTTTTCAAGGGTATCTTTAATATTAAAATAAATGAATTCTCCGTATTTTCCGTTACTATTCAACATTGGACGAATATTAGTTTTTGCTGCGTTGGTCCCTAATAAAGTTTTACTACTTTTAGGAAGACTTAAATGACCTTCATTTCTCAATATTAGTAATAGTTCGTCTATGCATTTATGTGTTAATGATGTCACATTTCGAAGGGCCCACGTACTAATTTTTGTATTAATGTTTCCTTGTAATAATTCATTACGTGAATCTTCAAATAAAATCAACGGTGCATCTTCATTATTTGAATTTGAACTTGAATTTGACAAATCTTCTATCTCTCTTGAAGCATCAAAAATGCTGTCACTGGAAGTTTGTTGGAAGTTGTCGTTGGATAGAGCACAGCTTGAAGATACGTCAACATTATATTGTTCAGATCGTTCTAAAGCTTGTTGTACATTATCATTATGTTCTGTGAAACATGAAATAAAATGCATTTTAAAATGCAATTTTTTGCAATTTTTTCTCTGTAACTCCTTTGCAGGTATATTAAACTATCTAAGCCAAATCATCAAAACACAATAAATTATAATTATATATTATTTAAGAAAATACCAATAACAAAACGCGGCGCTCAAGAGTAAAGTGCATTAAAAAATTAGTTGCTCGCATTATTATAGCATTAGAATGTTTTTTGAATTATTTGCTCTCAAGATATCTAGGTTCCGAATTTTTTGCTGGCGAAATAAGTTATTAAAGAAATTAACGTTTAACTTATTGTATAATGAATAAAAGAAATTTTCCAATTTATTTTGCGTGCAAAAAATTCAGGACTTGGATGTATTGAGAGCAAA
This sequence comes from Nylanderia fulva, assembly GCF_048542155.1. Classification (NCBI taxonomy): domain Eukaryota; kingdom Metazoa; phylum Arthropoda; class Insecta; order Hymenoptera; family Formicidae; genus Nylanderia; species Nylanderia fulva. Next base: position 110,431 of record NW_028190654.1, on the reverse strand, counting down.
TAATTCAGAGAACATTCTGATGCTATAATAATGCGAGCAACTAATTTTTTGAATGCACTTTACTCTTGAGCGCCGCGTTTTGTTATTGGTATTTTCTTAAAAAGAGTGGAGCAAAAAAAATAATTTGGGCAGTAAATAGTAGCAAATAAATAGCAAAAAATTTTAGTATTATTAATTTTTTTAAAAGTATTATTAATATATTAATATAATTTATTAATTATTAATTTATTAATGTATTAATTAATTTATTAATTATTAATATATTAATATAATTTAATAGTATTATTAATTTTTTTAAGTATTAAAAATTTTTTACAGCAAAAAATTAGCAAATTAATTCCATATATAATTTATTGTGTTTTGATAATTTGATTTAGATAGCTTAATATACCTCTCTTTTACGAGTAATGTACATTAATTATATACATACGTATTTCTTCGGGTTCATTGTCACTTTCGGACAAAATATTTCGCATTCTCTTTAATGCCCGATATTTCCGGACACGGTCAACACTTGAACGTTTAGACATATTTTTTTATTTCTATTAATCTTGATTGCATACAGCCGCGATAACAGCTCAATGCTATGAATATAACGTATGTACAACCACGCATATTCAATTGTTTCGCACGATACAGTCAGTATCATAGTTACATATAATAAATAATATATTTTCCGGATTTTATTTTGAAAGAAACTTTATCGCAACATCACCGCACTGCTTGATTGATTATTAGTTATCAGTTATCATCATCTTTTGATATCGACGTATATCATGTAAGTATTATACGGTCTGTTATTACTGATTAAAAATAAAAAAACATTCTCTTATCAATTTAAATTTAATGATTTAATTTAGATATATAACTCTACTCTCTCTCTCTCTATAATAATCTTCATTTGTAGCATGAGTCAACATACGCATGCCATTGTATGGTTTAAGGATGATTTTACAAATGATAGACGAAAAGTCATAGATTTGGTTCCCTGCGAATGGATTACTGAAAATGGCGAACAAAAATTTTGTCTTTATCCACCCAAAACACAAAAAAATATGGTTAGACAATGGTCAAAGAAATCTAAACAGCCTAGTTTAAAATGGGAAAAAACTGCAATAGAAATAATAAAATTTGCTCGTAAGTATTATAAACATTTTTATTAATTTAACCCTTAAAGTGCACACGTTTTTTTGGCACCGTAATCATGAACACATGGATAACTGGAGTCAGACTTAGTCAGACACGAAAGACCCACGTGTGCACTTTAAGGGTTAATATTAATATTTTTAATATTTTATTTTTATTTATTAATAATATTTCTAATATTTTATTTTTATTTTTATTTATATTTTATTTTTTAATAATATTTTTATTAATATTAATTTTATCAAGCTGATTACATAGTTTCAAATGTTTTGCATCAGGTAGCTTTGCCGAAGGTGAGCGCAGAATCTCAAGATACGAGAAAAATTTATATTTACAAAGTAGCAGCAATAGTGACTTTGAATGTAATAATTCAGAAGAAAATTTTGAAAATGTATGTGAAGAGCCCCCCCAAAAACGTACTTGCACTTCAAATTCTGAATCATTGCCAAATACTGAAGACGACTTAAATAGCATTCCACGTTTTAATAGTACGTAGTTAATAGTACAATTTCTTTTTTACAATAATAGTCATAACAGGATAAAAAAAGATTGATTGTAATTTTTTGAACATCAGTAATTTTCAGTAATTAAAATTTCATTAAATTTTTAAAAGGCATTTTCTCCAAACTTGTATCTTTTGAGTTCTGTCGATTTTCTTCCAAGATAGTGACATGTATTTCAAAATTTATTTTAAATTGTATGTTATTAATATATAATTATTATTTTATCTTTTACATAGAAGATTACACGCAACATAATAGGTTTGATACATTAAGTTGCAACGAAGATAATATAGAACACGACTGTTCTACACACTCTTCTGATAATAATAACGATAATAACGATAATAACGGTATATTATACTTTAAAAAATATATAATTTTTTATAAATAGTAACTTCTGTGATATAAATTAAATTAACTTAATATCAATAAAAGAAATAGAAGTTTCAGCGCGGTATAGTTAGGCGTAAGTTAAATAATCGAAATATACCATATAGCTCACAAAAGGAATCTCTATAAGGAATCCAAAATTTAAAAAATGAAACAGATACTAATATTTGACCAGAAATTGGCCTAAACATTCCCGATTACATCTATTAACATTGTAATTTTGATATATATTGATTATAATATATATATATATATATATATATATATATATATATATATACATATATTATAATATACATATATATATTTCATAAATGAGAAATATATAATAAATCTATTGCGCTTAACTACCGCGCTGAAACTTCTATTGCTTTTATTGATATTAATTTAGTTAATAAATTATTGATATTAATATCAAAAATTTTTTAAATAATTTTTTCAAATATTGAGAAAGCAATAAACAAATTTCCGATTTGTGCACTTTTTTTGTATTCTTTTTCCTAATGATAGATCAATTTTAATATATATAAAAATATATCGAGTCATAACATTATTATTTAGGCACTACTGATTTGAACCGATTATTTAATGAACAAAAGAAATACATAATTGACAAAGTGGAAAAAATTATAAAAAAAGAAATACAAAGCGCAAAGAATAGTATTTTATACAGTGTTCGAAGAGGATATGATGAAATAAAATCAAAAATGACAGCACGTTCCTTAACAGGACAGAGTGAAACGGACTTACAAAAAAAACTAGATTTCGATAAACCTTTTGACACACAAGAAGCATTTCTAGCCTTTGACGAACGATTACAAGATGAAGAGTTAAATATAATAATGGTACTTTTCACAATATTACAGAATATTACACTGACAATTTTGAAAATTTTGAAATATGAATATCAATTTACACAACATTCATTATACAAGATTATATCATTTTTCAGAAAGATTATATATCTCTAATAATAGGAGGGAGTAAAGATATATCAGATTCAATAAAACGAATTCTCCCTCGGATTCTATCAAAAGCAGTGCAATTAAAATATAGTGGTTGTGGACGGCAAAATCATAATAGAAAGAAAGACAGTTTTGCGGAAACAAACACGTATAAAATAATGAAAGGTATATGCATTTTATTATAATTATACGATTTTAAAATAACACAAGAGATGTGAAATGCATTTGTATATATAGTTTTAAAACCACTCATTTTTTATCAGATACATTAAAACAACTATTCCCGAATAGTTGTGAAAAAGAAATTCTGTCAAAAACAAGTCGTTGGTTCTCCGGAGCTCCGGACAGAGATGGTGGTAGAAAAAACAGAATTTATCAATAAAGCATTAATTTGAGTTTTCTTTTTTTTTTACTTCATTATTCTTCTGAATATATTCCTGATCAAATTTAGATCAACATCTGTTAATTGTGACTTTTATTATTTCATTTCCCGGTGCAATTCTGCACTGGTATCAATGTACATCAAGTATATTTTAAAGAAAATAAAAATGTTTAAATGTTTAAATGTTTAATTTTAATTACCGAACCTCCGACTCCCGCGCGCGTGTTGCAAAAACGCCCGAATTAAGTTGCGGTCGGTGAAAGGCTTTTAAGCGCGCAATACTCTGGGCCAGTTATATACCCAATACTGGACCAGTTTCATATCCAATGCTGGGCCAATTGTATACCCAATACTAGACCAGTTTCATATCCAATGCTGAGCCAATTGTATACCCAATACTGGCCCATCTGTTCTTGCCAATTTTGAACCAGTACTGGCATGGGGTTACACTCCAGTGTTAAATCTGCACTGGCACAATACTGGCGGCCAGTACTACGCCAGTACCGCCACATCGGCAACCGGTGCAGGCGCAACGTTGGGTCGTTTTAACATTTCTACGTAGGTAGCTATCAAAGACTCCCTTCCAACATAGAAGTAATTGAGAAAATAAAAACTTTGACGCCACGCATTGTTCTTGAAAGAGTTGCCAGACCTTTATTTGAGCAGCTTCCGCTTGATTTACTCGGTAAATAATCAATCTAGAATGTTATAAACGATTCTTCTTATTCCTTGTTTTATGTAAATGTTTAATGTTAAATCTTTGATACAGATTCTGGCGCAGACCTAGATCTTTTGGAGAATCAATGGCGTTCTCTCAACTCTTTGACATTGTCTGATATATGTCCTCATCCTGATCATAATAGTGAATTACGAGAGATAGACATAGTGCACTTCTGGAGTTGCGTGCTATTATTGAAGAACGCGGGAGGAATCTATCCTTTCAAAGATCTTGCCCTTTTTGCCCTGAAATGTTTGACACTGCCTATAAGCAACGCGGTCGTTGAGCGAATCTTCAGTTTTATGGCAGCAATTAAGGCTAAGCAGCGCAATGGGATGCAGATGCAGATGTTGGATGCACTTTTGCATTTGCGCGTCCATCTGAAGGTAAAATTCGATTATTCTTTTCTAAATTAAATTGTGATTAGTTAACTCTTCAGATTCCCGATAGTCTATTGTGAAACCAACCTAATATTTAAATATTTATTTTTATGTCTAATATTGTCTCTATTGTGCGCAAAGTAATTTTATATCTCATTCGCAGGTTACTAAAATGTGTTGCCAAATGTTTACTCCTAGTGAAGATATGTTATCTCGGTTCAACTCCTCCATGTATACTTCATATCACAGTAATGCTGAAATTGCAAGTGATTCTACACTATCCACTGAAAACGATCTTGAAGATGAAGATTATCAGACATTAACTAATTTTGATATTAGAAACGCAGAAGAATGTGTATTATTTCCTGATCTACCCACATAATTATAATTAATGATATTAAATAAATAAAATTTATTATAAAAGTATCTATATACTGTTTTTAATCGTCATTTCATGTAGTTTTAGAAATCCTACCTCAATAAGTTATATCTCGTTCGAGTTTTAATATACATAGGTTTGATTAAAGTAAGTCAGTTTTTGTATCAAAACCAAAAGGTCTCCTAATATGAGATGCTAGCTGATCTTAATATGAGATACCGTCTTTTATTAGATAAACTTAATTTCATTTTTATTAACACCAAAAATAAAAGACATGTAGATAAAAGTAAATGGTTTTATTAAAAGTAAATGGTTTTTGGGCTTTAATTTTTCGCGCGGATTTTGGGCTATCTCAACGCGCTCTAGTGGCGGATTTTACTGAGCACATTCTGGCAGCCCTGATCACTGTTCGACGAGCCAGTGTTCCGAACACAGCAAGGACCAGCGGCCCGCATCCTGCGGCGGCAGCGAAACTTTGTAAGGCCATCTCCTCGATCTCTCGGTAAGCGCGGACTCGGCCGGGACCCGTGTGTCAACAAAGATTTCTCGCGATACCGAGCGTATGAGCTCGTTATATTTTATTGTATAAAGTACCAAAAATCTAGGGTGATACGCATCAACAGGGGGACTCGCGTCGATCTCCGCGTAATTAAGTAATCGTGTATCTCTTTGCCTTCTTCGCCTCTCCGAAAGGCACCGAAACGAGTTGACAGTCGCTGTAAAATCGTATATTTGTTGTAAGATATTTTTTTTCACCTCCCTTGAAAAAATCATAGTGAGTTTCCCGCACTAGCAGAGAGATTTGTGGTTTTCTTCAATCTCTCTTTCCCCCTTTTCTTCTCTCCCCTCTTAGAGACACTTATAAATACATATATATTACGTATATATAAATTTTCTTTCCTGTCGAGAATCCAAGAATTATTTAGGCACGCGAATATTTTCAAAACTCGGTTATCCTTAATTGTTCAATATCTCCCAAATTATTAATCCTAAAGTACAGTATTAAGTAAAATATACTATAAAGTATTAATACTTACAAAAGAATAAAATTCTTAAAAGACAAAAAAGTTCCAACAACCGTGATACTGTTATAATGGATGATAAAGTGAAAGCACCATACATGTTGATCCCATATGTGAATAATTATAGTAATAACATCTCATACTCTTTAAAGAAATATGAGATAAAGGTCGTTTATAAGATGCTTTACTCCTAATTAAGTGTGGGAAGGACAGCTTGTCGATTGATTATGCAACTAACGTAGTATATAAATTGAATTGCAATAATTGTACTGCATTGTATGTGGAACAAACAAAGAGACATGTCGCCATACGAATTAAGAAACACTGTAAAAATATTAAATTACATCATAGTTCAGTTGTAAGTAAGCACCGATGTAAATTTAATCATGATTTTGATTGGAAAAAATTTGACATTTTGCATAAGGAAAAACATTTAAGGAAAAGGGAGATAGCAATAATGTTTTTCATTAAAAAACAAAATAATAACATAAATTCACAAAGGGATACAGAATGTTTAAACGACATGTACAACAAAATTATAAAGGTCGTGTAAATCTGCTTATTAAAAATACTCGTATATTATAACTTGACGATCCTTCGGTATGACATGTTGACTATTTCTTGTACTTTCAATTGTTTGACTTTTATATAATTTATAGTTTAATAATTATCGACAGTATTATAATAATATGAAGATTTAATTTAATGACATATATTGTAAGTAATTTTAGTTTATTGTTTTCATTTTTGTCATATATTGAATTGCGTATGTTAATAATTATATAATTTATTGTTAGTGTTTACTTGAAAAGGACCACAACCACATGGTCGAAACGTAGTGATTTTAATAAACGAAATATATGCTAGTTTTGGTCGATTATTTCTACTATCCTACTTAATTGTTCATATCCGTAGTGGATAGTCATTTTCGAGGAACTTCCTCCTTCTCCGTCATCCTCTGAAGACTGGGAACATCCAGAAGAGATCGAAGTCTTCGATCTCACTGATGAAATACACAGGGTTAATTAAACTATAATAATAATTAAAACATTTTCTCACATTTCTTATTTTTTTAACTCTCTCTTCCCCTCCCTCCCCCCTCCCTCTCCTGTCTACTCTTTAATATCTCGCACATCAAAAAACCGAGTGACTTATATGTGGAATTTAGATCTCGATGTGACGTCTCTACACGTATCACGAGAACTTCTCAAAATAACCTAGTCTCTCCCCGATGTCGGACGGAATTATTTAAGAGGTCTTTTAGGAGTTTCGCAGCGGACATCTGGAATAAAATTCCGGGGGTGATTCGCTCTGCGGATGATTTGTCGGAGTTTAGATGGGCGTTCTTTAATTTCTTGCTGGAAAACCCACACTGATGTCGTGTTATGCTTTATATATGCCGATTGCTAGCATGTGCCGCTCCTGATTACGTACCCTCCTGTCTTTCTGTGCAATGCGAGCTTGACTTGAATTAAATTGAATTGTACTTTAGTATTGTATTCTATTCTAGTTTTTTATTTGTTGTGAGTGTATTACTTTACTTTATTTTATTAAACAGCTGATTGTAATATGCTTAGCGCTTTAGGGGATACAATCCCAGAACGCCTAATAAATAATGCTTCATCATCATCATCATCTCTTCTCTCTCTCTCTCTCTCTCTCTCTCTCTCTCTCTCTCTCTCTCTCTCTCTCTCTCTTTCTCTCTCTCTCTCTCTTCTTTCATAATTAATTAAATTTATATTATCATCTCTTTTTAGCAATATACAGAAAATTAATTATACATGTAACTGTGTTATAATTTATAATAATAATTATATATTTATCTAAATATTAAATTTTATTCTGCATGAAACTTTCATTATTGCTTCACTATCTTACTCTAATATTGCAACATTCTATGGATACTCTCTGAATATTTTTCGAACATTTCTGCTGTTAAGGCAGTATTTTATTATGTGCAATTATAGCAGTAACATAATTTCTCAATGTGATACAATCGATATAAACAATTAACATAGCAGTAAGTTAGGAAGTTCAATTAAATATATAGTGTATCAAAAAAACATGTAAGTACGTGATTGCTAAAAAGATTAGATAATTACTAAATCAGGATATTGAACTTAAAAGTAAAAATAGTTATATCACAGATGAAAAGAGCAGCTTTCAAGTAATGATCCATAATGTATATATTTAATGCGCGTAATATGTCGTGATCAAATATCGAATCTTCCAAGAAGTCTATAATTTTATAATTATTTTACGGCAATTTCATTGAAATTTTGAGAACAGCTTTTACATTTAAATTTATATTTTTCACCTATTAGTTATATTATATTATCAATTATATTGTATACATATTGCAATTATTTATTATTCCACTGTTAATGTATGTAAAAGAATTAAATATAAATATTTACAAACAAATTATTAAAATATTATTAACTACTTTAGAATTCAACTCTATAAATAGAATTATCGAGAAAATTAATGATACGATTTATTTAGATGATTTCAGCTTTTCGTAGACTAAATGTTATCGCTTAAATTTAAAATTGTCAAGCATATTCTTCTCTTTTTACTTATATATTTATTATTTTATTACTGTTTTTTTAGCAAATAGTTTTTGTATATTATATTTGTTTCCTATAAATCTTTTTATAATTTAACGTTTGCTATTAATGCTGAAAAAATAAACATTAAGAATTATTTTGAATTGTCCGATTACATTTTAGTATTCATTTTGCAGGCGATATCACGGGTGAAATTTTCTCACAACAACAGAGTATGCAGAAAATTTTTTGGGTGGATAAACCACATATTAGTAAAGCCGACAATGTGACTTTACATGATAACAGCGTTTATCTTCACATTCGGTGGTCGAACAAGACATTTTTAGGCATAAAACGTGTCGGATCGATCACGGATATTTAGAAGAAATCTACCTTCAGTTGCACGACAACAATAATAAGATGATAAAGTGCAGATAAAAATTACTATGCACATTTTTTTTAAGGAGAGGAAGTGGAAAAGGAGAGAAAAAGCCGTTATTAAAATATAATAGTTTAATAACAGCGTGAGATCGAATTCGAATTTGATTATAAATTTCTAATTTTGCATACAAATATTCAACTTGACAATTACGTCGATAACTTGTACGAGAGATATTTATGCATACATATATGTATGTATATGATCATCTTATTTAATCTGCGACATTATAATCAAGCATTATAGTTGCACTGCTGCAAAATAAGAAATAAATGCTGCTTAATGGAAAATAAGTAGCAGATAAGAAATTGTTATCAAGATAATTATCAAGTTAAATATTTGCGTGTTTCAGTAAATAAAATAAATATATTCTCTCGCACTACACATCATCCTTTCGCATTTACATTCTTTATCGCTTCACCAAAACTTATTCATTAGAAGCAATAAATTAAATAAGGCACAAAAATACATAACAAAACGAATTAATATCTCAAATTTCTTACTGAACTGAATGAGCAAGCAATATTTTTCTTTACTTGTATTTTTCGAAATTTCTCCTTTCACGTCGTGAACCATAATTGTGATGACTCGTTCATAGTTAGAATAGCATTTTCATTAGTCAATAGATTATTTTTCCTTCTTCAATTATAGTCCAAAAGAGAATATCTTGCAGATAATAGTCGGATTCTTATCGATGGAATGATATTGCTGGACGTGTGATGTTTTATTTTATCTTGGCGCAGACGTAAATTGCTGCTCGTCCTCGACATAATAAATTTATCTATTCCTTTATGGTCCTGATCAATTGAATGACCAGACTTGGAAATTTGCTTTGTGTACACATTGGACGAATTTTTGTGCAACATAGAATCCTGAAGATAATGATTTTGGATGTCAATTATCTCAGCACGAAGCTATCCGATAAGTGAAGATTCACAATTAGTTCTTAACAAAATTGTCCGCTTGAAGAAAGTATAATTATGTCCACTTCCTTTAAAAAAATTTGCAAACAATGCAAATTTTTAAGATTTTCTGGATACTTGCGTTTTTTAATTTAGATAAGATGAGCTGCATATTTATTATGAAATTTTTTTGCTTTATCTTGATTGTAAATGGTGACAAAATATATTAAGTTTTTTTATTTTTTTTGCAATTTAATAATTGCATTTAACGAGTAATTTCTTCTTTTTTGCAGAAATCGCTCTTAGATTTTATATCTTCAGCCATTTGTCCTATTTGATTATTTTTATCGTAAACATCATGTTGCTTGAGCTAGCGATTTTGTACTCGTATGATTTAAACAAACATCACCATGACAGCAACAAATGTTCTCCGGCATCAATTCTTCTTTTCTTTTTTGACGAGGAACAGATGAATAGTTAAGAACTGATCATACTGCCAGAGTTTCTTCAAGTAATATTTTATAAGAAAGCTTGATGTAAATTGTTAGTGGAGAAACTGCAAGTTTCTTCTTGTACTCGTATATTGAGTAAGAAGATTATTATCAGTCTTCTTCTTCTTCTTCTTTTGTTGACAAGGAATAGATTCAGGAAAAGAAAAAACCTAATTCAGATGTAGACTTCATAGATTTTGGAATGGGGTGATAAACTTCAGGAACTTCCAATCGAAGATATTCCAATCGACTTTTTTCATGTTCAGTTTGGCGAATAATTTGTTGAATTAAATCCTCAATCATCCATTTCACAAATCCTCATCGCAATTTGTAGTTTAAACTTGTATTCTGAGGGATACGCGCGAGTGAAAGAAGAAATTTCTTTTTTCAAAGTCGATAACGATACTCTCAATTAATTTATTTTATTGCCATGGTGTAAATTAAAATAATAAAATTACTTGCCTTTTTTAATATATGTGTATATATATATAAATATATATAAATATATATATATATATATATATATATGTATATATGTTATGTAGATTTATATCCGTTTCTTTTTTTAATAAAAAAATATTAATAGAAACACAAAAAGGAATGAAATGTAATGAATTTGGAAATTTTGTTCCAATGTTCATCGGAGTGAATGTATAATGAGTAAATTGATAGGAATGAGGAAATATTTATCGTAGCAATTGAAGCAATATTTGCGGATCGACCGGAACTGTTTTATGTATATAAGTGATACAGTTTTATGTATCTTTTTCAATAAATAAAAAAATCTTAAATCTTTATGTTATAAAACATATTATATGACCATCGTATGCGAAAAGAGATATTTATATCGTATGCATGACTAATGATCGTTCTGCAGATGTTGCTGTTGAAGTTTAAAACCCATGGTACTTCCTGTAAATATTGTCAGATTCATGACTTCCAAACGTACATTCATAGAAAAATGAAAAATATTTAAAAATATTTGTCACGTTTATTTTACAGCAATAATTTCAAACTGATTTTACAACTTGATACATTAATATACAGATCATTTCTATTTTTGATATAAATGTATGAAAAAATTATGCTTGACAATTTTTTCCTCGAAATTCGACTCAATCCATTATAATCGATTTAAAGACACAGATTACCGTGCTTTTATCATATAAGTGAACTCTAATTTTTCTAATATAATTGAAACATTTTTTGTAACACTATTTCTCAATTAAATTAAATTAATTGAATTAAATATATAAATTAAATATATAACAATTAAATGTAACAGTAAGCTAATCTCAGGTTGCTCAGAAAAGAGCAACTAAAGATATATTAGAAAACTGCCGTATATTTGTAACGCATTAAAGATCATAACTTGTCAGTACATATATTTTACTTGATCATCTGAAAAAAATGTGTATAAAATGTATTTTACAAGATTACTGAGAATATAAGTAGTTTTTTATTTTTCTCAAATATGCTTATTAACATATCCTTACATATAGTTATATTTCAGAGAAAATAATATCAAATTATAGAACTTGTAATAAAACTTATACGTTTTTTTTTTGCAAATCCTGCAGGCATGTGTTTATGAATAGACATCTCAATTACATATTAATGCGCTCGTATGCGATAAAATATTATAAACATTGTATTTTAGACTTAAGCAATATTATAAGCAAAATATTTAAGCACATTTATGAACTAACATTTTTATAAAATATAAATTATATACATAGATATAAAAATGAATAATGCACGAAATAATAATATTTATATCTTTTTTTTTACAAGAAAGAGATATAGAGAGAAATATTAGAATATATATATATATTTTCTATATAATAAACAACTTACAAACAACATATAAAACGTTATACATATAACATAACATATATATATATATATATATATATATATATATATATATCCACGTAGTAATGATTTTTCAAATGACCACGTAAAACAAATATTGATGAAGCAACAGTCACTTCCACCCTAATTTTATAAGATATTATAACCCACACAGCACATGATATCATTCGAATATTCTATATGTATACTGTGAATATACGTACAGTATATAATATACTGAGAACATCTCTATAATGTCTCATGTGGTATATTATTTTTTGTATATTGTTAGAATATACTTATCTTTAAGATATTATATCTTTAGCAGTATATTATTTAGTTATATCATTTTTCGTATATTGTCGAATATTCTCAGAACATACGTTAACATTTCTAACAGTATTATGATTTCCTGTATATTTCCGTATATTCTTAGAACATACTTTTGAGTTACGTACAGAATGTATAGCAACGCTATCTTAGATACATGTAACTTCCGATCTTACCGTCTTTTGTCAATACTGGTCGATAGTGGCTTGGCGGGCTTGGCCATCGGCCATTTTCGTTTCCCGAGTTGTGTGTTAATGTGCGACAAAATCAAACCAACGATTTTAATTTAAAGTAAGTAAGTCGATCCTTTTTCTTTATAAAATTTATATCATTTAGTTTTGTTAATGCTTTACAACTCTTATCAATCAAATCTTTATAAACATATTGTATTCGCTCTTTTTTGATTGCATTGTGTAGTGACTGATTAGCACAGTTTTTGATATACTACAGTATCAAAGCATATATGGAGAACTTATATTTGTGTTACGCAATACAAATATACCTGCTCTATATTTGTGTTGACACTGTAATGTATCGAAAGCTGTGTTAATAAGTCACTACACAATGCGATCAAGAGAGAGCAGACACAGAGTATACAGTTTTGTCACTAATTATTTATCGAAGACATGTATACATATTTATTTTTTGTCATTTTTATGTTGCAGCGTTGGAAATAAGGAAGATATTGTAGATTTACATATATCCTAATGAGAATAAGACATATAAATAAAAAAGTGAGTACATCATCGATCAAATATTTATAAACATACCGAAATCGCTCTTTCTTGATTACATTGTGTAGTAACTAGAGAACTTCTAGGAAAGAGAAGCGCCAATCTGCCATTATCTTACATGATTGGCTGACAGAATATGTGTCGACCTGGACATTATGAATGCAGAACAGATGATTCAAATTAATGATATTATTCGAATTAAAGAAATTAAATTTGTTTTTGAATTTAGTGATCGTTGATATTAATAATGGTTTATTTTATACATTAGTTTATACATTTATTATTTGCGTTATATCTGTTCTACATTGGCGCTGCAATACCCAAATCGGCACATATTCTGCCACCCAATCACGGATAATTATGAAAGTATAAGATGGATAAGAATTGAATAGTTCACAAGATATTTTGACAAAATATCTTGCAAAATATTTATTTTTCGATTATCATACCTTATTACTTTTATGCACAGAATAATGAGACAAATTAGTTGATGTAAAGAAAACACATAGTTGTCTTAAAGAAAAATTAATTAATTACTCCGGTATCCCCTTAAATAATCTTTTAAACGTACAAAAATAATGACAAAATCTTTTAAAACTATTTAACTTTATCTCGCTAAATTTTTATATAATATATAATAATATTCGAAAAAGCATATTAACACTTAAAAATTGACATAAATATTAATATTATTAATATATATTTTATATTAATATTTTACTATTTTAACAGAACGAAATAAATTATAAATTAAAATGAATAAAAAGCGCTCGAGGAAAAATACTGCAAGCGTTTCTAACCGACACTTAAAAAGACTAGCTACACAAGAATCCAACATTATTTGTGAAGCTATATTAAATACGACTGTAACAGTATCATGTAGCAGCATTCATTATAAATGCACAGAACAGTTGGAAAATACTCCTACAGTTAATTCAGATGCTGTAATGGATATCAATTATAAATGCATAAAACATTTGGGAGATATTTCTACAGTTAATTCAGATGTAATAAATATTGAAGTCGAGAGTGCTGAAAATTATATTGTTCACGAAGAGGATAAGGAAAATAATGATATCTTGAACGCACAACAATCTTCTGTTAACGATTCCTATGATGAATCAGAAGCTTATTTAGCATCCGACAATATTAATATAAAAAATTAAAAACTGATCTTGCTATTTGGGCTGTACAACACCAAATTTCACATACAGCTCTAAGAGCACTGCTTCATAGACTGAGAAATCATTCGTGTTTTTCATCTTTATCTTTGGATCCACGTTCACTTTTACAAACTCCAAGAAAAAACGAAATGCGTGTAGTACTGCCAGGAACGTACTATCATTTTGGATTGCAAAAATCTGTATTAAATTTATTAACTTCTATAAAGAGCAATATTGACAGTGTAAAAATTGCTACTAATATCGATGGATTACCACTTTCACGATCATCGCAACAACAATTTTGGCCCATACTTGGTTCAATTCTTTGTCACGTACCGACAAATTTTCATCGCTCTCGGTTAGATTTATCTTAACTCAAACTAACATCCGATACGCGGGATCGCTAGAATTTGCTTATTGTCACGTATTGACAAATTTTCATCGCTCTCAGCTGGACCTATCCTAAACTAACATCCGATATGCAGGATCGCCAGGGTTGTTTATAAACCTTATAAACAAACCGAGATAAGGGCCTCCCTCCTTCAAAATTCATAGATGGAGGTGGTAAAATTTCGAGTATAAATAGGGCTAGAAAAACGCTGTGCATCGCAGTTGAAATCTTAACGAAACCTTTGTCGTAACTATAGTTCTCCGCAAACTTCGACTGTCATCCTTCGTTTCCTTATTCTTACGTTACGACTAATCCAGTACTTTAGACTTATAATTTTGTAACCACTCATAGAATAAAAGGTAATTGATAATACCACAATAAGCTCAGTTATTTGGCATCTGATCCGAGTTTCGATTAAAATTTACATATAACGTAGGACATCTCCGAGAGCGGGGAACGGCCTTTTCGCTGACAAAGAGTGTAGCGAATTGGTAACCGGCGCTGCCGAAGAGTGTAGCGCCTACGAACACTGCTCTTGGTGTATGAAATTATTTACCATTACTCTCAAATCGAGCTTACCCCTTTCGCCGCCGAAGAGCGTAGCGAATCGGACTGGTCGCTGCCTTGCGTAGCGACCTAAGTTCATTTTGGGAGCTTCCGTCGTATTTAACATTCTCATGAAGAAAAGGGCAGGTAAACGGGTACAGCTCAAACGGCTCAGATACCAGATAAAACAAGCGATTGATTTGCAACAAGATTTCTTTCACCTCTCGCAAAAACTCCAAGATTTAGAAGCAAACACCCAAATCGAGAAACCTCCTACTATTCCTTACCAACTAACTCCTATTAACGTCGAGCCTGACTAACCCGACTATCGCCGCATTAACAAAACTGATCCGCGTTATAAAGTTTATAAACTAAGATTCCTGTTCGGGACTGAAAACTAAGTACACACAACCCGTCCAACTCCCGGGTAAAGTATTTAAATATACTGACCCAAAAACGGACGAACGAAAACGTAACATCTTTCATATAATAATGTATTCACAATCGGAATTTATCATGAAACGGAAAAACCAGCAGATGTTAATGACTTTTTAAAAAATTTTTTGGACGAGGCTATAGAAATGGGCGAAAATGGAATTTATGTCAATGGACGTAATTTACAATGCAGAATAGAAGCTTTGATATGTGATACACCTGCAAAAGCATTTGTATTGTGCGTAAAAGGACATACCGGGTATTCTAGTTGTACTAAGTGTACAACAGAAGGTGAATACATAGGAAATCGTATGTGCTTCCCACAGATTGATGCACCATGTAGATCAGATGATGATTTCACTAAAAAAATCGATGACAGCTATCATAAGCCAAATATAACATGTGATTTAAACTAAAAATACCTCACTTCAAACCTGTTACAAACGTTCCGTTAGATTATATGCATCTAGTGTGTTTGGGAATAATGCGGAAGTTAATATATTTATGGCTGGGTGGAGAACTCCAATATCGACTACCACATAGAGCCGTTGAAGAAATATCTACATGTCAAATTCAACTAAAGTCATCGATACCTAGAGAATTTGCAAGAAAGCCGCGAAAACTGGACTGTGTAAAATTATGGAAAGCTACGGAATTTAGATTAATACTGCTGTATACGGGTCCGTTAGTCTTTAAATCTGTATTACAAAAAAGTGTGTACATTCATTATATGACACTACATGTAATTATTAGAATCTTGTGTTCAAAGGATTATGTGAATGATGAACATTATTTATCTTATACACAAGACATGATTCGTTTTTTTATTAAAACTTTTATTAAACTTTATGGAGCGCAACACGTGTCGCATAATATATACAGTCTTATACATCTTGTAGACGATGTAAAAAAATTTGGACCACTCGATAATTTTAGTGCATTCAAATTTGAAAACCACATGCAAGTGTATAAAAAATATCTCAGAAAAGCGGAAAAACCTTTGGAACAAGTTGTACGAAGATGTACAGAACAAGAAATTAATTTAACTACATCACATGATTCGTTTGTTCTGACACATCCAAATGTAATGTCATTACACTCATTATATGAAGATGGTCCTTATACCTAACTGCAGCAATCCACAATATAAAATACTCAAGTACAACGGACTTACATTTAAAGTTGGGACACTTGCAGACAGCTGTTGTGGTTTAAACTGTGATGTTATTGTATGTATTGAAAACATAGCACATTGCACAAGACGAAATATCCCTGTTATTATCGGATACAAACTTTTGGAAAAAGAAAATCTATTTGATACTCCTTGTTCATCTTCGTTACTTCAGATTTATTCTGTAAAATGGTGCTCAAATTTGAAGTCATGGCCATTGAAAAACATAATAAAAAAATATGTTAAATTGCCATGTGAAAATAATAGATATGCAATCTTCTCATTCTTACATGAAATATAAATATTCAATGATATTTATTATCACACAGAATGAATAATAAATTTTATGCGATCGTCGAATTCGAGGACGGTCTTCAAATTGTACCAAATAATTGGTTAAGAATTGACGAAAAATCAACATCATTTTGGTCAAACTTCACCAGCAACAAGCGGTATGAGAAGGCAGTTAAACATATGGAGGATCCCGATCATGAAACTTGGAGGCAACATCCTGTTAAAAAAATATATGGAACATTTAGTAAGCAATTTTATATTCTTTTGTGGAAAATGCAGCATGTACATATATGTTGATATCGTTTAATAATACAAGAAAATATTGTTTAATAAAATATATATATATATGTTAAATTATTATTTATTAAATATTTATTACAATAATACATATTTTTTCAGACGACTATGCAGTGGCAAGAATACAATTAAAAGAAGCCGAAGAGGTATCTGATATTAATAACTCTAGCGCTGATATAAAAGAAAAACTTAAAAAATCGAGAAAACATAGAGCTGCAAAAGTATACTATTCAACGAGTAACGACGATTTAGATGAATCAGACGACACAATGTCAGATATTCCTACGTTTTCACAAAAAACTTGTACAACACAAGAAAAACCTATCAAAAGAATAAAAGTGACAGATGTACAAAAGGGTAAGCACGGAAAAATGAAAATGAAAATAAAAATAACAGATAAAAAACAAGATAGAACATGAATAATAAGACAATTTATGGATTTCAGATTTTAACTATTCCAAGACAAAAACCCCTAATATTAAGAAATCATGCATAACCAAAAAAATAGAACATTCTGGTAAATAAGGTTTTTCTAAACTTATTAAATTATATTGAAATAGCATAATGAAACACTATTGATTGTAGATCCGCATTGTGATAAGTCTGATGCTTCCATTAATAGTGATGATATAAATAACGTGATGGGAACTCAAAGTGAGTCGTTTAATCAGCAAGGTGCATAATTCTAACTATTTAACATTGCATATTTTTTTTACATATTTTAGGATTATAACATTTATTCTTAAACAATTTTGCCTAACATGTTTTAATATTACAGTAGTTATTATCTGGGAAAAATATAATGACAAAATCATTTTATAATTTTTAGATCTTTCGCATTGCGATAAGAATTTGTCTGATGCAAATTCAAAAAACAAAATCATTCATAGATAGCAAAGATATAAATCCGAACGTAGTAAACAAATATATTAATAAGCAAGGTACGTATAATTATATTTGTTTTACACAATTATATAATTTTTTATATATTTTACAATTATAACATTCTTCAAAATTTTACCTAACATATTTTAAATATTGAAGTTATTTTAAAATAATATAGTAAAAACATTTTATTATTTTTAGTCGTGCAGTGTGATAAAAATGTATCCCATGCAAATTCCGAACAACAATCGTACGTTGATGGTAAAGATGACAATAATAATAATGATATAAATGTAGACGTGATAGGACGCAAGACAAATTTAGTCATTAATAAGCAAGGTATTCTACTTATAATGATTATATAATTTTTTTTTATATATTCTAGAATGTTTATATTATTTCTTCAAAATTTTGTAAATAGTTTGCAATATTAATATTTTTATTTGAAGAAATACTATACAAGGTGCCCGGTAACTCGTAAAAAATCTCTCGTGAGCGTATTCTCTGGCTAATTTGGAGATGATTTTTCCTTAGTGCAAATGTTGAGAAATCAATAATTTTCGAGTTATGTGATTGATAAAAATGATTTTTGTAAACTAAACTTTGTGGAGTTAAAAGGCCCAGTTGCACCAACGTTATTTTGGATTTAAGTAAAACTTAAATAAGTGTCTATCTTTATCCTTCTTTCTAATTAAATAAAGACAGATACATATGTAAGTCTCGCTTAAAATGAAAATAACGTTGGTGTAATCGGGCCTTACATAATTACATTCTTCAGTTAATTTTAAGTGGAGTTTACTTTAATAAAATTTTAATTTGAGACTTAGTTACAAAGATATATAATAATAAATATTGCAAGTTTGCAAAAAAATGATGACGTCTCTTGACATTTTCGCTGAAGAACAATCGTCTCAAAATGATCTCACGAATCTGCCATTAGCAGATTTTTACCAATTACAGGACACCTTATATATAATCCTCTATACTAAACAATATTTTAAAAATATATAGTTTTATTAAAAGATATTTGATTAATTTTAATTTTATATTAAGCTGCTAAATATTATTGTGTTTACAATATATTTTAAAGTGATATATGTTAGTAGTTTTACATAAATATTTTGCTTAACATTTTGTTATATCAACGATATATTGAAATAACATGATAAAATTATTTCATTATTTTTAGATATGCATTATTGCGATAACAATTTGTGTGATGATAATTACGAAGAAAAAAATTTTAAACGATTTGTCATTGGAAAACTAATTCATTTTGAACTAAAATTGAACAGTATGGAAAGAAATAAAAAATTAATACTTCGGAAACTTTCAACGGAAAATTTTGAAACTGAGCAGAAAGAATTAAATGGCATAAATAAAGACGTACCACTAAAAAATGAAAATAGTTTAAATGTATTGGAAATTAAAATAAGTACTGATGTACTTTATCGAAATGAAATGGTAAGTTAAATATCTATTTTAATGGTAACACGACTTTAAAAAAAAACAAAAACAATTTAGAGATCTAGCAAAAAATATGACGAATAAAAAAATTTTGAATATAAAACCTTGTAAGAATATTTAATACTTTTATTTAAAGAAATACTCTATATATAATACTCTGGGGGTCTATTATGTATCTCTAAAGGAGTGAAAATGCGAAAAGTTAACTTTTCCTCGATCACTAATTGGTGTACACTTTTAGATCTACCAATCAGTGATCACAAGAGCTGCTCACTTTTCGCATTTTCACTCCTTTAGAAATACATAATAAGCCCCCTATACTAATAAACAAGTTTTTAAAAATATATAAATTTATTTAAAGATATTTGAATAATTTAATTTTATATTGAGCTTCCAAATAATTTTTTAGAATATATTTTAAAGCCATATATGTCAATATTTTTACATAAATATAATTTTATTATATAAAGTTATAACTTTTATCTTTTGTAATAATATTTCAGATTAAACACTTAGCCTACGTAATTAGTACAGATTTGAGAAGTTCATGTATTCGTTTAATGCGAAAAATTTTTACTAATGAATTAGCTGTTAATTACAGCTGGTATGGAGCAAAGAAGAAAGAAAACTTTTTCAAATTACATATATGTCAAGTTATTATGTGTAAGTAAAATAAATTCAACAATTTATATTTTTTATTATACATGCTATAATTGATTAAATTAAAAAACATGTTTAGAAATATATATTTTTTTATTAAATTATTTATAAATGTTTCGTATGTGTTTTTATATTTCTAACCAATTATTTCAACATATATATATGTATTTTCAAAATCAAAGATATATATTTTTTAATTTAAATTAAATTACAATTAAAGAACTTGTTTTATTTCTTAATAACTAAAAACTAATAAATTAATAACTAATAACTTAACAAATTTTTCAGCTACAGTAAGAAGATTGCATACAAATGCAACGGATCAGGAAATTTCGGCACCAATAAAAATATGATTAGCTCATGCAAGAGAGCAAATGCAAAAGCGATCAGCTCAGATGAGCAGACAGAAAAGTGAACAGACTTAATTTTTAGATACAGCGTCTGTGGGAAGACAATAAAGGCTATTGATGCTGTCCGATCCAAGCAGATGGGGTATTTTAAAAATTAAAATATTTTTGGTTTTGTTTTTTGTTTTATTTTTTTATTCTAAGGATAGTTTTTTGTTTGATTTACGATTGACGATTAAAATATTTATGGTTTTGTTTTTTATTTTATTTTTCTATTCTAAGGATAGTTTTTCGTTTGATTTACAATTGACGATTAAAATATTTTTGGTTTTGTTTTTTATTTTATTTTTCTATTCTAAGGATAGTTTTTCGTTTGATTTACGATTGATGATTAAAAACAGTATATAGATACTTTCCTAATTGCATATATTTTGGAAATAATTAAAAAAATGTAAATGGTATCTCATAATCGGCACCTTGACCCTATACATATAAGAAGATACAATATTATACTTAAATGTAAATATTTAATTGAAATATAGTTTTTATAATATAAATAAAAATGTGTTAAAAATATATAATATACCTAATATTAATGTTACTATAAACACTCAAAATTCGTTTTTTCGTATGTATGAAGGCGCGGTCGAGTAACATATGCTTTGGATGCTCTGAACATCATTCTTTGTTCTATATTCAACTATATACCTGTATAATAAAAAAGATGTTCACAGCATTCAAAGCGTGCTACTCGACCACAGGCTATATTAGCAAAAATTCAAATTTGAATTTTTACTCATAAATAATGCGAAAAAATAGAAATAGAGTGTTTACGGTAACATCGATATAATTCACAGTATATAATTTCGAGAATATAAGTATATCCATAGAATGTCTTGAGTATGTTATCAGTATCTTATATATATAAACTAATAACATACTC
The DNA here is from genome assembly GCF_048542155.1 of Nylanderia fulva. NCBI lineage: Eukaryota > Metazoa > Arthropoda > Insecta > Hymenoptera > Formicidae > Nylanderia > Nylanderia fulva. The sequence continues at coordinate 88,648 of NW_028190654.1, read as the reverse complement.
AAGATATTTTATAAATATACTGAGTATATACGAAAAGATATTGTCAGTGTGTACTGAGAAGCAGAAAACTTGGACATAGACGTATTCTTAGTACTCAGGATATCGCAGTACGTATATCGAACGTTCTCAGAATATACGTAATATACTTTTCTGAAATTCTCAGAACATTCTCAGAATATACTTGTGTTGTGTAGGAAGTATCGGAAACACTATATAATTTTCAACTAGTACTATATAACTACATGTTTTCTCTTAAAAATAATTATATTTGTATTTATATAATTAACTTTAATTTGTGTATTATGACCGATGATCGTTACACAAAAAAGAATATATAACTATATAGGATATAACCAATATAGAATATAACCAAAAAATAGAAATATAAACATTGTCTACACGTTCGGCTTTATTGCAAGAACCATAACAATAAAGCAAAAATTCTACACATTAACGGGTGTTGTAAATTATAATGAAAAAATAGGAGTCGTGATCTTCATGATTTTGTATTGGTTTTTTGCATTAGAAATAAGATCTACTTGGAAGTAAATTATTATCAACCGTCGCTTGTATTTGATGGAATCCATTGCAAACTATGTCAATATTGGATAAATAAAATAATTCAGAAAGCAAAGCAATAAGTAATAAAATCAAAATATAAATTACAGATAAGGTCATTATATAAACAGTAAAAATGAAAGCAATATAAGAAAATTGATTTACAATATCTGAACCATAACTTGTTGTTAGATATTCGAACTATATATGATCCGAAATAATATATAAAAAAAATGGACAAAAATCCTTTTTCAGCCTGCGTGTAACACAATTTTAAGCGGTGATCATTGACACCAGTATTGTGGTCGATGATCGTTACGAACACAAAATAGAGTAAACTAATATAGAATATAACCAAAAAAATAGAAATATAAACATTGTCTACACGTTCGGCTCTATTGCAAGAACCATAACGATAAGGCAAAATATCCTACATATTAACGGGTGTTGTAGATTATAATGAAGAAATAGGAGGCATGATCTTCATGATTTTGAATTGGTGTTTTGCATTAGACACAAAATCTATTTGGAAGTATATTATTATCAATCGGCGCTTATATTTGATAAAATCCATCGCAAACTATGTCAATATTGGATGAATATAATATATAATATAATATAATATGTATGATCTGAAATAATAATTAATATATAAAAAAGGAATGAACAAAACTCCTGTTTCAGCCTGCGTGTAACACAATTTTAAGCGATGAACATTGACACTAGTATTGTCACCGATGATCATTACGAACACAAAATAGAATATAACTAATATAGAATATAATCAGAATAAAAAATAACAAAAAAAAATAAAAAAATAACTATTGTCTATACAAAGACCTTCCTTTTTTCAAAGGGGAAACAGACACGGAGCCGAAATACAGTAGATATTGGTGGATAACATTGTTTGAATTTGGATCCTCTCTTACTGACGTTCTTTCGCCCTCGATTCTCGCTTTTCTTCGTAAGAAAGTTATTTTCACGATGATCGTTACGAACATAAAATAATATATAGTTTATTGTCTTTAAAACTGTAAATAATTTTCCGACCTGTCTATAGTCTTATAAAGCCTATTAATATAAAATATAAATCTAAATCGCAAAAAAGGCGTAAAGAGCCATACGCGGATGTTGCTGCGTACATTTCCAACAAACTAAGTTTTCGTTGGAAATAAACCGTGCACAAGGCACGTATTATTCTCGGTGTATTACCAAGACTTAAAATTTGAAATAATCTCATACTTTATTTCCGTAGGGGGGTTAGGAGGTTTTTGAAATTAAATCTCAAGTATGAGATTATTTCAAATTTTAAGTCTTGGTAGTACACCGAGAATACGTGCCTTGTGCACGGTTTATTTCCACAACGAAAACTTAGTTTCGTTGGAAATGTACGCAGCAACATCCCCGTATGGCTCTTTACGCCTTTCATGCGATTTAGATTTATATTTAATATGTTACAGAGCCGTAATTTAATCTTACCTATTTATATTTAAATGAATTTTACAGATTTATAATTTTAAAATTATTTTACGTGTAAACATGTTTTATATAAAGTATTTCGGAGCAAAATCGGCGAACTTTATCAGTTCTAACTAACGTATTTGTATAATTAACTTTAATTTATATATTATGACCGATGATCGTTACACAAAAGAAAATATAACTATAGAGTATAACCAATATAGAATATAGCTAAAAATAGAATATAACAAAAAAAAATTAAAAAAAAACCACTATTTACACTGAGATTTTCCTTTTTTCAAAGGGAAAACAGACACGATCAAATTCCAGTATAGGGGCGCGCCTAAGACTGTATTAACGCCTCCGGCAATAAATATTGCAATATAATTAGGAATGCATATAAATTAGGGATGGGCGATATTGTATCGATATTTGTAAATATCGATATTAATGAATTAAAATATCGATATAAAACATCGATAATTCAAGTACCGATATTTTGGTATATCGATACGAGATTTGCTTATATCGGTTTTCGATACGCCTTTTATTACAAAGACAAATTTTTTATTTTATATACATGGCGCATGCGCCTCGAGCGTCGGCATTATAGTGACAAAATGGTGGATGTGGCCCTAAGGCCATCTAGTGCCTACAGTTAACATTAACGATTAATATTACTGCGTTTATTTTTATAACCTCCTTTGGACAAAGACAAAGAGCCGGTTGTTTCAACACTTCTAACTTTTGGGTAAGTTTTATCTGACAAATAGCATGTCTTCGTCTCTTTTTACAATTTTTCTTAAAAAGAAGCAAATTTTAGAAACTAACAATTTTTATTATTTTGCATTTAACTGTTCTTTGCTTGTGTATAGCTATTAATCAAAAAATAATTATTTGCATGTGATTAATGTGTTCGTTTTACTTTTTCAGTATTGGTTGGTTTGGTGTGAAGTGAAGTCCTAATTTTCGTCAGAATATATCCTTACTTTACATTTCTTCTATCTCTTTTAACTATAAAAAAGTATGCATACAATTCCATTGTTCCTTAAATTTCTTATAATGCAACTTTTTCCTTGGATTTTTTAGAATAATTTTAATAATTGCTTTTTAACATATTATAATACTGTATTATTTTGTTTTATTTTATTAATTATTATATTTCATATTTAGTGCCGCCAAAGAGTACTTTTTGGAAACACTTTATAAAAAGTTTGGGAGGCGCAAAATGCAATGTGTGCCAACAATTTATAAAAACCAGCGGAAACACAACCAATTTGCGATTTCATTTAAAACGAAAGCATCCGGACCTTTGTAATATCAAAATGACAAGCGCTTCTGATGAGTCACAAAAACGGAAAGAAATAGTAATATTTCTATATCTTTATATAATATGTTAAATATATGTTAAGACAATTTATACAGATTGAGAACAGAAAAAACTAATATAACTATAGTAAATTAAAAAATATTTTCTTATATATGTATAATGTAATTTGATATATACAATTTGAAAAATAATTTTATAATACAAAATTTTTTTATTAATAGTCAAGTGAAGGTGAAGATATTGCATTGTATGAAGAAGACAACGATGAAGAATTAACGTTGTCTCCGTCAACAAGTTCATCATCTACATTTAGAAATACACTAAAATACAAGAGAAAACAACCGAAACTTATAGACGCCTTTTCAAAACAAAAGTCATTCCAAGGTATATAAACTTTAGCATTTTATATCTAGTAGAAAAAGAAATAGAGAAAAAAAATATCACTTATAAAATTATATTGTGTTTTGCATTTTAAATCAATTATATTTGTTATTGATTCTGCTAGAATTTGTTTTTTTAACATACCAAATTTTGTATCTATTAATTTTAAATACTATTCAAATATTTGAAATTTAAATTAAATAAATAATCTTTTAACGTATATAGATATTTAATAGATATTTAATACAGATATTTAAGACATTTAATAAATATTTAATATATGTATACAAAATACATTTTTATTAGAATATAAAGAAAGTATTTTTCAGATAAGGAAATGTGGTAATTTAATTTTCATTTTTTTTAGATGGAGGATCTAAAGCATCGGAAATCACAAATAAACTCGTATTTATGATAGCAAAGGACAATATGCCTTTGTCTACAGTGGAGAAAGAAGGCTTTCAGATTTTTATAAAATGTGTGAGTCCCTTATACACCATTCCAAGTAGAAAAGTGATAACGTCTCTAATTGAAGAAAAATATGTTTATTTATCAAATTTAATAAAAGAGCAATTATCTAATGTAGAGGACATAGCGCTTACGACAGACATTTGGACTGATGTAAATACAAAAAGTTACCTCGGAGTAACCGCACACTATCACATAAATAATAATAAAAAAACTGTTATGATAGGAGTCACTAAATTAAATGATAGGCACACATCTGATAATATAAAAGAGTGGTTGCTCGATATAGTTGAGAAATGGAGTATTTCATTGCAACGTATAGTTGTTGTTGTTTCTGATAATGCGTCCAACATAAAAAAAGCTATAATAGAAGGTTTTGGTGAAGAAAAATATTTAGCTTGTTATGCGCATACATTGAATTTGGTTCTTGCTAAAATTATAGAAGAAGATGAAATTGTAAGTTCATTATGTAAAAAAGTCAAATCTATTGTAACTTTCTTTAAAAAAAGTGTAGTTCTTTCAGATTTATTGCGAGAACATTCCAATCTAACATTAATTCAAAGCGTTGACACGCGGTGGAATTCCACGTTTGATATGCTTCATCGATTCATCCAATTATCCGACAAAATTGGATTGATTCTTTTACAACATCCTACAGCTCCACCAATGTTATCGGCATTAGAATTGCAAACTATAAAAGAATTTATGCAATTGTTGGAACCATTTAAAACAGCAACAACTATATTTTCTGGTGAAATGTATGTTACTGGCAGTCAAGTTATACCGATAATACACACATTAGCAAATCAGTTAGAATCATGCAAACCTATTAGTGAAGTAGGGTGTTATATAAAAAAAGTTTTGATACAAGAATTTAAAGCACGATTTAAAAATATTGAACATAAATCTCTCATTGCGATTGCTACTATTCTAGACCCTAGATTCAAAAAAATTCATTTTGTAGATAGAATTGCATGCTGTCATGCAATAAATAAAATAACAGATATGTTAAATATTGCTACTAAAAATAATGCACACAAAGAGAAGGAAAATAATTTTCATTCTGATTCTGTATATCAAAACAATTCTTTTTGGGCTTATCATGAAACATTAATAAAAGAAACGAAACAATATGTTTCTTCTAATACAAACAATGAAATGCCTGATGAGTTTAAATATTATCTTAATCAGATACCCATTGATATCGCTGAATGTCCGTTAAAATATTGGCAAAATTATTCGACATATTCTTTATTAGCGAAACTGGCTAAGCGTTATTTAACAGTTATAGCAACGTCTGTTCCGTCCGAACGTTTGTTCTCTCGAGCGGGAAATATTATTAATGATTTACGAAATCGGTTAACGGAGCAACATTTGCAACAATTGTTATTCTTAAATTCGTTGTCAATTGAAGATTGGCATTTATAAAATGTTCTTATAAAGTGAAATATCTCTAATATATTCTCTCCTAAGTAATATATTCATATAACATTAACATATCTATTCTATAAAATGTTATATATTTATTATATATGTAATAAAATATATATTCATTAATACATTTATTCAATAAAAAAAGTTTATAGCTTATATCTTTTTATTTTACCCCTTTTTTCTCTTTTTCAAACTTATACACCGAGTATATATTTATTAAGCAAGTTTTTTGGATGTAGAAACCACTAGAATGATTCTTAATTCTATTTAGATAAGTTTTAAAAAAAGAAAATATGGTATTTATCAGGTAAAATACCGCGGATTTTACAAAACACGATATTTTGTATCGATATTGGTAATATCGATATCAATTTAGTCGATATTTAAGATGTATCGATAATATGGTTAACAATACGTATCGATATAATATATCGATACTTCGGACTGTATCGCCCATCCCTAATATAAATAAAGAAATAATAAATGAAAGTTTTGAAAGGATTAGTACTCGATATTTATCTGACGAAGAGAAATTAAAGAAAAAGAAAAACTACACAATCTCGAGGATAATAATATATAAAATAATGAAGATTTCGAGAACGATGTAGAAAGCCTACAAAGTATTTCAATATTTAAAAATCAAACAGAATTAAATTTAAAAGATTATGTCATATTCGTGATATAAACGTAACAAATAAAAGTAGAAATCAACTACTACGCCAAAAATAAATCGAAAACAAGTATATGTTTTCGGTTTGCTGCTCTCGGTCTTATATCCTAACCCGGGGGGATTTTACTTTCGAGAGAGCGACGACGCGTAGCGGCAAAGTCGTGAACTCGCGTGCGGGCTGGTACAAGCGTCTCCAGTTGCTAATTTTCCGTTAAATAATAAAAATATTTTAAAGGACATGTTAACTTAATAATGTAATGATATCTAAATCGGAACTTTAAAATTTCTAAAATTAATAAAAAAATGAATCCTTTTATTAATTCTCGTCAAATTTAATATCAACCATCTTTTAATGCTAATCTATTTATATAAAAAAAATTATTTTAATATCTTAAAATTTACCAAAGGTTAGAGCAAGAAATATTTCTTGAAAAATTCTAAATTTTATTAAGAATAATACACTGTATAAATTTTTATAAAAATGAGACTAAATAAAATTGTTGTACTACTTTACTTTCATTATTTTATTTCGCTTATTAATTTTAGAAATTTTAAAGTTTCTATTAAGATACCATTATATATATATACGTTAGGTTAACTAGTTTTTTAAATATTTTTTATTATCTAACGAAAGATTATTTAAACTCGTTTCTTAAGTGATTATTTTAAATAAACAAAATAAACTTTAACGCCTTCTTGGCGCCTAATAAATAAAATAAAAAAAGACAAATTGCTTTGCATATTGAAAATAAAATAATTTCTACAATATAAGACATTTTGATCTATATCTTATTGTTAGTATGTTATATAATATATATATATATATATATGTATATATATATATATATATATATATATATATATATAAATTTAAATGATATTTACATACAAATTGTATATATGCGTTTTTAATTTAGTCGTTTGTTTTGCATTGAAGATTATTATTTTTTTTTCTCGTCCTTTCTTTTTACATTATCGGAATATCAGTCGTGTTATTATTTTCTTGTTTTCTTCTTTTCTTGATATCGTGAGTTAACCGTTGAGATTTAACCTCACTTATTGTTAGTATTTTTTTTCTTTCTTTTCCTTTCGTCTTTCTATTTATTTTATCAAATATTGTTAAAGTTATTATTATTTTTTATCCTTTTCTGAACTTCACGGCGTGACTGGACGTTATTATTTTTCCTTGTTTTGATACCGAGACTTATTATTATAATTTTTTTTATTTTATCTAAATTCTAGCTTACCGGAACTTCTTAGTGAACATATTTTTTGTTTGTTTTTATTTTTTTTTTCTTCTTATCGAACTTATTATTATTTTTTTGTTTTGTATATTTACTTACGCGTGTTTAATTTCTTTTAGCTTCTGATATTATTATTATTTCTTTTGGGGTTTTTTTTTCTTTCTTTCAGATCACTTATAATCTTTACTTTAGTTTGACAATAAGTATAATTTTTTTTATTATTTTTATTATTTTATTATAATATTATTTTGTCTTTAATTTTTTTTTCTTTCTTTCTTTCACATAAACTTTTTTCTTTTTCTGTTCCTTTTCTCTCTTTTATTGTTACAACATACGCGACCTCCGCTCGGGGATTTAAATTAAAAAAATTTTTTTTCTTTCTTCTTTTTTCTTTTCTTTTTGTCTTTTGCCGGTGCTTTTTTACATTGAATATTATCTTTCGTCTCAGATATCACAAATAATAGTTGTTCTTAACCTAATTGGGATATTAGTTATCTGGTTTTTATTATAATCGCGTTTAATAATTTTTCTTCTAGATTAACAAGTCACTCTTAACAGTTTTTATTTTAGTTTTTCTTTCGTGCGACGTTCCGGTTTACTCGCAACTATCTTCGAACTTTCCGATTACCTTACCGTTTTGATGTAAAGTTACCGATGAGGCCAGGCATTGATCCACACCAGTGGATACAAAGTCTAACGGAGACTCAAGCGCGACGCCATTTAGCGGATAAAAACCTGAGTACACAGGGAATTGTATCTGTGTTACGGGCGCGACTTTTACAATACGAAGAGAAAATAGCGAGAGGGCAAATGGCGACAAAGGAGGGGACCCCCAGCGGGGTGTCAGAAACTCTGTTAGGTAGGAACCCCTTAGAGGAGGGGGCCGCAGACGACCCTACACCCCCCTTGTTTGAATCGTTCGAGGGGATACATGAGGTGGAGCCGGTCGAGCGAAAATCGGTCAGGCCGCAGGTTAGGTACCGCAATCCCGCGCCGGAGGCGAATAACCCGCGACCCGGACGAGCCTCCACCGCGGAGGCATATAATTTAATTAGGAAATGGAACCTACACTTCTCTGGGAAACGAGGTAGCGACGCGGAGGCCTTTTTGTTGCGAATAAAGGAGGCTCGCGCAATAGTACCGATTTCAGACGCGGATCTTTTTAAATGCTTACCGTTATTTTTGTTGGATACCGCATTATATTGGGTACGATTAGAGGCAGATAATTGGAGGGATTGGCGTGATTTTGAGACTGCCTGGAGGGGGAGATTCGGAGACCCCGATTATCAATACGCTCTCCCCCCCATGAAATTTTCCGGAGAACGCAGGGGGAATTCGAGAGTGCGGCCGATTATTTGACTTATTTGCGCGCATTGTTGAGTCGAATGTCTCCTCAGTGGCCCTTAGCGGAACAATTTAACTTCGCGCATCGAAATATGTTACCGAAATTGCAAATTACGATCCGGTGACAGGAATTTGAAAATTTTTCGACGTTAGAGTATTTGACGACGCGAGTTGAACGAAGTTTTCTAGCAGAGAAAAATTACCGTCCCCCGTTATCGCCCAAGCAGTCCATTTTTCCGGATTTGGCGTATCACGCGCCAAAAGGGAAGGCCCGAGACCCGATTACCGTTGCGGCCGCGACCGCTACTCGAAAGGAGAAAAGGGCCGCGAAGAAAACAACCGCGAATACCGCTACAAATATCGGAGCTCAAGTTACCGCGGCGGCTACCGTCTCTGATACCGTCTCCGTGGATACCGTTCATCCGGCTGCAAATAACGCCAGCATGATAAAATGCTGGAATTGCAATAAAACCGGACATCACGCACGCGGGTGTGCGGAGCCTCGCCGGAAAATAGCCATGCTAAATTTCAGTTAGTTGTAAGTTGAAGGGGGAAATGTAGAGAAGGAGAGGGAGAAAAAGGTAATAATAATAAAAAAATTATAAGGTACTCGACCATTATTTATTTCTCCCTTTTATCTTTATTCCCTATAGTTTATTCGTTATAAAGAAATTATATAATTTCTCTTTTCTTTTATACTTATATTCTAAAATAGATTATTATGATTAATCATATGATTGGTCGCGTTGCTAGTTACAACTAGAAGATTCCCTATGCCGGTATTACTAACGATAAATGGTGAAGACGTCTAATTCTAAGTTAAATCGTTCTCAAAATAGTTAATTATATAGGTTCTCGCAAGAAATGATGTAAAAGCAAAAAATTTTGGGTTTCGACCAATGGCGGGACGTCACAACTAGCTGGATCATGCTTGGACTTTGCCCTGATTGGTCGGAGCATGTAAAATAAGACTATCGGAAAATGAATATTTTAAGAAATATATATTATATATATATATATATATATATAATATATATATTTTGTATTTTTATCAAAATGTAGTAACTTTCGAGCTTTATAACTCGAAAAGTACGCAATGGGAAAACATTTGACTATAGTGTTTTGGAAAGCTCTCGAGGTCAGCTACAAGAATATGTAATAAAAAATAGGGAGTGCCATTTAAAAAAATTGAGGTGACCTTCGCGTGATCTTCAAATAAATATCCAAGGTCAAACCAATGGCACCATCTTATAGCCCCTTCGAAACCATACAACACATGTGTCTGAACCATTTTTCGATATTTCGCTTAGTTTACGAGAAAATTGATCGTATTTTTTAAAATGGCCCACCCTGTATAGATTGGTACCAAAAAGAAATCTTCTCAGGAAGAACTCTATCATTTTTTTCTGATCATCCACAATGTCACAAAATTGGAATAATTTATAACTTATTAGATAGATGTTTGCTATTATCACACCCACAATTTTTTAATAAAAACATAGAGATAATTATTAATTTACTTATAAGCAACGGTTACCCCCTGGATCTTATATTTAACAAAATCAATCATCGGATAGGACACCTCATTGCTAAAAAAAGCATTACGGAAAGACAAACAAACATAGAAAGAACAGAAAATACAATAAAAAAATTAGAAACAAAAAAACTATTTGTCATTCCATATGTAAATAGGATCTCTGAAATGATTGTTTCCTTGATAAAAAATACAGAATTTTTAGGATATAGATGCCTTAATAAACTTGATAAAATTATTAAAACACAAAAAGATAAAATTAAACATCCTTGCAATTTACAAGATGTAGTTTACAAGATTAATTGCAATAATTGTAATGCATCTTATGTGGGCCAAACGAAGAGACAATTACAGACGAGATTGAAAGAACACAAAAATAATATTAAGTTGGATTCGATTAGACACTCGGTAATTTCTGAACATGTTAAAGACGAACACCATACATTTAATTGGGATAATGTATTGATTATGGATAAAGAAATTAATTATCATAAAAGACTCATCTCAGAGATGTTACACATTAAAGAACAAAAAAATGGATTAAATTTAAATAAAGACACTGAGCTTCTTAGCGAGTTCTACTCGTATTATGATATTTTAGACAAATTAGCAAAAATAAAACAATAATAAGACAAATAGGACATCAACAGTTTAGACACATCTATCCGATATTATATAAACACACGTAATTTGCGATAAAATATAGTTCAAAATGAGGTGTCTAGTTAGACGGTTGTTTTATATATTTATAGTAATTTCAATTTTTTAAAAATTGTGTTAAACTGTGAGAAGAGGCGACACAAAGTAAGCATAATAAATTTATTTAAGGCCCTTTATCTATTAGTAGACATGCGGTAATCGTTATTCATTTATTAATCATAGCGCCTATGGATATTTAGAATTTCTCGCTTAATAACGAAGAAATAATTTACGGGATCCAACATCATAAGATCACATTATGGCGAATACTTTTATAAATATGACAATTTGTAACACGCATAAATTTCTAACAAATTCTCGACTCGAATTAACGGACTATTAGTAAATTTTAAGAATATGATGTTTTTTTGTAAGAATTATAAATTACGTAACACTGTTATACTGAAGAAGACCGCGTGCGGTTGAAACGTTTATATGGAAGGTTTTTGTAATTTTTATATATTGTATATGAAATAAAATTTAATTAGATACATCTTAAATATTGCTCGATAAGTTGGCCTATTTTGAATACATTTGTTGTTATATACAATGCACGAGCGAATAGAAAATTTTAATTGATATTTCTTCTTTCGAGTTATTTTTTTGTTTTTTTGTTGAAGGTGACCCCTAAGGATCTGTAGGGTAATGAATAAACCCGTCGTACCGATTACGAGAAAATTTTTCTTTACTTTCCTTCTTTTATTCCTAACCTCGCGGCTTATGCGAAGTTCAAGCGCGGACGCGGAAAGTTGTATCGTGATGTTGCTGTCGGGGCAGTTGTGGAGAAGAATGGGCAGAGTACCGTTTTCCGTTGATTGAGAATTTGAAAGGGAGTCTGCCGGAGAGGCGGCAGGTGAAGGATCCGAAGCAAGACCTCCTCGGTCCTCCCCTAGGAGGGGAGAGTTGTGACGCCTTTGGAGCGCCGTCACAAGGGCGGAAAACCCGATCGGGTAGGACGCGACGATTTAGAGCGCCCCTCATATCGGAAAAAGTGCGATCTGTATTTTAGTTTAATTTTGCGAAAATAGGAATTGCGCGCAGCATCGGCCTGTCGATGCGCGTGCGGTGCGATTCGTAGGGAGAGCGACGACGACGGTCCGAGAGAGCGGCCGGAACCATTTTGTGCGGTAAGAGGAAGCGAGACAGGATGTGCCGGGATGCCACAGCAGAGAGAGAGAGAGAGATAGAGCGAGAGTGAGAGAAGGCACGGGACCTCGCGCAGCTAAGTATCGAGTGGCCGAAACTTACTTGAATATCTCTCGTGCAAAATTAATCCGATTGACTTCTTCTAGATTAACGAGAGGACTCTGAGCAGTATCAACCACGGGGCAGATCCTGGAGAGAGACGACGGAGAGCCCAGCCTACCGCCTATTCCCCAGGAGGAATGCTAGCTGAACAAAATCGGTAAAAATTCTTCTCGTTCAGCATTTGAAACTTCCGGCAAACAGTTACCCCGGCTAGGGGCAGAGTCAGGGAGACTCTAGGACCCCCGCCATCGACCATATCATCGATGGAATGCGCGAGAGATCGGCGCGGCGCTCGAGGTACCAAGGCGCGCGAGGCCCAGCTCTTCACTGTTTGGTAAGTCATAATATAGTGAGGGTGCCACCGGATCTCGACCTGTACGACTAAAGGACGTCGGACTTCACCGCCAAATATTGTAAGTCGCCTCTCGGGTAGCCGTACGTGAGTGTTGGTTTGTGCCGTGGGTGGCGAGAAAGTAGAGTAATTACCGTGAGTACCGTATCGTCTCGTTATCGTGTCATTTTGTGCTAGAGAGAGCGGTCTCTTTATCTAAGTATTGTTACCGCGGGGCCAGCCGATTTCGAGTTTTGCGAGCCGAGCCCTCTCCGAAAAGTGCCGCCGACAGTCAATCGTTCCGAGAGCGAGAATCTTTAATTCTTATTCGCCGATATATTCAGAATACCGTTCTATGTCACGGTCGCCGTGCATGAGATATTTGTTACAGATTCGGGCATTAGATTTGCGGAATTTGCGTGCAGCCGTTCTCCGCGAGTGTGTTAATTATTTCAATTTTTGACTCGGCGAGAGAGTCGTGCGAGAGAGTCACGAAATTACCGTTGTCTGATTGTTAACCGTTTTTTTTTTTATATCGCACCATGTCTCGAATCATGTTTATGTGACTTCTGTATATACCGCGTACCCGCGATAATAAGTTTAAACAGCCGAACCGTTTACTGAGTTTTTTTGTATATTCTGTTATTATAATGTTGTCGCGAAATTGTAGAAGTTATTAAATATTGTTATAATTGATGAATATTTGATAGATCGATCTTGTTATACCGAAACCTTCGCCTATTTATATATTATATTTATCCGTATCTCTAGCCTAAATGTTAATGTCCGTCATATAATTATATTGTCAATTTATATTTATTACATGTACAATTGTTAGTCCTAAGTGTCTGAAATATATATATGTCTACTCATGTCAACCTGAGTAAGTCTCTCTGTATACCTCTCTCTCAACCATAGAATAAGAATAATATAGATCCGCGACTCACTGCCGAATTTTGAAGAAATACCTTAAGTACCGTTTTTATTGATACCGCGGCGCATGTAAGTGCGCCTGGCGCCCAACTTTATCGTAAGTTACCGAAAGTACTTAAATACGAGTAGTTAAACTCGTATATTACCGATTTTTGACGTTAACTATTAAAATATTTAAATTGAACGTTCCCCTGTCCGAACTTGGCGTTTCGGAGCAGAAAAAAACGTTGCAATATATATTTATTATTATATATATTAATTAGTTATTATATATTATACAGTCCGTTTCTAAAAAAAGCATGTAAAGTACTCGCATATCTCGAAGTTTATTGTTGTTGTTTTTTTCGCAATACTGAATGGTTCTCGATATGGGTGATATTTATAGCATTGAATGACTATTATCACGAGGGGTATTGTTTGACAATAAAAGAATGTTAAAAATAAAATAAAATAAAACCACGAATCCAAATTAGACATTGTCGCGCTCATAGCGCGCGCTTGTGTTGTCTAGTTTAAGAAAAAATTCATTGATGCCGATTTGTGTTATATGGCGACAAATTAAACAGTTGAGAGAAACCATAGACAAAAATACAGAGTGAGTCATTTCAATCAATACACGTAATTTTTTAAAAATATTATATTGTGGTTATGTTTGTGACACAATTAAAGATATGCTTGTCCATGGATCCTCTAAAATATTTCATTTATTGCATTTAAATATAAATCGATGTTTCAAAAATATTATTATAAAAAAATTGTTTGTTTTTGCATAAACTTAAAACTTATAAATTTCTCTAAAAGTTATAATTATTTTTGTTATATATCTTAAATTATACAATTAAACTATTCCAAAAAATTGATGATAAAATAATATTATTACAATATTGAATCATGTTATATAGCTTGTTTCTCTAAAACAACAATTTTATATTATATATGTGAGCTTATATTTCGTAGATTATTAAATTGAATTTTTATTTCAATACATACCTTTATGTGCAAAATGATTTAAAATTGAAAAGTCAACAAGATAATTTTATAATCTCATTTATAAAATTTTAGAACAATTTCTTCTTTTACAAAACTGCATCAGTAATTAAATATCTTAATTCATGTTTAAAGCTAAGATTTTATATTATATGCAGCGTATTCCAATAATCTTGCTACAGTCAATCATCTCGAAAATAAAGCATTTTGTACAAAAATTGAGACAAAGGTTATAGGATTTAATAAGGTGTATTTATGAACTTTATTTTTCTCTTATTTTTAATAAAAAATTTTAATTTTTTATAAATTTTTAATTTAATCAATTTAATTTATACCATTAGAAAGAATATTATTTTGTACTTTTAACAAGTAATATGAACAAGATTTTACTTAAAGATTTAAAAAAATAAACTTTTGGAAGGAAATCATAGATAAAAATAATTGTTTTAAAAAAGAATGATCTGATTTTGAAAAGTATTAAAGAAAATATTAGAATGAATATTAGATTTATCCAATAAAAATCCAATAATAGACCAGTAAGAGCCGTAACGCGAGTGGTAAAGGCGTAAGTAAAAAACAAAAAAAAGATATAAAAAACTAAGACAAAAAAATTATTTTAATTATACGTTTTGATCCTTCCTTGGGATCATCTTCAGTAACTGTCAACACAAAAATAAACAAAACTTGAACCCCTGTTCAACGTCGCTTCCGAAAGACGTGAGCCCAGTTTCAACTTAATTGACATTTATACAGCTCTTGCAAGCCTTTTTATACACTTACTTTTAAAAACAAGAAAGATAAGCATTGTATAGAATAAATGCAAAGTGTATTATTTTGTAAGTATAATGAAATACCACAGCGATTAGTCTGTGATGCCCCTGAAGGATGTGTCTGTTTGTTTCTGTCATTTTGTCTCTGTCTGTGTCTTTTCGTCTGTGTCTCCGTCTCTGTGTCTCTGTCTAAGACTCTGTGTCTCTGTACATATATATATATATATATATATATGTATATATATATATTAGTCTGTGATACATTAGTCTGTAACTAACAATGTTCATATATATATATATATATATATGTACATATTAGTCTGTGATGTTCATATATATTAGTCTGTATAGCGCGGGTGATCTCTCCAGTTGTGTATGAATTAGCACAACTGGATGGGACACTTGCAGGAAAATTACACATACAGGATCTAAAAGATTATCACACTCCGATTACCGATCCGTAGATGCCGCGCAAGGTATATGGCCGTCTACACCACCGAGGGGGCGGTGATAGATAATATAGTTTGGTCGCGTTGCTTTTAAAACTAGAAGTTTCCCCTTTCCCGGTATTCTAAAAACGTTTAGAATTGTAAATTTAAAACGTTAATTTAATTTAAAATCTTTTCAAAAATATTTATTATATAGGTTCTCGAAGAAATGATTTTTTAAAGAAAAAAATTTTGGGTTTGGGCCCAAATGGGGGATCAAAACTAGTGGATCTTTGCTTGGACTTTGCCCTGATTGGTCGGAGCGGGAAAAATTTAAGATTTTGGGAAAAATGAAATTTTAGAAAAAAAAAAAAAATATATATATATATTTTTCTTGATTTTTATCAAAATGTGGGAATTTTCGAGTTTTTAAAACTCGAAAACGCAAGGGGAAAATTAAATATAGTTTTTGGGGAAAGCTTTTCGAGGCAGCTAAAAAAATTTTTAATAAAAATAGGAGTCCCCATTTAAAAAAATGAGGTGACTTCCGGATTTTCAAATAAAATCCAAGGTAAAACCCAAGGGCACCATTTATCCCCCTCAAAAAACCATACAAACTGGTCTAAACCCTTTTTTCGATTTTTGCTTTTTACGAGAAAATTGTCGTTTTTTTAAAAAGGGCCCCACCCTGTATTTTTGGTCCCAAAAAAAAATTTTATCAGGAAAAAACTCTATCTTTTTTTTCTGATCACCCACAAGTACAAAATTGGGAAAAATTTTTAAAACTTTTTTAAATAGTTTTGCTATTATCACCCCCAAAAATTTTTTAATAAATAACATAGAAAAGAGAAAAATTTTTAAGTTAAAAGAAAACGGTTCCCCTGGTTTTATATTTAAAAAATCAATATGGATGGGGAAAATTGCAAAAAAAAGGCATTAGGGAAAAAGAAAAACAATAGAAAGAAAAAAAAATACAATAAAAAAGTGGGGAAACAAAAAAAATTTTTGTCACCCCCAATGAAAATGGGATCTCTGAAATGATTTTCTTGAAAAAAAATTTACGGGAATTTTTGAATAGAGTTTAAAACTTGAAAAAATTATTAAAACACAAAAGAAAAATTTAAAAACATCCGAAATTTACAGGTAGTTTAAAAAGATTAATTGCAAAAATTTGTATCATTTTAAGGGGGCCCCAAACGAAGAGAACTTACAGACGAGTTGAAAGAACACAAAAATAAATTAATTTGGGATTATTAGAAAATACTTTTAAATTTCGGGAACATTTAAAGACAAAACCCCATCTTAATATAATGTATTGTTTTAGGGAAAAAGAAATAAATAAAAAAACTATTCAGAGTTCCTTAAAAGAAAAAAAAAAAATTTGGAAAAAATTTAAAAATAAAGACCTAAGTTTCACGAGTTCTATGTTTTGAATTTTTTAGAAAAATTTAGAAAAAATAAAAATAAAAAAGGGACATAAATTTTGGAAATCTACCGATTTATAAAACCCCCGTTTTTCGATAAAATTATTCAAAAATTTGGGTTTATTTAAAACGGTTGAATTTTTATAGTAATTTAATTTTTTTAAAAATTTGTTAAACTTAGAAGGGGGAAAAAAGAAAGCATAAAAAAATTTTTTTTAACCCCTTTATAAAAATAGTAAATGGGTAATTTATTAAATTTTTTAAAAACCCCCTAGTATTAGAATTTCTGCTAAAATAACGAAGAAAAATTAGGGATCCAAATGAAGATCACATAGCGAAATTTATAAAATCCAATGAACAGCATTTTCTAAAAAATTCCGACTCGAATTGGAAATATTAGAAATTTTAAATATGATTTTTTTTTAAGATAAAAATTTACGTAAAGATTCTAAAGAAGACCCTGGGTTGAAACATAGGGAAAAGGTTTTTTGGAAAATTTTTAGATAAAAATTAAATTTGAATTGAACATTTAAAAAATTGTCGTAAATTTGGGCCCCTTTTTTGATAATTTTTGTTAATAAAATGAGGCCAAAGAAAATTTTAAGTTTTTCTTCTTTCGGGGTTATTTTTTTTTGGTTTTTTTTTTTTGAAGTGACCCAAGGGAAATTGAGGGTATAAAAACCCCGTGTCCCGATTACGAAAAATTTTTTTTGTTTTCCTTTTTTTACCAAATCGGGTTTATGCGAATTTTTAAGGGGGGGAAAGGGAAAAGGGAAAATTTTATTGATTTTTTGGGGGGGATTGGGAGAAGAAAGGGAGAGTACCCCAAGAATTAAAAAGGATATCCGGGAAAGGGCGGCAGGTGAAGGACCGAAGCAACCCCCCGGGCCCCCCGGGAAGGGAGATTTGGCCCCTTTGGGGGGACAAAAAAAATCGGGTGGCGCACGATTAAAAACCCATTATATGGAAAAATCAAAACTGATTTTATTTTTTTTGGGAAAAAAATTTGCGCGCAGAACGGCCGCGAGGCGCGTTGGTGCGATTTGGGGAAAGCGACGACGGGTAGAGAGGGGCCGGGAAACCCTTTTTGTTGGGGAAAGAAGGGGAAGGAAAAGGGATGTCCCGGGATCCAAGAAGAGGGGAAGAGAAGGAAATTTTAGGCGAAAGAGAAGGGGACCTCGCGCCTAAGTACGAGGGGCCAAAACTTTTATCCCTCGTGCAAAATAATGATGTTTTTAATTAAGAGGGCCTCTTGAGAGTATAAAGGGGGAAGCCCTGGAGGAGGACGAGGAACCCAGTTAACCCTACCCCGGGGAAATGCTAGTGAAAAAAAATTTTGGGAAAAAATTTTTCTTTCAGCATTTGAAATTTCCAAAAAATTTAAGGTGGGGGCGGGTCAGGGGGGATTTTGGAGCCTTTAAACTACATCGAGGGAAATGGCGAAGGATGGGCCGGGGGTTCGGGGGTTAAAGGGCGGGGAGGGCCCAGCTTTAACTTTTGGTAATTCATAAAATTTAGGTGCCCCCGGTTTCAAAACCTTTACGAAAAAGGACGTGGACTAAAGCCAAATTTTTTAAAAGTCCCTTCTACCGTAGTGGTTTTTTTTGTGCCGTGGGGGGCCCGGCAAGTAGAGTAATTACCGTGGTACCGTTGTATTTTTTTATCGTGTCATTTGGTAAGAGATTTTTTATTAATATTTACCGGGGGGCCACCGATTTCAGTTTGGGGGGACCCTTAAAAGTGGGAATCAAAATTTCAAGGAGAATTTTTAACTTTTTGCCAAATAAAATTAAAATACGTTCTTTTTAGGGTCCCCGTCTTAAATTTTTTAAGTTTTGGGCTTAAATTTTGGGGAAATTTTGGGGGTTTGCCCGGGAATGGGGTTTAATTTTTTCAAAAGGGGAAGGGGGGAAAGGCGGGGAACAAAAAATTCCCTTTGTCTGCATTGAACCCGTTTTTTTTTTATATCGACACCATGTCTCAAAAACATTTTAGGGAATTTTATATCCCCTAGGAAATGAAACCCGAATTTTTAGAGTTTTTTTTAATTTGTTTTATAATGTTGTGGAAATTGTAAAGTTTTTAAAAATGTTTTTAAATTGAGAATATTTAGAATTTTTTACCAAACCTTCCCCTTTTTAAAATTTTATTTTTTCCCGTTATCTTAAAATTAAGCCCCGTCAAATTTTATATTTGAAATTTATATTTTTTCCCGGGCCCCCAATGGTTCCCTAAGTTCTTGAAATAAATTTTATTATCTGTCAACTATTTAATCTTCTGTATCTCTCCCCAACCATGAATAAGAATAATAAGTGCCTCAGCCAAATTTTGGGAAAAAACCTTAAGACCGTTTTTTTTTGATCCCGCGGCCAATTGTAAGGGGCCCCTGGCGCCCAATTTAAAGAAAAGTTAAAAAAAAGTCCTTAAAAAAGAGTAGAAAATCGTTATTCCCCGATTTTTGACGTTAACTATTAAAATATTTAAATTGAACGTTCCCCTGTCCGAACTTGGCGTTTCGGAGCAGAAAAAAACGTTGCAATATATATTTATTATTATATATATTAATTAGTTATTATATATTATACAGTCCGTTTCTAAAAAAAGCATGTAAAGTACTCGCATATCTCGAAGTTTATTGTTGTTGTTTTTTTTCGCAATACTGAATGGTTCTCGATATGGGTGATATTTATAGCATTGAATGACTATTATCACGAGGGGTATTGTTTGACAATAAAAGAATGTTAAAAATAAAATAAAATAAAATAAACCACGAATCCAAATTAGACATTGTCGCGCTCATAGCGCGCGCTTGTGTTGTCTAGTTTAAGAAAAAATTCATTGATGCCGATTTGTGTTATATGGCGACAAATTAAACAGTTGAGAGAAACCATAGACAAAAATACAGAGTGAGTCATTTCAATCAATACACGTAATTTTTTAAAAATATTATATTGTGGTTATGATTGTGACACAATTAAAGATATGCTTGTCCATGGATCCTCTAAAATATTTCATTTATTGCATTTAAATATAAATCGATGTTTCAAAAATATTATTATAAAAAAATTGTTTGTTTTTGCATAAACTTAAAACTTATAAATTTCTCTAAAAGTTATAATTATTTTTGTTATATATCTTAAATTATACAATTAAACTATTCCAAAAAATTGATGATAAAATAATATTATTACAATATTGAATCATGTTATATAGCTTGTTTCTCTAAAACAACAATTTTATATTATATATGTGAGCTTATATTTCGTAGATTATTAAATTGAATTTTTATTTCAATACATACCTTTATGTGCAAAATGATTTAAAATTGAAAAGTCAACAAGATAATTTTATAATCTCATTTATAAAATTTTAGAACAATTTCTTCTTTTACAAAACTGCATCAGTAATTAAATATCTTAATTCATGTTTAAAGCTAAGATTTTATATTATATGCAGCGTATTCCAATAATCTTGCTACAGTCAATCATCTCGAAAATAAAGCATTTGTACAAAAATTGAGACAAAGGTTATAGGATTTAATAAGGTGTATTTATGAACTTTATTTTTCTCTTATTTTTAATAAAAAATTTTAATTTTTTATAAATTTTTAATTTAATCAATTTAATTTATACCATTAGAAAGAATATTATTTTGTACTTTTAACAAGTAATATGAACAAAATTTTACTTAAAGATTTAAAAAAATAAACTTTTGGAAGGAAATCATAGATAAAAATAATTGTTTTAAAAAGAATGATCTGATTTTGAAAAGTATTAAAGAAAATATTAGAATGAATATTAGATTTATCCAATAAAAATCCAATAATAGACCAGTAAGAGCCGTAACGCGAGTGGTAAAGGCGTAAGTAAAAAACAAAAAAAAGATATAAAAAACTAAGACAAAAAAATTATTTTAATTATACGTTTTGATCCTTCCTTGGGATCATCTTCAGTAACTGTCAACACAAAATAAACAAAACTTGAACCCCTGTTCAACGTCGCTTCCGAAAGACGTGAGCCCAGTTTCAACTTAATTGACATTTATACAGCTCTTGCAAGCCTTTTTATACACTTACTTTTAAAAACAAGAAAGATAAGCATTGTATAGAATAAATGCAAAGTGTATTATTTTGTAAGTATAATGAAATACCACAGCGATTAGTCTGTGATGCCCCTGAAGGATGTGTCTGTTTGTTTCTGTCATTTTGTCTCTGTCTGTGTCTTTTCGTCTGTGTCTCCGTCTCTGTGTCTCTGTCTAAGACTCTGTGTCTCTGTACATATATATATATATATATATATATATATATATGTATATATATATATTAGTCTGTGATACATTAGTCTGTAACTAACAATGTTCATATATATATATATATATATATATATGTACATATTAGTCTGTGATGTTCATATATATTAGTCTGTATAGCGCGGGTGATCTCTCCAGTTGTGTATGAATTAGCACAACTGGATGGGACACTTGCAGGAAAATTACACATACAGGATCTAAAAGATTATCACACTCCGATTACCGATCCGTAGATGCCGCGCAAGGTATATGGCCGTCTACACCACCGAGGGGGCGGTGATGAGAGAGTTCCCGCAGACGCGGGATGCTCCGGTACAGACGCGCAGCGAGCCTCGCGCGGAAATCGAGATGCGAGCGCCGCCGCTACCGCGGACGACGGAACGAGCGACATCGCCGGGGAGGACCCCGTGGGTGCGCTCCGGCAGGGTTTAGCGCAATTGGTCCCCCCGGGGTGTACCGATCCGAAAGTTGCAGCGGGGTTGCTGGAACTGCGGGAACCCAGCCCACGCATAGACGGCCTGTCCGATGGGGCGCGTACATGACTTCTGTTATGGGTGCGGATGGAGGGGCGTAACGTTGCGCCAATGCCCCAGATGCGGACCCAACTACAGAAAGGCGGAGCCGTGTACGGCCCGCGAGCACCCCGACTGCCATCGCCGGCGCGAGAGAACTCCCCGACGCGGGACGGGTGGCCATGGGCCCGCGAAACTGACGGACACTCCCTATAGGGACATCGCGGGGGCCGCGAATCGGAGCGGAAGCCATGGGCAAAAGACATATATTTTTTATTTTTGTTCCCGTTCTTTTTCTTTTCTTTTCTTTCTTTCTTTTCTCTTTCTTTCCTTTTTTATCATTTTGTGTTTGTTCTTTTTCTTTCTTCTTTCGAAAATCCGTGTAAAAAAATAGAAAATGAATTGAACAACTTACTGAAGAAAAGGCGGAAAAAAGAGTATATCTTTAACAATGAATTTTATAAATTACGTTCTAGCGATTCTCTCCTACCACAAACATACAGATTACCTAAAATCCATAAAGTAAACTATCCATTCAGAATCATAGTTTCTTCGGTAGACACGGCTTTATACTCGTTAGCTTCTTTTTTGCAAAATATTCTACGAACTAGCCTCCCTAAAGCTTAAAGTTATATCAATAATAGTTTTGATTTGTACAGCATGCTATTTGGAAAAAAGATTGATGATAACGATACGATGTTTTCTTTAAATGTTGTCTCTTTATTCACGAACGTACCTCTAGATCTTGCGGTCAACAGTATTAATAATAAATAGGAACACATTGAAAAAAGTACTAGAATACCAAAAAGTGAGTTTATACTAGGTATAAAATTTATTTTGACATACACTTATTTTACTTTTAATGACATAATTTATAAACAGATTTTTGGGACCCCGATGGGGTCTCCATTATCACCAATCATAGCTGATTTGGTCATGCAGGATCTGGAGGACACGGTTTTTAAGTCGTTAAATTTAAAATGCACGTTTTATTTCCGTTACGTAGACGATATAATACTGACCACTTCTACGACCAATATGAGTCAGATAGTTAGTAGCTTTAACAATTATCATGACAGACTAAAATTTACAATAGAACAGGAGGTTAATCGCAGCTTGAATTTCTTAGATCTATCAATAAAAATTATGTACAATACAATATATACAGGGTGGGCCATTTTAAAAAATACGATCAATTTTCTCGTAAACTAAGCGAAATATCGAAAAATGGTTCAGACATGTGTTGTATGGTTTCGAAGGGGCTATTAGATGGTGCCATTGGTTTGACCTTGGATATTTATTTGAAGATCACGCGAAGGTCACCTCAATTTTTTTAAATGGCACTCTCTATTTTTTATTACATATTCTTGTAGCTGACCTCGAGAGCTTTCCAAAACACTATAGTCAAATGTTTTCCCATTGCGTACTTTTCGAATTATAAAGCTCGAAAGTTACTACATTTTGATAAAAATACAAGATATATATATATATATATATTTTTTTATTTCTTAAAATATTCATTTTCCGATAGTCTTATTTTACATGCTCCGACCAATCAGGGCAAAGTCCAAGCATTATCCAGCAAGTCAAGACAAGATCCGGACACGATCCAGTCAGTCAAGGCAAGATACGAACACGATCCATCCAGTAATGGCAAGATACGAACACGGATCCAGCCAGTCAAGGCAAGATACGAACACGGATCCAGATCTTACCTTGACTAGCTAGATCCGTGTTCGTATCTTGCCTTGACTGGCTGGATCCGTGTTCGTATTTTGCCTTGACTGGCTGGATCGTGTTCAGATCTTGTCTTGTGTCACGTCCGAGTGTCCTTCTTTCCTCCTCTATTACTCTAGGTCTAGGAAGAAAGGGTTAGCTCTCTATTTATTTAGGGCAATCTGCATGCACCGACTATACCCTGGGTGCGTCGAGAGCTGGAGCTGACTTTTCGGATCTGGGGAATTTTAGGAATAGAGAATGTTTCGTAGGAATATATCATATCGTCTAGGAAAATTAATATTAGTTCGAAATCGTATTTCCTATTTAGGATATAAGATATAAAAAATTAAAGTATGTTATTAATAAAATAAAGTAATAGTCTATTATCAAGAATTTGAACATTTAGAATAATCGGTAAATAATCGCGAATTGAAATTATTTAAAGATCTAGATACTTCAAATAGTCGTCGATTTCAAAGGGAGGTTCTAGCGGTCCTGAGCTTATTAACTCTGGTAAAGAGACTGCAGGAAAATTATATTCCTCAAAAGGTAGAAAATCTTGATTGGAATTCTTAGACAATTCTATTAATTCGTTGATTATATTATCAATCTCCTCAAGGGGGATCGGTGATAAAGGTTCTATTTTATGTTGAAAATTGTCAATTGATCCGGAACCTTGAGGTAAGTCAAAAGAGATCACCTCTTGAGACTCAGATAATTGTTTATCTTCGGATAATTTCTCTTGAGAATTTGAGAAAGTAGTCGCGATTGGTCTATATTTCCTAATTATTGAAGGGCGTGTACGCTTCTTCTTACAAGATTGCGTTTCCGGCTGTCCATTTACAAGGATATGTTCATCCTTATAATATTAATTAATTAGTTATTAGAAGATTATAAAATTAGATTGAGGATTAAAAAGGATTAGTTCCTACTTGATTTCGCACGAAGATGAAGATCTGTTCTGTTGTTCCTGGTGACTATGCCTGGGCTGTAGTTCTCCTGGGGACCTCGGTCTCAGAAAGGAGTTGGAAGAACAGACGTGCACTGATTTTATATTAATTTTAATCTTTTATTTCTTTATTTATGAACAATTTCTAAGTCTGTGACTTATAATCGTACAATTTGGAGTTTACGAATTTAAACTATCAGATGAGTTAACTAGAATAATAACTAACATAAGAATTCGCAGAAAAATCTAAGTATTAATTGACACAAAAACTAGATTAACCGTAATCGGCTAAATGTAGAATTTAGAATTTAGAAAATAGTAATACGAAATGATCTATTCTAGAAATTGACAAGAAATGAAGTGAGTGCAGGACGCCAAATCCGCGGTTTATATACCCTTAGGAGGACCAGGCGTGCTTAGATTTTGACATGTTTATGGTTCCGTAGGAATTTGGTTTGTGTCATCGAAAAGGGGGCGAAGAGTGGTCCATCAGCTAAGATGGTTCGTTGGCGCAGTATAATTACGATTCTTAATAAACGAATGGGAATTTTTACAATAGTTTCCGAATTGCTTATTTATAAATCGTTAATATTTATCATTAATAATTTATACTAAATGGTTAAATTGCGTGCCCTAGGAGCCATTACAAAAATGTGGAGATTGTAATTCCTTGAATATTCATTATAATAATAATTGAGAGATTTTTGTTGTTAAAATAAAAGAACGTGCAACGTTATTCTGTAAAGGATTTAAGGGCTAGCTTTTGATAGTTTGAGTTGTAGCTTATAATGATAAAGATAATATTTTGCTTCCTAAATCTTTGGTTCGGCGTAGGGCATTGGTTTCTTTCCTAAAGCTCAGGAATGCGGCAGGGGGTCATACGGGGTCAAGTTACAAGCCATCGTGTCGCCAAGTCGATCTCTACGAATACTTATGTCTAGCAGTACATTTATTACTCCTTGTTCGGTCCTTTTACGTATATTGATCAATCAATTAGGGCATACTTCAATTATAATATATGATATTTATAGTTAATTATGGCATATAATATATGATATTTATAGTTAATTATGGCATACTTCATTAATAATATTTGGTATTTATAGTTAATAAAAAGATCTATAATCATTTATGGATCCATAATTCATTAATGCAATATTGAAAGGTTTACATATTCAAACGTGTACTCGGGTAATTCTTAGTCGCACTTACAGAATCGTGTTTCGTTTCAGGTATGAATTCTGAAGAAATTTGTGTTGCTCTTTTAATTGTCATATAAATTTGATGTGATTAGAATTCTGTAAATCTGACTAAAGAAGGTTGTTTTGGAGTTAATAATACATCGCGTTGTATTGTAATTTACTTTAGGAAGGAGTGGGTTAACATTTTTAGTCCTTATATCTTGTGCTTGATTATATTAATATTTATCATACTTATTTATAGTTTGGCGTTATTGTAATAAGTGTATCGATAAGTGCTCCTGTAAAGGAATAATCTCTAAAAAATCACCTTTAAAAAAAGGTAAAAAAAGGCGACCAGTTAAGGGCACGCCATTAACAAAAATTATCCATTGCAAACCCATGTAGAATCCTATCCTATTGCAAACCCATGTAGAATCCTATGAAAAATTAATCATTGCAAACCCATGTAGAATCCTAGGCAAAATTAACCATTGCAAACCCATGTAGAATCGTACCCATTTCAAACCTATGTAGAATCCTATGAAAAATTAACCATTGCAAACTCATGTAGAATCCTATGAAAAATTAACCATTGCAAACCCATGTAGAATTGTATTAAAAATTATCCATTGCAAACTTATGTAGAATCCTACATTGCAAACCCATGTACAATAGAATTGTATGAAAAATTATCGATTATAAACCCATGTACAATCGTAACAAAAGTAATGAAATAAAAAAAAATTGCGCCAAGTGAAAGTAGAAACTTGTACCAGTGGAAAATTAAAGTTGCAGACATATATAGAGTCGTATAATGAATCAGTAAAAATTTAAATTTGCAAATGTAGAATCGTACCATAAAAAAACTTATCTTTTAAAAAAAAAGATAAACAAGATGCCAAGTCCATGCGCCATGTGAAAAAGAAATAAAAAAATTTTAGTTAAAAAAACTGGGCGCGCTGCTAAGTTTCAAAATTACAATGCACCTTAAAGTAACATTAATTAATTTAAACACAAAACATATTTTAACTGTAATGAGTTTAAAAGTAACAATTTAATTTTAATATTGTTAGAATATTATTTAGCAGCGCTCCCAGTTTTTTTAACTAAAATTTTTTTATTTCTTTTTCACATGGCGCATGGACTTGGCATCTTGTTTATCTTTTTTTTTAAAAGATAAGTTTTTTTATGGTACGATTCTACATTTGCAAATTTAAATTTTTACTGATTCATTATACGACTCTATATATGTCTGCAACTTTAATTTTCCACTGGTACAAGTTTCTACTTTCACTTGGCGCAATTTTTTTTTTATTTCATTACTTTTGTTACGATTGTACATGGGTTTATAATCGATAATTTTTCATACAATTCTATTGTACATGGGTTTGCAATGTAGGATTCTACATAAGTTTGCAATGGATAATTTTTAATACAATTCTACATGGGTTTGCAATGGTTAATTTTTCATAGGATTCTACATGAGTTTGCAATGGTTAATTTTTCATAGGATTCTACATAGGTTTGCAATGGGTACGATTCTACATGGGTTTGCAATGGTTAATTTTGCCTAGGATTCTACATGGGTTTGCAATGATTAATTTTTCATAGGATTCTACATGGGTTTGCAATAGGATAGGATTCTACATGGGTTTGCAATGGATAATTTTTGTTAATGGCGTGCCCTTAACTGGTCGCCTTTTTTTACCTTTTTTTAAAGGTGAGTTTTTAGAGATTATATCATTCATTTTTGTATATTTTTATGACCGGAATAGAACAATTATTAAACATGTTTATCTAAACTTCTTTGCTTAAAATGATGTGTACAATCATATCCTAGAATCCTGATCATTCCTCCTAAAGCACCCTATTTATATAAATTTACCCATATGTGTGTGTGTGTGTGTGTGTGTGTGTGTGTGTGTGTGTACTAATGTCGAGCATTTTTTATACATTTTCTATTAAATTTAGATAAAAGTTGCAGGATTTCGAAAAAGAAAAAGTTGACATAGACTTTTTCCTAAACGGCGATTTTCAAGGTTATTTAAAGGTCACTTATATTTTCAAAATAGAATTACCTTAATTTTTCTCATATAAATAGATTCCTCGCAATATTTACTATAAAAAGTTGTAAAGGTATAATTTTTATGTATCTACATAATCTTACATAAACTTCGAAATATTACAAATATTTTATTTTATGAAATATTTCAGTTTATGTAAAATTATGTTAACTATCTTTTAAATTATTCACTTTTAGCCATCTTACCCTTACAACCTTTTATAGTGAATATTGCAACAAATTGGTTTATATATATAATATATATATAACATCAGTTATTATTAATTGATGTTTACATTTATTTTTAGACTTACTAGAGCTCAAATGCTCCACATTTTTTGCAAAAACTGTTTATTCTACAGATTTCAAATATGCTTTTAAATGATGATTGAATATTTCCTTTTTTTAATTATTTTTATTATTATTTTTCAATCTCAATCAACTTTTATAACTTTATGCCAGCACGATACAAATACATGTGTCTTTATTTTTTTTATTATTTTCATTATTATTTTTCAATCTCAATCAACTTCTATAACCTTATGCCAGCAGGATACAAATACATGTATGTCTTTATTATTGTATCAACTCTTGTCTTTTCCATGTAACCATGTCTTCATAGTTTGAATTATCCCTTCATCTTCTCAATCTTTCGCAGAGATTTAATTAATTAAATACACTTCACACGAAATAATGTTTGCTAGAAGATATACAGCAAACGATAACTGTAAAAACATGATTACGTGGAAAGAACAAGAGTTGGTACAGTAAAGGCAAGTAAGTAAGTACATGTAATGTATCGTATTGGCATAACGCTATATCCGCGGAGCAGATAATGTGGCTGTAGAGGTAGTCTGCAGTGCAGCTAATGTGGACGTAGATGTTGATTGAGATAATTGTCTAATATAAAATAGAATTTAAAAATTTAGTTTAAAAAGCTGTTGCATATATAAATAAAGTTTATTTTTTCTAAATTTGGAATATGTTTAATTAATTAATTTTTTAAGTCTATGTTTAATAAATTTTTTAAGTCTGTATTCAATAATTTTATTCATTTGATAAATACATGTATGTCTTTATTTTGATATGTTTAATATAATTAGAAATTCATTATTAATTAGATATGTAAACTATAAATTCATATATAATATTTGAAAATATATGTGAATATTTAAATTTTTATCTTCTCCTTCCTCTCCTTCAATCTCTTTAATATCAATATGTGTATGTGTGTACACGCGCGCACTTTTGTACGTATTTATTTAATTATTGGATAGTGGAGAGTACTTAATTGATAAAAAATTATGACAATAATAATCCTTGTTTTTTTTTCTTATTATTTACTCAGATTTTTTTGTCTATCTTATAAGATAAACACTTTAGAGATTGAATATTTCAAGTAAACTAATTGTAAGTAAATTTCACATTAATGCATATAGATGTTTAATCATGAATGTACTAAATAAGTACACAAGACGAACAGTGAGTGAGTGAGTGAGAATGAGAGAGTGTGTGTGTGTGCGTGTGTGTGTGAGAAAGAGAGAGAGAGAGAGAGAGAGAGAGAGAGAGAGAGAGAGAGAGAGAGTTAGCCAACATAACCCCGCACGCTGCCGATCATGAATGTACTAAATAAGTACACAAGACGAACAGTGAGTGAGTGAGTGAGAATGAGAGAGTGTGTGTGTGTGTGCGTGTGTGTGTGTGTGTGAGAGAGAGAGAGAGAGAGAGAGAGTTAGCCAACATAACCCCGCACGCTGCCGATATGGCGAAGCGCCACTATCGCCATCTGTTGTAAAACGTGCGAGATGGACAAAATTACCACTACATGCATCTTGCATGTGTTGTGTACGTGTGATATATGTGTGCGCATGTGTTGTATACGTGTGAATACGTGTAGCACAATACTACTATGTATGCGTGGTCGATGATGATAATGATGATGATAATGATGATGATAATGATGATAATGATGACGGGGACGTTTCTTAATAGAAATTTTTCATATTTCGACTTTGCATTTATATATCTCTGCTTACAAATCACGTAGAGCAGAAATAAAGACACTTTTATTATATAATTCGAACTCAATCTATCGATTAAGTCTAGTATAAACTCGATTGCTTCAGCCATTATTGAGGATTCGAAATATTATAAAGACTCAAATGTCCGACTCGCGTTAAGATACACGGTGTCTCCGCTACGCCCTTAACTGGTCGCGAGACACTACCGTGTCTCTTGATATTTGGTTAGTTCCGCTAGTTACATGCTGTCTCTGGGGTCCCTAGATGATGCCTGATTGGTCGCGTAGTTTGGACTAGATAGAGATGTTTGGTTCCTAGGTAGAGGACCCCAGATCTGGCGATTTTAGCTATTAATACTAAAATAGTCAGATTAGAGCAATTAATAAAATATAATGATTATTAATAGTCTTATTTCTACGAGAATATAAGTAGCGCGCAATAGTTATAGTGAAAATAAAAAATTTAAAATAGACGGGACGTCACATCTTGACTAGCTAGATCAGTGTTCGTATCTTGCCTTGACTGGCTGGATCGTGTCCAGATCTTGCCTTGACTAGCTAGATCCGTAATCGTATCTTGCCTTGATTGGCTGGATCCGTGTTCGTATCTTACCTTTACTGGATGGATCGTGTTCGTATCTTGCCTTGACTGACTGGATCGTGTCCGGATCTTGTCTTGACTATGTCACGTCCTAGTGACCTTTCTATTCTCTCTATTCCTAGACTAGAAAGAATGGGGCGCTCTCTATTTTTTATGAGGCAATCTGCTTACACCGGCTATACCTCAGGGATGCCGAGAGCACGGACTATACTGTGGAACTAGGGACCGAGTGTTGAGACGTTGGGGATGGGGAATTCTAGTTACTAGTGAAAAAAGGATTTCTACTAGCAATTCTTTCTAAACTATCTAATGAATTTATCAATTGATCGATTATAATTTCCCCGTTTAAATAATTGTTAATTAATAAATTCAATAGCAAAAATATAATATAACTCTCAAATCTAAGGTCTTGAGAATCCCTCATGGGGTCCTATTATTAGACAATTATTTGAATTACGTGAGCTATCGGTTTTCGCGAAGTCTCGTGTTTATCGTGTGCAATGGATCTGGAAGGTTATCTAAATAGACAAGAAATTGATCTTAATCGATGTTTCCCTCTAAAACGTCTGTTAGTAGGGCGATAATTATACTTATTATTGTATGAATTTCTTTGTTAATTAATTTCCGATTTTCTTCAATAGTAAATTCTGATGACATTTGAGAACGATTCAAAAATTTAAATAACTAGCATATTAATTGATTTTAAATGAGATATCTGGACACTGTTCTTCTAGGAATTTTATTAGATCCTGAGAGATTTCCTTCTCTATTTCCGATACTAAATCGCACAGTTCTGTGAATAATGATGATTCGAAAATATCGTTGTTAAAATCAATTGAGGGTTCGATCTTTGTATCGGGGACGGTTCTTTCGTCCGTAAAGAAGGATTTGTCAAGGGCTTGTCGCTGGAGCCAACGTAAAGTAGACGGGGCGCGGTTAGCACAAGTCTTTTTACCTGCTCTATGATTTCTTTTATTCCGACGTGCGATCTTCTGTTTTAATGTCTTCATGGGAGATAGGATAGTAGTGAAGTATCTAATTTAATAAGGGGATATTGTCAGAAAGATATTAATAAGAAAAATGTACTGATAGAGATTGCATCAATGTCGTATTAATATCTTTGTTAATTTACCGCCGGATTCCGTCTATTATATTTAGGTAGACAATAGAATAGTTAAATATCTAAATAATTAGCATATTGATCGATTTTAAATAATTTGTCTGGACACTGATCTTTTAATGATTGTATCAAATCCTTACGATGAATTTGTTTCTGAGAAGTATCTTCTTCTATTTGTGATACTAAATCACAAAGTTCTGCAATTAGTAATTGTTCTGAGAATTAGTCTTTTATTGTTTGTACTTCGTCAGTAGGATAAAATTGTTCCGGTAAGTTGTTTTTTTCTACTTGCGATACTAATTCGTGTAATTCTGTGATTAATAACTGCTCTGAAGAATCGGTTTCCGAACTAGATTTATTAGATGGTTCGTCTGGCAAGGATTCTATTCTGGAATCAGGAGAAATTCCTTTGTCTGAGATTGGTGATAACTCTGGGAAGCTAGTTCTAAGATCGAAATAATTAAGTGCTTCTTCTATTAAAGAATCAATCAAACTCGGTAGTTCAGGAGTCGTGAATTCAAGGGAATTAAGAGGTTGGTTGATCGAGGTTTCGGTCTGAATATGAGGGGGAGTTCCTTTGTTCGCTACGAGCTTATTGTCAAGATTTAGCTGAATAGATGAAGTCTTCAATCTTTTTATGGTCTCCGGAGAAAAGGTAACTTTTTCACACGATTTGACACGAGGTTTATTATCCGGTGACCGTTGCCTGAGCTAAAGTAGAGTAGATGCAGCGCGGTTAGCGCGAGCCTTTTTCTTACTTGCCCTACGATTACGTTTTTTTCGATAATCGATCTTCTGTTCTCGTTTATTCATTTATAAAATTGTCATTAAATAATAATGAAATATCTATTCAAATTAGATGTTACTAGGAGGATACTACTAGGGGGTGGTATACTGAAAGAGATTACGTTAATTGAATCAAATCTAATTAACTAAAGAATTTGTCAAAATAACATTCGCTAAATTATTGGTCTCTTTGTATTGTTTATTAGAAAGGAGAAGATTTAGGAAAAAGATCTACCTCGAGGCGTTGATAAGAGAGTTGTTTCCGGTGCGCTTATTCAGCGCTCGGGGGGAAAAAATAATCGGAGAGTTGTTTCCGGTGCGCCTATTCAGCGCTCGGGGGAAGGAAATAATCAGGGGGTTGATAAGAGAGTTATTGTTTCCGGTGCGCTTATTCAGCGCTCGGGGGAAGGAAATAATCGGAGAGTTGTTTCCGGTGCGCCTATTCAGCGCTCGAGAGAAGGAAATAATCAGAGAGTTGTTTCCGGTGCGCTTATTCAGCGCTCGAGTAAAGGAAATAATCAGAGAGTTGTTTCCGGTGCGCTTATTCAGCGCTCGGGGGAAGGAAATAACCAGAGAGTTGTTTCCGGTGCGCTTATTCAGCGCTCGGGGGAAGGAAATAATCAAGGGGTTGATAAGAGAGTTATTTCCAGTGCGCTTATTCAGCGCTCGGAGGAAGGTGATTGGATAATGCTTGAAGGAAATCTGTGCGACCTTCGAAACTCGTTCGAATTTTTATGTAATGTCGGAGTGTTGGATGATCTGTGTGATTAACAGACTCCTACCTAAGACGACAAACTCTTCGTAGACCCGTGATGTGTCTGGCCAGCTTCGCTCCCTCGCAAGGACCTCGGTCGTGGGGTGCTTATGACGAAATCAAACGCTCGGTCGTACAATGCTCTAAAGTTCTTTATTCGTCTTTTAATCCGGTTACAAATTGTGCGTGATTAAAGATTAAGAAGTCAGCGAGTTCGACGGCTAACCCGTGACTTAAACAATATACCAAGTTACAAATTTACGCTGGGTTACAGCGGTTAAGTGTCGTTGACAAAGTTATATATTTCGAGATTCGCGTTATAAATCGTTATGATGATTTTAGGATGGTACGAAATTGTTGCTGCACTCTTCCGCTAGCGACAATTTAAAATGTACACTGTAACTTTCTATGATGAAATGCCGTCCCGTGATTATGATGAAATGCCGTCGTCCGGCCAGATTTTCTAGGGTTTATATACCCCTCGAAACCGAAAAATCTTGGTGTCGAGTGCGAATTTTTGGGTGGGAGGATTCCCACAAAAACGCTTTTCCAGGAAGATATCATAATAAATTTTCTTATAAAAGAAGGGGTGGTTTGGGGATCCTGAGAAGGCAACGAGTGAGCTCTTCTTATGACCAAATATGGTCAAGAGAGTCTATCATGACCATATAAGGTGATAGACGACGAGAAAATCTAAGAGAGAATAAGTCGTAAAAGTCTATGATTTGTTGATTCTCGAGGTTCGTGACGTGCAGGTGTTAGCATCCCGAAAGACGCGGGGTTGCTTATCGTATCAAGATCGGGGGCGGTCCGGGCGACAAAGAAAGTTCAAGCGGTAGCCGCACGTTGGGGTTCTATTGTTCGCTTGCTAGCTTCTATACGTTTCTGAAATCGTTCTCTATATAATTCTCTGCTATATTCTAGTTATTGCAATTTTAATATAATGAAATAAAGTTATGATCGCTAAATTATATAGTTAGGATTTCATAACGTGGTATATTCTTATATAGTTATGGTGAAATGTTGTTATATTCATGGAATCCTTATTTATGTAAATATATTGAAAAAAAGGAGAATAACATCTCTGATACT
Source organism: Nylanderia fulva (assembly GCF_048542155.1). Classification (NCBI taxonomy): domain Eukaryota; kingdom Metazoa; phylum Arthropoda; class Insecta; order Hymenoptera; family Formicidae; genus Nylanderia; species Nylanderia fulva. The sequence goes on along the minus strand of NW_028190654.1, from coordinate 54,300 downwards.
AAGTTGCAAGAATCCGAGTAGTTTCAGTAATAGTGATAAAGATAGTAAGGTTCCATAAATATAATTACAATTGAGGCGCATCGTTATCTTATAAATTAAAGAAAAGATTTTATGGAATACTTTATGACAAATAGTCGGTCATTAGAATTTATCAATTTTTATAATTCATTCACCATTGTGTGATTAAAATATTTATTCAGACGATTCATCATTCTAATTATTCCATAAATAAGATTATACAATTTCAAACATGTTGATTATAGGATTCACACATTGATTAATAGATTTGCACACATTGATTATATTTCGCATTTATCGTTCATACCGTTAGGGTTGTAAGAGATGGCGACGACTAGTAATTTATAGGTATACGCTTGTTGTGTTGGATTAGTCGCGTTGCTAGTCCCTAGACTAGTTACAACTAGAAGATTCCCTATTCGGTATTACTAACGATAAATGGTAAAGACGTCTAATTCTAAGTTAAATCGTTCTCAAAATAGTTAATTATATAGGTTCTCGCAAGAAATGATGTAAAAGCGAAAAATTTTGGGTTTCGACCAATGGCGGGACGTCACACCTCCCCTCTTATTTAAGAACAAATTTCGATGATTTCGAAGGAATTTGTTCTATGTCCTTTAAACGATCCCATAGATCCTGATAGCGGTAATTAGAGTCGAGAGTATTTGTACTTGCTGCTGGTTCGATATTGGATGAAGCATTATCAATTAATCTTGAAAATCCGTCGATTGTTGTTGTTAATTCTCTGGTGGTTCCCTCGGGTGCAGACGGTGGTGGTGATTTGTCGATTTCCTTTTTATTATTCTCAGTCTTATCGGCGGGTCCTCGGGCGAGATGAAGTAGTAGGTTGGTGAGAGAGCTTCAGATTGCTCCTAATAAATGCATGCTTCATCCGTAAGCTGAATGTAGAGCATAACCGTGGATTGCTGTGTCGATAACGATTTTTATTAAACGGACGATTATCAGAATGCCAAGTATTCCAGCGGTTGCAGATCCGAAGGAAATAAATCCATTCCAAACTCGTGAAGCGGCATTTTCAGCTATTTTATTAAGCGATGCTTCGTCCAACAGGTTATACATGGAGACGGCATCAGGATTGATGGAGTAACCAGTAATTCCTCTCGCGACTATATTGAGAAGAGCGGGTTTCTCGGCAGGAAACATGATGTGATCCCTTAATTTCTTTATATTGTTTTCAGAATATATTCCACTGATAGCCAGGGGTCCCGGCGTTAAGTAATCCCAACTTAAAGCTGTCATTGGTTTTAATTGTTGCGGGGGTTGTTGTCTAATTTGAGGTTCCGGTGTGAATTGAATCCAAGTTTCCTCGATGCGATACATCGTAGGCAATTCTGAACTGCATTCTCTTTGTATCCCGAATTTGGTAATTATTCGAGATTTAGGAGTAAGGAACAAAAAAGAGTTATGAACTATTATAGGCAGTTCTGTATAACATTTTTTTGTTTTTCTCACTACGACGTCCACAGGAATATACTTGATGATGTGAGTCGTTTCTCCCGTAGTAACGGCCATATACCCTGGTCCTTTCATTAATCGATATGCAAATTCATCCGGTTGAAGAGTGGCGAACGACAGAGCATTAGTAATTATCTGTCGTTCTAATTTACATTTTTGTTGCATGATGTTATAATATAATAAAGTCATCTGTTGTCGAATATGTTTTTCCACGTATACAAATTTAGAATTCATATATGCGAAAATGTCTAAATTATCCACGGGGATAATACCGCGACTAGCGAAAGTATCTCCTTTTCTTGTTTCTAAAATAAACAATTTAGGGTGTTCCGTGCAAAATAGGGTGTATCCACACAGAGGCTGTTCTTTTCTCTTCGTGAGAGCAAAGGTGATGTCCTGTGTCGTCAGGCTGTAAAAAATCACAACAGGGGGGTTGCTTGAATCGTCGGTGATTCTGGTCGCAGGTCCCTCGTAAAGAACGTCGTATTGGTGAAAATTGCAGGTAGATACGGGTACAGGTTTCCAGTAAGTGTATCCATTTTTTAAATCAATGCAAAATCCTTCGCTTAATCGGCAAATGGTTCCGGATTTTAGTATTATTTTTCCTGAATTTAATTGCACAGGAACATGCGTGCTTCTCAGGGAAATTTTAACAGCAGCTTGAACGATAATGTTGTCCCACGTTCCGTAAGGATCGGAGTACTGAGTTCCTTTGCAAGTCCCGTCATTACTGGTACGGCCAGCTAATGTGAGGCTGTGATAGGTAGTCTGATTAGCTCTTAATCCTTGAATAACGTTGCCTGCTCCCAAGGAGAAAGTTCCTTCGTAGAACATTTTTCGACATACAGTATATCCAGTTTCGTGAATGTATTCTGCTCTTCCATTATTAACTATGGAAACGTGCGAATGCATTCCGTAGTAATAAATTGTCCTTGAGATATCCACCTTGCATTGAATGACCTCAGCATGATCGTAATCCGAGAGTTGTAAAAGTTGTACATAAACATCTATAGAGTTTGGTTTCCGTATATTGAGATTGCATTCTCCAACATCGAGCAGCGATACAGAGGTAAAATTCAGGTGTTGTCCGCCACAATCGAATCCGATTAAAGCGCGAGTTGAATTTATAAAAGCGAGAACCACGAAGTATAATAACATTTCTGTAATAATAACACACAAATTACATATAAGTTTCACACACGTATATAATAATTTTATACAAGTATTAGTTTCACACATATATATTGTCGCTTTGCGTATTTTTGTTTTTTTTTCTTTTCCCCTTTTTTTATTTTTTCATCATATCCTTTTACTCTTTTTACATAAAAGGATATGCTTATGTCAAGATCTGTAAGAATGCAGATTTTGACTTTAGAACATTACCAGGAGTGTAAGTTGAAGTTTGCCGGTTTTTACATTAGGTGTCCCTAGCAGGATGTAGGCATTTCTATGATTTGTTATATACACGATTGTTTTCTATTGACATTAACCTCCAAAAACACCCAAGTCTCATTCTGTCAAAATAATAGCGTCATAGTCGTTTATATCAATAAATATGTCGAGTTTCGTTCCAAATAAAGAGCATTTGCGGCATTCGTTGTTTTTCTTATTTCATCAAAAGAAAAAAGCAGCTGAAGCACATCGTTTGCTAGTAGAAACTTATGGTGAACATGCTCCAGTGATTAGAACATGTGAGACATGGTTTCGTCAATTTAAAAGTAAAGATTTCGATTTGAAAGACAATGAACATCCTGGCGCAGCGAAAAGGTTTGAAGACGAGGATTTGCAGGTGTTGTTGGATGAAGACCCAACTCAATCACAACAAATATTGGCAGAAAAACTTAATGTGTCCCGAGTAGCAATTTGCCAACGTTTAAAAGCCTTGGGAAAAATCCAGAAGTATGGAAAATGGGTGCAACACGCATTGAACGACAGGCAAATGGAACATCGAAAAACCATTTTTGAAATGCTGCTTCAACGGTTCGAAAGGAAGTCTTTTTTGCATCGGATTGTCACGGGTGACGAGAAATGGATTTTTTTTGAGAACCCGAAGCGAAAAAGATCATGGCTTTCACCTGGAGTGAAGCCGCCCCATCCACTGCAAAGCCCAATCGCTTTGGCCGTAAGACAATGCTCTGTGTTTGGTGGGACCAGGATGGTGTGGTGTACCACGAACTATTAAAACCTGGTGAAACGGTAAATACGGATCGCTACCGACAACAAATGATCAATTTGAATCATGCGTTGATTCAAAAACGACCGGAATGGGCCCGAAGACATGGCAAAGTTATTTTGCAATATGACAACGCGCCGTCTCATACCGCTAGATCCGTGAAGGACACATTAAAAACACTTAATTGGGAAATATTATCGCACCCGCCGTACTCTCCAGACCTCGTCCCGTCCGACTTCCACCTTTTCGCATCGATGGGGCACTCACTTGCAGAGCAGCACTTCGTCAATTTTGAAGAAGTTGAAAAATGGCTCGTCGAATGGTTTTCCTCGAAAGAAAAAAAAGTTTTTTTGGAATGGTATCCATAATTTGCCTGAAAGATGGACGAAATGTGTAGAATCAAATGGTCAATACTTTGAATACAAATATTTTGAGATTCTCCTGAAAATTATGTGTTTTTTTTTAACGAAAAAACCGGCAAATTTCAACTTACACTTCTGGTAAGCTTCTAACGGCAAGAGTGCGGGCATGCATACTTAAAATTATCTGTTTGCAAAAAAAAAATTATTTAATGTTTTTAACTATCTTAAGATTTAAGTTTCTAAAAATATAATTAACATATGGTGTTATCAAATTATTATGTATTTGATTAAATTATAAAAGCGTTATGCGATAACTGCGCATGCATAGACTTATGTAGTTCTACAGTTAACTTTAAGCATTCCAAAGATGGTTTTTTTCTTTTTCAAGTTTTTCTTAAGAGTATGAAATATATGCGGTTAGTGCTACAAAAAATCGTCTATAAAAAAAGGTCGAGGGAAAACGCGTAACATTTATTCTTTGAGATTCTCAAATAGGAATCGAGAAACGATCGTAAGCAAGGAAGAAAGTATAGCAAGAGTAGGGGGAGTGAAATTCGACAGGTTATAGGGGTTAGAGAAATTTTGCATTTACAATTCTGTCAGTGCCTAGTGCGGACGTACAGTTGTAGTGAGAGTGCAGTAAAGTGAAGTTAATCATGAAGGTATTCATTAAGGAAGGCGAAAGGGGTTTGATGATGGCGATCGTCTATGAAGACGTGAATGTGAGTATTTTAAGAGTTTATTTATATTAGTTGTAGTGCATGCATAGATCATATTTTGTGATACTAAGAGATTTGTGCAATTTCCAGCTTGCTTTTCGGGGAGGCTTGATGAGGTTCCTGCCCGTTATGGAGAGATATTTCCAGTATGCCGAAGGCATACAGATGGCGCGAAGGGAGAGGAGAGCCGACGCAGAGTGTATATGGGAAGGTGACCTTAACTTGGATAGATTTTTCAAGGAATCTAAAGGTAATTTAGGAGTAATTTCTTTTTATTTTTCGGTAAGAAGCGTTAGACTTCTTTATTTATCAACATTGACGTATTCGTGTTTCAGGGCGGAAGGTGATCAAGTTGGGAATTTTCCGTAAAATGTTGGAAGTTCTGAACAGCTGCAAGCGTAAGGAGCGAAGAAATAGGAGAGACGACGCGGGCCGTGTATGGGAGGGCGACCTCGGGCTGGATGAAATTTTTAAGGAGCCTGAGAGTAAGTGATTTCTTTTTTGTCTTCCGATAAGAAGTGTTGGGCTTATACTTATATTCTAAAATAGGTTATTATGATTAATCATATGATTGGTCGCGTTGCTAGTCCCTAGACTAGTTACAACTAGAAGATTCCCTATGCCGGTATTACTAACGATAAATGGTGAAGACGTCTAATTCTAAGTTAAATCGTTCTCAAAATAGTTAATTATATAGGTTCTCGCAAGAAATGATGTAAAAGCGAAAAATTTTGGGTTTCGACCAATGGCGGGACGTCACAACTAGCTGGATCATGCTTGGACTTTGCCCTGATTGGTCGGAGCATGTAAAATAAGACTATCGGCAAATGAATATTTTAAGAAATAAAAAAAAATATATATATATATATCTTGTATTTTTATCAAAATGTAGTAACTTTCGAGCTTTATAATTCGAAAAGTACGCAATGGGAAAACATTTGACTATAGTGTTTTGGAAAGCTCTCGAGGTCAGCTACAAGAATATGTAATAAAAAATAGAGAGTGCCATTTAAAAAAATTGAGGTGACCTTCGCGTGATCTTCAAATAAATATCCAAGGTCAAACCAATGGCATCATCTTATAGCCCCTTCGAAACCATACAACACATGTGTCTGAACCATTTTTCGATATTTCACTTAGTTTACGAGAAAATTGATCGTATTTTTTAAAATGGCCCACCCTGTATAGACTGGTACCAAAAAGAAACCTTCTCAGGAAGAACTCTATCATTTTTTTCTGATCATCCACAATGTCACAAAAATGGAATAATTTATAACTTATTAGATAGATGTTTGCTATTATCACACCCACAATTTTTTAATAAAAACATAGAGATAATTATTAATTTACTTATAAGCAACGGTTACCCCCTGGATCTTATATTTAACAAAATCAATCATCGGATAGGACACCTCATTGCTAAAAAAAGCAATGTGGAGAAGAATGGGTAGAGTACCGTTTTCCGTTGATTGAGAATTTGAAAGGGAGTCTGCCGGAGAGACGGCAGGTGAAGGATCCGAAGCAAGACCTCCTCGGTCCTCCCCTAGGAGGGGGGAGTTGTGACGTGACGCCTTTGGAGCGCCGGCACAAGGGCGAAAAGCCCGATCGGGTAGGACGCGACGATCTGGAGCGCCTCTCATATCGGGGAGGGTGCGATCTGTATTTTATTTTTATTTTGCGAAAATAGGAATTGCGCGCAGCATCGGCCTGTCGATGCGCGTGCGGTGCGATTCGTAGGGAGAGCGACGATGACGGTCCGAGAGAGCAGCCGGAACCATTTTGTGCGGCAAGAGGAAGCGAGGCAGGATGTGCCGGAATGTCACAACAGGGAGAGAAAGAGATAGAGCGAGAGTGAGAGAAAGCACGGGACCTCGCGCAGCTAAGTATCGAGTGGCCGAAATTTACTTGAATATCTCTCGTGCAAAATTAATCCGATTGATTTCTTCTAGAATAACGAGAGGACTCTGAGCAGTATCAACCACGGGGCAGATCCTGGAGAGAGACGACGGAGGGCCCAGCCTACCGCCTATTCCCCAGGAGGAATGCCAGCTGGACAAAATCGGAGAAAAATCCTCTCGTTCAGCATTTGAAACTTCCGGCGGACAGTTACCCCGGCTAGGGCACAGTATAACCATATCCAGTAGCGACAGTGGGCCATTTAAACGTGTCTCAAATCTGAGTGCGCATGTGCGAACTTAACATATATCCTTAGCAACATGGCTGCCGTCAGCTGCTGTAAGCGGGTTATTATATGTTGTGTAGTGCTAGAAATCGCGTAATAAGATAATTAGCTCGATAAATCTCGCTTGAAATTTAATTGTTTCCTCTTTACTTATTCGTGATGTCATCTGTGAAGAAAGGTGGATACAGTTGCGCTATGAAAAATTGTAAAAATATTTCTAAGCGTAAACCTGGTCTCAGTTTTTTCTTTTTCCCAAAAGATCCAGATAGGTATATAAAACTAATTGTTATTAATAAATTTGTAATTTACAAATATAAATATATATAAATGTTAGTTATGTATCAAATATTTTCTTTCTAATATTTTGTGTATAAAACGTTTTTCAGAGTAAAATTGTGGTTGGAAAAATGTGACCGTGAAATTAACGTGTCACACATATATCGGACATAACTTGATTACGTGCTTCACAGTTTAATATATTTATATTTGTTTATAATATTTTATTTATATATTATATCTTTATATATTATTTTAATATTTTACTGAGAGAGCGTTATCGAATATCTATAGTCATAACACGAATATCGAAATATCGAAGCATGTCGGATTATGCCCAATATGCGTGTAACTTCAAAAAAGCATTCCTATCCCCGTGTGTACATACATTTGAATCGTAGCGTTCGTTACCCTTAGCAATATGGCGGCATACCACGTGACGTTGCCGAGTTGAGACATACTACATCAAAGGTGCCGACGCTCACTGTCGCTTCTGGGTATGGTTATACTGTGGTTAGGGGGAGAGTCAGAGAGACCCTAGAACCCCCGCCATCGACCATATCATCGAAGGAATGCGCGAGAGATCGGCGCGGCGCTCGAGGTACCAAAGCGCGCGAGGCTCGGCTTTTCACTGTTTGGTGAGCCATAATATAGTGAGGGTGCCTCCAGATCTCGACCTGTACGACCAAAGAACGTCGGACTTCACCGCCGAATATTGTAAGCCGCCTCTCGGGTAGCCGTACGTGAGTGTTGGTTGGTGCCGTGAGTGGCGAGAAAGTAGAGTAATTACCGTGAGTACCGTATCATCTCGTTATCGTGTCATTTAGTACTAGAGAGAGCGGTCTCTTTCTCTAAGTATTGTTACCGCGGGGCCAGCCGATTTCGAGTTTTGCGAGCCGAGCCCTCTCCAAAAAGTGCCGCCGACAGTCAATCGTTCCGAGAGCGAGAATCTTCAATTCTTATTCGCCGATATATTCAGAATACCGTTCTATGTCACGGTCGCCGTGCATGAGATATTTGTTACAGATTCGGGCATTAGATTTGCGGAATTTGCGTGCAGCCGTTCTCCGCGAGTGTGTTAATTATTTTAATTTTTGACTCGGCGAGAGAGTCGTGCGAGAGAGTCACGAAATTACCGTTGTCTGATTGTTAACCGTTTTTTTTTTATATCGCACCATGTCTCGAATCATGTTTATGTGACTTCTGTATATACCGCGTACCCGCGATAATAAGTTTAAACAGCCGAACCGTTTACTGAGTTTTTTTGTATATTCTGTTATTATAATGTTGTCGCGAAATTGTAGAAGTTATTAAATATTGTTATAATTGATGAATATTTGATAGATCGATCTTGTTATACCGAAACCTTCGCCTATTTATATATTATATTTATCCGTATCTCTAGCCTAAATGTTAATGTCCGTCATATAATTATATTGTCAATTTATATTTATTACATGTACAATTGTTAGTCCTAAGTGTCTGAAATATATATATGTCTACTCATGTCAACCTGAGTAAGTCTCTCTGTATACCTCTCTCTCAACCATAGAATAAGAATAATATAGATCCGCGACTCACTGCCGAATTTTGAAGAAATACCTTAAGTACCGTTTTTATTGATACCGCGGCGCATGTAATTGCGCTTGGCGCCCAACTTTATCGTGAGTTACCGAAAGTACTTAAATACGAGTAGTTAAACTCGTATATTACCGATTTTTGACGTTAACTATTAAAATATTTAAATTGAACGCTCCCCTGTCCGAACTTGGCGTTTCAGAGCAGGAAAAAACGTTGCAATATATATATATATATATATATATATATATATACAGGGTGTTCGGCAACAGGTGGGCCAAAATGTAAGGAGTGATTCTACATGATAAAATAAGACGAAAATCAAGAATGACAAAATTGCGTCCGAGACTTCGTTCATTAATTATAAATATTTTAAACTTCGCATTAAGAGCGCCTGACTCACGGCAATCTGCCGATATCTGGCGTGCGTAAGGTACATCGGTAGAGTTGCCGTCAAAATACACTGTGACGCATAAATATACAAAAACTTACATCGTAACAGTTGATGTATATTTTGCAATATTTAGCTTGGAACAACATTCCTTTCACAACATACATCGCGATTATCCCGTCCACAAGATTTATCCACAAAAAATTTTACACGAATCATAATAACATTAACAGTATAACTTCTTTTATTCTGTCGTAGACAGACCACAATTCTTCTGTGAAAGTGCTATCTTTCGTTTTGAAAGTCAATCATCATGTTCTGTAATACATTTGATGCAAATTAAATTTTTTGTTATTTTTCCAGTATTTATCCAGTTAACTGCATGAGACATAGTTTTTAAATGTTTCTAAAAGAAAAAATCAAGAGAACTTAAATCTGACCCGCCGCGAAGATAATTTTATCGCCACGAGTTTCTGGCCAAAAATTTATAAAAAAATGTCGCAATGAATTTATTTCTATCAGTGCTCTTTTAAAATATGCTACACAGTATTATTCCTGATTCATTCTATTGCTGCAATTCTATCTTTTATGTCCGAGTCACATTGATTATGTCCACCGGATCTGCTTTTATCATTTTGGTATCCTGCAATCTTTAATGACGCTTTGAGAATATTTATTTTTATCAGGATATGTTTTTTTTTTCATAAATACGTCTATTTTCGGTAGTATTATTTATTTGAACGTATAAAAAATGCATATCTTTAAGTTCATGAAAAATATAACTTTTCAAGATAACGAAGAATGTACGAACAATGCACAAGTCAGTATGAAAATTATTACAGCACACTTTCATAAACTAAAATACTTGCTGTACGCATTGTTCGCAACGACAAAAGAATTGTTATTAAAACAAACGAGAAATACGGCAGTTGACGACGGCGGCGGTAGCCTTTTTTTAGTTTGTAGTCTGTAAAAGTGTGCTATAGTAATTTTTATACTGACTTGTGTTTTTTCAATATTTTAGAAAATGGATTATACTTTACTTGAACTTACAGATATGCATTTTTGTTATGATCAAGCAAATGGTAATGCCACCGAAGCCAAACGTATTTATGAAGAAAAATATCCAGATAGAAATATACCAAATAGGAAAACATTCACAAGGCTTCATCAAAGATTGCGAGATACCGAATGTTAAAAGCTAAATGATCCGGTGGACATCATCATCGTGATGTGGACTTAGAAGAAAGAGTGTTACAGCACATTGAAGAAAATCCTTGCTCAAGTACGAGGAAAATTGCAGCAATAGAAGGAATAAGTAACGCTACTGTATGGCAAATTTTAAAAGAGCAACAACTACATCCATATCACTATCAACGGGTACAAGAATTGGAAGCAGGAGATTTTGAAAGAAGAATTAATTTTTGTACGTGAATCTCGTCTAAAATTACAGAAGATCCAGATTTTACGTCGAAAATATTATTCACCGATGAGGCAAGTTTCAATAGATGCGGCATAATTAATTTTCATAATGATCACGTTTGGGCTGATGAAAATCCACGAGCGCTGAAAGTAATAAATACGCAGCGACAATTTTCTACAAATATTTGGGGAGAAATTCTTGGCGACAAAATTATCGGTACTGTTATTTTGCCTCATCGGTTGACAGGACAAGCATACATGGACTTTTTACAATTTCGGTTGCATGAAATTTTAGAAAATGTATCACTACAAGTGCGCAGAGACATGTGGTTTATGCATGACGGTGCACCACCACATTATTCTGCAAATGTGCGAGAATATTTAAACAATAATTTTAGAAATAAATGGATTGGTCGAGGAGGACCTGTCCCTTGGCCGGCTCGTTCTCCAGATTTGAATCCCCTCGATTTTTTTTGGGGACATTTAAAAACTTTAGTATATTCCACGCCTGTGTTAACACTGGAAGAATTAGAACATAGAATTCAATTTACATCAAATGTAATACAGAACGTGATGGCTGACTTTCAAAGCGTAAGACAAAATTTCCAAAGAAGAATTGAGCTCTGTCTACAATAGAATGGAGGATACTTTGAACATTTGTTATAATGTTAATATAACATGTTATTATGTTTCGTGTAAAATTTTGTATGTTGTAAAAAGACTGTTGTTCCGCGCTAAATATTATACAATGTACATCAACTGTTACGATGTAAGTATCTGTGTACTTATGCGTCACAGTGTATTTTGACGGCGACTCCATCGATGTACCTTTCGCACGCCAGATATCGGCAGATTGCCGTGCGTCAGGCGTCCTTAATGCGAAGTGTAAAATATTTATAATTAATAAACGAAGTCTCGAACGCAATTTTGTCATTCTTGATTTTCGTCTTATTTTATCATGTAGAATCACTCCTTACATTTTGGCCTACCTGTTGCCGAACACCCTGTATATAGGTATATATAACGATAAAATTAATGAAGTCGCCAATGATGAGTAAACCCATATAAATTTATTGAAATTTCGACCTAACTGGCCAGTACAATTTATTAGAAACACTACGTTTTGATCCTTAGGTATGGGTCCTTTTCAAGTGTAACTTTCAAGATTTTGATTCGACAGCAGTAAAATTACTAATGTTGATTATTGATTTCTCAATATTTTTACTAAGGAAAAATCGTCTCCAAATTAGCCAGAGAATACGCTCACGAGAGATTTTTTACGAGTTACCGGACACCCAGTATATATAATATATATACAATATATATATATATATATATATGAACATCACAGACTAATATATATATGTACAGAGACACAGAGTCTTAGACAGAGACACAGAGACGGAGACACAGACGAAAAGACACAGACAGAGACAAAATGACAGTAACAGACAGACACATCCTTCGGGTGCATCACAAACTAATCGCTGTGGTATCTCATTACACTTACAAAATCATACACTTTGCATTTATTCTATACAATGCTTATCTTTCTTGTTTTTAAAATTAAAGTGTATAAAAAGGCTTGCAAGAGCTGTATAAATGTCAATTAAGTTGAAACTGGGCTCACGTCTTTCGGAAGCGACGTTGAACAGAGGGTCCAAGAGACACATGAGTCTTAGACAGAGACACAGAGATGGAGACACAGACGAAAAGACACAGACAGAGACAAAATGACAGAAACAGACAGACAGACATCCCTCAGGGGCATCACAGACTAATCGCTGTGGTATCTCATAACACTTACAAAATCATACACTTTGCATTTATTCTATACAATGCTTATTTTTCTTGTTTTTAAAATTAAAGTGTATAAAAAGGCTTGCAAGAGCTGTATAAATGTCAATTAAGTTGAAACTGGGCTCACGTCTTTCGGAAGCGACGTTGAACAGGGGGTCCAAGAGACACAGAATCTTAGATAGAGACACAGAAACAGAGACACAGACGAAAAGACACAGACAGAGACAAAATGACAGAAACAGACAGATACATCCCTCAGGAGCATCACAGACTAATCGCTGTGGTGTCTCATTACACTTACAAAATCATACACTTTGCATTTATTCTATACAATGCCTATCTTTCTTGCTTTTAAAATTAAACTGTATAAAAAAGCTTGCAAAAGCTGTATATATGTCAATTAAGTTGAAACTGTGCTCACGTCTTTCGGAAGCGACGTTGAACAAGGGGTCCAAGAGACACAGAGTCTTAGACAGAGACACAGAGACGAAGACACAGACGAAAAGACACAGACAGAGACAAAATGACAGAAACAGACAGACACATCCCTCAGGGGCATCACAGACTAATCGCTGTGGTATCTCATAACACTTACAAAATCATACACTTTGCATTTATTCTATACAATGCTTATCTTTCTTGTTTTTAAAATTAAAGTGTATAAAAAGGCTTGCAAGAGCTGTATAAATGTCAATTAAGTTGAAACTGGGCTCACGTCTTTCGGAAGCGACGTTGAACAAGGGGTCCAAGAGACACAGAGTCTTAGACAGAGACACAGAGACGGAGACACAGACGAAAAGACACAGACAGAGACAAAATGACAGAAACAGACAGACACATCCCTCAGGGGCATCACAGACTAATCGCTGTTGTATCTCATTACACTTACAAAATCATACACTTTGCATTTATTCTATACAATGCTTATCTTTCTTGTTTTTAAAATTAAAGTGTATAAAAAGGCTTGCAAGAGCTGTATAAATGTCAATTAAGTTGAAACTGGGCTCACGTCTTTCGGAAGCGACGTTGAACAGGGGTTCCAAGAGACACAGAGTCTTAGACAGAGACACAAAGACGGAGACACAGACGAAAAGACACAGACAGAGACAAAATGACAGAAACAGACAGACACATCCCTCAGGGGCATCACAGACTAATCGCTGTGGTATCTCACTACACTTACAAAATCATACACTTTGCATTTATTCTATACAATGCTTATCTTTCTTGTTTTTAAAATTAAAGTGTATAAAAAGGCTTGCAAGAGCTGTATAAATGTCAATTAAGTTGAAACTGGGCTCACGTTTTTCGGAAGCGACGTTAAACAGGGGGTCCAAGGTTGGAGGAGGAGGAGGAACAGGAGGAAAGGATAAGGTTGGAGGAGTAGGCGGTGCCTGCCAGGAAAAAGGAGGAATGGGAGACAGGGATGAAGAAGGAGGAAGGAAGAGGGGGAGAAGTGGATTAATAAGGAGCGTAGAGGTTTGGGAACGCTCCTATCAGAAAAAAGCGCCAGGACAAAGGAGGAGAAGGAGAAGTGAGGGAAAAGAAGGGAGGCAAGTTTCGGCAAAAAGGAGAAAGAGGAAAATGGAAGAAGAGGAAGGAGAGGAACTGGAAACAAGGAGGAAGAAGACGGAAAAAGGAGGAAGAGGGGAAAGGTGAGGGGACCAAAAAGGGAGCGTAGAGGTTCGGGAACGCTCCTAACAGAAAAAAGCGCCAGGGGAAATGGATTTGAAATTGTAAGGTAGTAGAGGAGGAATGTAAAGGTTTGAGTACGCTCCTTAAAAACGCCTTTAATCCCTAAGGAGGCAAATAAAGAAATGAATGAATTTACTTAGGTATTAATTTATGTATTTATTTATTTACAATTTGTTTTAAGTAATATAATAATATTATAATAAATATCTGTTATAAAAACGCTTTTAACTTAAAAAATATAATCTATTTTTTATAGATCGAATTGTTAAACAAAGTAACAATAATGCTGAAAAACGTACAAAACCAATAATTAAGGAGGATATTCAAAATTGGAATCCAATAACCTCTCAAGAATTTTTATTTAGTATTTTTAGTATTTTTAGTAAGTCTATACATTTTATGTTCTGATATATGTTCTGATTAAAATCTAAGATAAAAATAAAAATTGCTATTACATTATATATATAGTGTCTCATAACAAGTCAATATTCGTAAGTGGATTCTCAGCAAAAAAATGTCGAGATATGAAAATAATATTTCACAAATTTTATTTTTAATTTTTTTAATTTAATTTTTTACTTTTTTAATAATTTTATTTTTTTTATTCTATTTTTTAATTTAATTTTTTTATTATTAAAATTTAGCTGCACTTTTTGTTAGCGTCAATTTATTATTATAGATATGCAAAAGAAAATGTTGACTGCAATGAATACTATGTCAAAGAAGCAAGATATCATAATATCAAAAATTGTTCAGAAAAGAAAGGCATTAAGCATGATGAACGTAACGTCATTGATATTACTGTGATAGAAACAATGTCAAAATATTTCCCTATCGATAATAAAAAGAAAACTTTTACTGCAGTTGAAGAAAAACTGAAGATGGAACGAAAATTTTTTGATAACGTGATAACAAACAGTGTAACTGTAAAAATAAAGTACATACATACATACATATAACGTACATACATGCACACATATACACATATATATATACACATATACATATACATATAAATATACATATACATATACATACAGGGTGATTCAAAATAACCTGATGTCCTTTTAAGGGCAGATTCTTTGGTCTATTTAGAGATGATTTTTCCTCAGCAAAAATGTCGTGAAAGGCTATTATATTTTTGCAATATAAAGGTCATTTCCCAAGGAGAACAGAAGGTCAAAATTATGTCAATTTAACATTATATTGACTAAATATTGACCAAAAAATGACATAAATTTAGTCAATATGACATCAAATTGACATCATTTTGACTTTTCTGTTCTTCTTGGGTTCATACATTGATGGTAATCGTAAAGTCGCAAGCAAATCGATCAATTATTACATTAAAGAATTTTTTTAAATACTTGACTGTAATTGTGCATAAAGCTCCTTATATTTAAAATAATGTATAATTATTTTTAAAAAGTAACTGAAAAGTAACGACTCGTTACTATCCTATCCTATCCTACTATCTCATTATTTAAGATGTATTAATCAACATTGATGTTTAACATCAGGTTACTTTTTATTTATTAACTTTGATAATTTTTTATATTTTTTGACTTTGCTCTCTGTACATCATTTATTAGAGTTCTTTATGTGATTGTATTACCTAATTTGTAATTTTCTTTGTATTGATTAGCCTGAAGAGGACCTAATTCAGGGTCAAAACGTTGCTGCACAAATAAATTAACACCATTAATAATAGCCAGTTGGTCGTTTAAATATTTTTTGTTTAAATATTTTATTGGTTTAGTTCCTCTTACTGGCATTCAACTTTCTTACTTTGGTTAAAAATTAAGTGTTATTATTTCTAAATTATCTAGAATAATGTTTAGATAATTTGAATGAGAGTCATAGCCAGTGTTTGCTGTTATCTAAATAAAATTATATAGATGATCTAGATCAAATTTTGACGTCATTTTATCTTTATTTTACAAGCGGTCCGATTTAACTACGTGTGGCGGACTCGTTAACGTCCTTCGTGACTTTACACGATCGCGCGTCCCGCAGCGGAATTAACGCGCGTCCTCCAAGAGAGCGAGAGATTCGATTCATAGCGGGGAGGCATGTAATACAAAGTCAAAGGAACATAGAGAGCGTGTCCGACTTTGGACACAACCGCGTAATACATTTGTGTCATCGTACATATACACGCACTCACACGCTCGCGTGCACATGCGACGACGGCATAAGCCGAGAGACTCGACTTTAGGATGCCTCCGAGCATGTAAGACGTATATAGGCTACTCATCTTATGCATCTCGCCGCACACACGGGAGCATACATCACTCCGCACGCGTGAACTCCACATGCGTCTCCGCCGCCGAGTTTAGGCGCCTTTCGCACACAACCGCACGACTCTCCTCGTCGCGTGCACGCGCGCCTTGGTAATTATTATTACGAGGGATATAAAAAGAACGAGCCGCACGGCAAGCGGCACGGCAAGAGAGAAACAGCGGGAATCGGTGCGTTGATCTCTTTTCGGTGCCTTTTCCCCTGTAATCAGCCGCGAACTCGGATTCGGACGTAGGACGTGAGATGCAATTCGCGAAGGGAAAGGAAACAAAGAGGCTTGTGCATCTCCCGGAGAAACATTTACCGTTCCAAAATAATTGCGCGAATATGTTTAATTGATTCTGACGGATAATACGCGCCAAGAAAATATAAACTGAAAATGGCGCAAGTCGAGAAAAATTATATTTATCACGATTTAAAAATTGTAGATGTACAAATTAAAAATATTTATCAAATAAGATGATTTTAAGTAATAGTGTAAATTTGTCAAGTTCTTTCAGAGGGATTATTTATTTTTATGAATATGTGTGTAAAGCTGGAATTTCATTTCGTGAAACTCGAAATAGTTCTATATAAGTTCCAAAAAAGTTTTACTTATTCTGGAGTCTACGCGTACAGTTCTGGGCATATACCTACATTGTTTTATCAGAGAGATCTGATTAAAACAATTAAAAAATTTTTAAATAAGAATTTTACTTGAAAAATCCATCTCAATATCTATAGAGATAGGATTCGGTTAGTTTTATTTTAGTTTATTTAATATTATTTTGCTTTTAGAAGATAGAACTCTTTTTAGAACTTCATGTAGAACTGTACCTATAAATTTTTTAAATTCTGATAATTACTTTTTAATAAGGAAAATGTCGTAAGACAGTAAGATGCTGCGTAAAGTTACTTTAATGGCTAGAAATAATTGTTTAAATTATCAAGAACTCCCAAAAATTATTGAAGCTAAAGTCAAACTCTTAATTAGTTATAAATATCCATGAAGTAAGACACCAGTTTGATACACTCTCATTATCGCTAATAAAAATGATATAAAATAAACAATTTCTCACTCACCGACACGTGCAGTAGCGAAGTTGTAGTCTACAGCTCATTGATCTGAAAACAAAATATTCAAATTATGTATTATACACGTGCGTGTGTGTGTGTTAAATAATGCAGTTTAGAAAACATTTTTATTTTGCATACCTCACGGTTGCTCCACTGTCGCCCGATGCCTCTCCGGGCCTCCTCCTCCTCTTTTGATCCTTCGTAGCACTCTCAACACTCGCGAAAACACGAATAATTACGATCGCCCGGCACTTTACACGGCACTCCCGACGCGCGATACTTTACAGGGCACTCCCGACACGACGCGTGATTCACGCGTATTTCGCGTACATTGCTACTGAAAAAAAATACGAAAACTATAATCGCGCGCAGTAACGTCCGTTCGACACTCAAGAATCTCGCAAACTCGTGCGCATCAACAAAGCTATCTGTAACAAAAAAAAATACATATATATTAGAGCAATCTTATTATTTTTTATATCAAAACATACATGATATAAATATGCAAGCTAAAATAAAAAACGGAAATATTCACGAGTCGCAACACATTTGTGCACGTGTTGCGAATTCAATGACTGAAGTGTGTGTGTGAGTGTGTGTGTGGTTGCTGGTCAGCAATGCAATTGGGCCCTGCGCATCAATCATCGATTCGCCCTTTAATTGCTACTGCTCTGTGCGCGGGTCGGCCCGCACCTCAAACACGGCCCTGCACTCGTTTTCGCGCGTTTTTTCGGCGGCGCGCCGCGGCCGCTCAAAACACACACAGGCAACGAGCCCGTGTGCAAACAATAATTGTCAAAACAGACGGCTTTATTTTCCAACTTTCGAGAGGCCCGCTGTTATCACAAGGCAAGGAGATTCAAATAGAAAATTCCAAATCGCCTCCCCGAACCTTCTCGAAGGTCGTGAGAATCGAGTCGCAAAATCCAGCGTCACTTCACTGTCGATCTCTCGAGAAGGCACACGCAGATCGCTATTCTCTCGCGTTAGTCAGACTTCGGGCGCGATTCACTGTAATTGTACCGAACATTCTTTCATCAAATACAGTCCACTGTGATTTAACTTGGTCGCACTATTTCTTTTTTTATTTCTGTTGCTTCCTTCCGGCATTTCACTCTCATAGCTGTCAAGCACAGGGATGCGCTCACGGAATCCGATTCTCTTTCGAACAGCACGCGAAAACAGATCAATGTTAGGTTAAGTTATGTTAATCATATATTGGCACAGATTTTTTGCATCGAATTTTTCGAGAAATATGCGTTTCGAACAATTATTACGACATATGAACGTTTGAATGATGATATGCGATTGATAAATATTACAATACAAAGGTTAGGTTAAAAACAATTATGCTTACTAATGAATCACAACGGGACGCAGCTCAAACTGCTTGGTACTCGCGGTGTTTCGGTTAATGACTTAAGTTATTCGCTATTCCGCAAATATCGGCAACTTCATTCTAATAGCGCGCGCGTACTATGATTATATTAATAACTGATTAAAATTCGAAGAAGATTCATTAGAAAAGATGTAGCTTTAGAATAAGTATAATTCTTGAAAATCAACTGGAATCTCATCTCAATATTTATAGATATATAAATTGCAAATTGCACACATATTTCGAGTAGGTACATTGTGCAATAAAAAATTATAATCGAAAACACAAAGCAACGATTTGTTTGGTATAGATATTATTGCTGATATGCTGCGCGTGAGTTTGACTGTGATAACAAATAAACTCTAAATAGCACATACACACAGAAAGATTTTTCTCTTAGTATTTACCATGAAAATCATAATAATCATGGGACAATATAATATATTGGAAAGATTTTATAAGAGTTTCTTTGATTAATATTTATCACAATAAAAAATATTAATATTCGCAATAAGATATAAAATATGTTCGATTAATTTTATTATGTACGCATATTAATATTTTTTATTATAATAAATATTTATAATCAGAGAAATTCTTATATAAAATTCTTTTCCAATATCATATTGTTTAACGATAACCATGATTTTCAGAGTATATTCTAAAAGAAAATTTTCTCCGTGTACATGTTGATTAATCCTTAATTGTTCTAATGTAATCATTTTATATAATACTTGTGCATGTAAATTATATGCATATGCCCATATGATGTTTATGACGTTCTACTTCACCTTCAGATTGATCTGCGAGATGCTCTGGTAATCCTGCAAAGACGAGTGAGTGTATGTGCCCCTGGTGTCCAGGTGGCACAGGCCGTCGTTTGGCTTGATGATACCACCCAGCTTGCCGTCACCCGCGTAATGGAAACCAGCATCAGTCGAGAACACCAGTAACCGGCGAGCCTTCTCGCGCCAGCCTATCTGATTCCGGCAAACTATTGCTTGCATGATCGCGTCGAAGCCTCCTTCCGGTGCGTCCAGGTTGCTGGATACAGACGCGTTACGCACCAATTCCTGTAAACGAGGATGTCCGTCTAAAAAAAGCTATCGAAGGTTCTACATCAAAGATAATTGAAAGAGTATTCTGGAAGGATACTCCTTCAGTAGAATTAAAATATACATTTTTCTAATGTCAGAAGTTTTAAATGTATATTTATATATTTTTCTGTACCGCAAAATTGCTCGTGTCCATGATTAATTTTTGTAGAACAGGTTTTTACAGAGACGTTACGCGGACTTAGCACCTTTTTTTACCTTTTTTAAAAATTTATCTACTTTTTGACCTATATTTCGAAAATACATCATACTTTCAAAACTTTTATTCCTTTCAGAACTTTTCGGTTGGGTATTCTGTTGAATAACCCTTTAGCGATTGCAATTCTTCGTTCAGATCATCAGGATGAGTTAATGATAGATATGTCTTGCAAGATATCGTTAGATAAACATTCTCGGCATTAATCGAGATGATTTGTAGTTCCTCTACGAATTGTATCCAATATGTTTTGTCTTCACATTCGATACTCCATTTGTTTATCTGAAAAAAAGTCAGTATGTTATTTCGTGGGGGTCGAACTACGTACATGACAATTCATAATTGAGCCTCTCATAATTAATTAATTAAATACGATTTCCGTTAATAGTAGATTGCAATCAGTACAACTTCAAGGATTCTGGCAGAATGGAGTAGACAGTATTATTTCACTTTATACTTGATGCGAAAGTGACAGCGGCACGTTATAGGAACACAGTTTTCTTGTAAATTAGATACTTAATCACATATTTCTGATGATTTAAGGTTTTTCCTAATATTTGGAATCTGATTTTCGTTCCGACGTAATTTTTTGCATGATTTGTATACATTTTAAATGTTCAATAATTTAATTTTTAAAAAACTTTTTCAAAGCACTTGTGCATTGCACATGTGTTTCTTAAATTCTTTGACTACTATAAATAACACGACAACTATAAATAATTATAAACAGCTTTAAAAAATAAATTGTAGAAAATTTTATCGTTAATTAAAACAGCGCACCAAATAAAAGAAATAAAACAACATTGCAGTACATATAATATTCACATCCGATGAGTCCAATGAGTATTGATTATACTCATCGGACTCAATGGAATAGTTTAACTCTTAGCGATAGACTAACACACTGTATATACGCTGCTTAAATACTTTAAAGGACAAACATTAAAATCTGCATTCGTATTTAGACATTCTAATTACCTTTCCCGGCGTTGATAAAAAATTTCGCGTTGTTGTTTCTTCAAATAGTACCATACTGATTGGTAGAAAAGATGCTCGTCCTAACATGTAGAGCATCAAAATGATTATTCCAATAACTGCTCTTATCTAAATCATGTGCGCAGATCATGCAGCGATATTTTGAACATAAATAATTTTTATTTATTACATATACGCACATAAATGATTCTTACTTAGACTGTACACGTACATACATGGGAGTTTTTGTCTATTTCAATTTTCCTAGATTTATTTCGAAAGTTTATTATATTAATTAATTAATCAAAATTCATATATTTTCAATAAAATTAAACTATATACGATTTTTTTACTGCTGAAAGCTGAATTGATTACGATGCACAACTGAGAAACGCATTCGGAGAGAAGATAACACGGTACAAATTAATAAAATGATAAAGTCAATTTGGTTTAGAAAATTAGCTCTAACCATGTAATAAATATGTATAAACATTTCCAAAAATGTTATTTAAACATTGGATTGTTTTTTGTATATTTGTTTTTGATACATATATTTAATAACTATAATTATTATTATATAAAAAGGCCAAATAATCGAGCATTATTAGATGATATAAACTAAGTATTTATTCTATATAAGATAATACAGTACGAACGTTTCGACCGCACGCGGTCTTCTTCAGTGTAGGAATTAAAAGTAATTTAACTCAACACGACATGCACTAATTCGGCGATAAAATTGCAACTTACAATCACTTATGATCATCTACTTTTAATTTCTACACTAAAGTTATTTCGAGATTATTTAATTGTTAGATTAATACTCATTTTATTTGCACTGGATATATTTTTATTATTTTAATGACTAGGTGTAATTATTTGTACATTTTATTTCATTTTTATTTCATATTTATAATTTATTAGTGCGTTGTTATACATTTATTATTGTTAATTTATCCTACATAGATTTGATGTGTCTTAAATTTCAATTTATTTGTAAAAAAATTTTTTGTTTATTGTAGCCTGAAGAGGACCCGATATAGCGGTCGAAACGTTGCTAATACATTAAATGCAACACCTTAACCAGTTGGTCGATTTAATTCTTATCAACCTTGATTTCAAAATTTACTGATGATCAAACTGCTTATCTTGAATTATAATTATTATTTTGTGACAACCAATAATTAAACAATTTAATTATTAATATTATGAATTCAAAAATTAAATTTTACGAGAATAATACTCGCATATAGAAGAAATTTCTAATTTATATTTCAATTTATATTTTAAACTTAAATTTTCTGTGTAAAATTGCCTAAAATGAATGGTTTTTGTAATATACATTATTGTAGGAGTTTAACGAGAAGCGGCCTATATAATAACATAAATATTGTCGCGTGGACGACCCGCGATGGTTTCGGATTTAGGAGCGAGCGTCGCAAAAGGTCGGAGCAAGCGTTACAGGGCAGTCGTTCTTGAGATGTCGTTCACACCGGTCATAATACGAATATGTTATATACTGTTAACCGTTTTCTAAATAAAGTATCTTGGCTTTTACTCCGAGCGTTGCTTCACAATCCTGTCTTCCTGATCCCGCGGAAATAATTAAAGTCTTCGCGTAGCAAAAACACATATTAAAGTAAAATAAGTATGCTGTTACGAAGGACAGAGCAACACAAAGGATGACTCGACGGCATGTTGAGATGATAAGACGAGAACGGTGAAAGATTTGAATTACGGCGATTACGAATACATTGGTGCGACGCGAAGACAACGCGATCGCCATCGAATGTAATACGACGAGAACGAAAGACGATTTTAAGTACATTGGTGCGACGCGAGGACGACGCGATCGCCATCGAGTGTAATAAGACGTATAATACGACGAGCGGTGCAGGAAGTGACGAGCAATGGACAGAGCCGACCTGAAGACGTTCAGTGCAGTTATGCTCAAGGAAGCTCTAAAACGAAAAGGACTAAGCACCGCGGGAACAAAGGCCAAACTTATAAACCGGCTAACGAATGACGATCCGAGTGGCGGATGGATGCAGACGATGAGTGCGAGGGCCGAGGAGACGGTGAACTTTACGAGCAGGAACGACGACGGTGTCCAAGGGAGATCGTCTTACGAAAATGAAGAAATGCAACAATCACGGGAAGAGTTAGACGATCAACGGGAACCGCAGATTAATCGACGAGAAATAGAAATATATTGAAGAGAAAAGGAGCTGGCTGAACGAGAACTTGCATTAGCGCGACGCGAGATCGAGTTGCTGCGCCTGATGCAGAGTGGCGGCGCAACAAACGTGCTTACAGTAGCGTCGAGTGGAAATACGTCCGGTAATAATCAAACGCTTAGAGGAGCGTCGAACACGAATCAACGATTAGCCAACGAAGAAGACGACTTTCTCATAAGGCCAACGAAAGTGAATGTTAATGCCGTGGCAGATCTACTGAGTTGCTTCAATGGTGATACTGAAACCTTCGAGACGTGGGAGAAACAGGTGAAGTTTTTGAGAGCCGCGTACAGACTGAATGATGAACTAACGAAAATTTTAATTGGTATGAGATTAAAGGGACGCGCGTCGGAACTGGTTCCATTCAAAGCCAGAATATATCGAGATGACACCCGATGCGATACTCGACGGATTGCGGGGTATGTTTTACCACCGACCAAACAAAATACTAATGAGGCGACGCTTCGAGGAGCGGAATTGGAAGAAAGGTGAAACGTTCTACGATTATGTGCACGAGAAGACGATAATGGCCAACCGCATTGCCATTCCAGATGACGAGATATTGAGATACATCGTTGACGGTATCCTAGATTCAAATTTACGCGACTTGGCGCGGGTGCAGGGATTTACGACGATGGACAGAATTTTGCAAGCCTTCGAAGAAATATTGTTAAAAGACAGAGTGTATCCGGCGTCGGCGGCGAGCGCGAAGGACGGCGACGGTGGAAAGCGTAAAAACGACAAGGGCAGTAAGAGTGCTGTGTGTGGAAAAGGTGTATCGAGCGACGGGAGAGACCGCGGTATAACGAGACGTTGCTTTAGTTGCGGATCAAAAGATCATGTAAGCTCGATTTGTCCAACGAAAGAAAAAGGTGTCAAGTGTTTCGGGTGCAACGGGTACGAGCATATAGCGTCGAAATGTCCGAATAGAAACGAGACGAAAAATAGCTGCGCGATCACTATATCACCATAATGCGCGAAGATGAATATGTCAAATTAGGATCTCCGCAATTTGAGCTAGAGGCGATGCCATTCCGGGGAATAGGCACGGAAGAAAATGTTGCGAACGGGGATTTTACGCGAAACTAACGGTCGACGGGAATTGCTACGAAATTCCGATCTATGTTGTTGCTGATAATTTGACGAGGTATAAATTATTGATCGGTAACGATTTTCTCGACACCGTTAATGTAAATTTAGAGCGCGGAAACCCTACTATTGTGAAACCGGCAGACTATGCTAACGACGAGCGTGAGTTCGCAGAAATTTGTCAAATAAACCTAATTTCTGACCGAGAGTCACATGTTGCGGACGTGTCACATGTACGTAGCGCCGAACACAGACGAATTGTATAGTCACTAATAAGCGATTATAAGCCGAATCAGACTCGCGAGATAGCTATCAAAATGAAACTCGTGTTGAAAGATGACGAACCGGTCTATCTTAGGCCAAGAAGATTAGGAATGGCCGAGCGGGCTGAGGTAAGCACTCAGATAGACGAGTGGTTAGTCAGAATACAACAGATGGTACAAGCAGGTTAAAGGGGAGGGGATACCGGGCTATCTGAAGAAAGGGTGGACGGAAGATAGATGGAGGAGGATAGCAAGATATAGATTGGGGAGTGGGATGAAGGGAAATAGATATTGGGAAAAGGAGGAGGATAGGAAGTGCAGGATGTGTGGGGAAGGGATGGAGACGTGGGAGCATGTGTGGGAGGAATGCATGGAATGGGGAAGGGAAGAGAGCTGGCAGGAAATGGTGAAGGAGGTGTTAGAAGAGGAGAGAGAAGGGGAAATGTGGCTAAAAAGGTTAGAGGAAGCAAGAGAGGAAGGGGAAGGGGAGGATGGGAAGGATAGAAAAAGATGACAGGGGGAAGAGGGAGGGCGAGAGTTGAGGGAAGAGAGAGAGGGGGAGAGAGGGGAGAGAGAGAGAGAGAGAGAGAGAGAGAGGGAATGAGTGAAAGAAGTGAGAAAGGGTAGCAGTAACCGAAAGCGGAGGTCCCACATAGGTTAAGTAGTACGTAAGAATGCGTAAGAAAGCGTTAGATAAGAAAGGTTAGGGTAAAGAGGTCGTGTGTGTGGAAGAATTGGTAGGAAATAGGTAGAGTAGAAATGCGAGAGAAGGCGTAGTAGGTAGCGAAGCGGAGCGGCGTGGCGTTTCATGTATATAATTGTATTAATTAGGTTTAAGTTATAGGTTAAGGATTGAATGTAAATGGAAGCATAAAGGTTTGGGATCGCTCCTTTAAACAAGAAAAAAAGCGCCTTGTAATCTCCAATTGGGGCAACAATAAACGTATCTAATCTAATCTAATCTAGACGAATGGTTAAAAAACGGTATTGTACGGCCGTCCGTATCCGATTATGCAAGTCCGGTAGTATTGGCGAAGAAGAGAGATGGCACAAATAGACTTTGCGTTAATTATCGATTACTTAATAAAAAGATCATTAAAGACCGGTATCCCTTGCCGTTGATCGAGGATCAACTTGATGCATTGCAAGGTGCAAGGATATTTAGTACGCTTGACTTAAAAAACGGTTTCTTTCACGTAAAAATAGATAAATCCAGCATGAAGTACACCGCGTTTATAGTTCCAGACGGGCATTATGAATTCCTCAGAGTACCATTCGGGCTCTGTAATTCTCCCGCTGTTTTTCAGAAATTTGTAAATGCCGTGTTCAGGGATCTTATTCGCGACAAGGACGTATGAGCTTACATGGACGACTTGATAATACCTTCGATCGACTCCGAGTCAGCGTTAAGGAAATTAAAGCGCGTGTTAGATGTGGCCGGTCAGCACGGTTTGACAATCAACTGGAAAAAGTGCAATTTCTTGCGTACGAGTGTCGAATATTTGGGGCACATTGTTGAGGGCGGTAGGATTCGTCCGTCAGAGCATAAAACCGAAGCTGTAAAGAAGTTCCCGATGCCTACGAGCGTACGGCAGGTTCCATCATTTCTGGGTCTGACAAGATATTTCCGGAAATTTGTACCGGGTTATTCTATAATTGCGCGACCGTTGACAAATTTACTGAGAGCCGCGACGACATTTAGATTCGAGAAAAAAGAAAAAGACGCGTTCGAACCGCTAATGTTCGAAATGTTCGAAAATCGAACGTCTAAAGAAAACTGAAAAGAAAAATATTAAAACATTGCATGCAAATTCATGCAGTTTTCTCATTCAACATGCAGCATGCGCATAATTATATCATAATATAATTGACAACTTATATTGTAACATGCAGACGTTTTCATATTATAAATAGCGCTCGGCCGCAAAGGTATAAGTATACCCCGCGCCTGCGAAAAAATAAGCGCTTACATTAAAACA
Source organism: Nylanderia fulva (assembly GCF_048542155.1). NCBI lineage: Eukaryota > Metazoa > Arthropoda > Insecta > Hymenoptera > Formicidae > Nylanderia > Nylanderia fulva. The sequence continues at coordinate 27,619 of NW_028190654.1, read as the reverse complement.
CATTTAAGTGTAAACACCGCGGTCGCGCGAGAGGAGATACAATTTAGTTCCCAATAATAACCAAACTACGATTTGCTGGAAAGTAAATAATTACAGAAAACGTTCTTTCGCCCTCAACCGAACGATAGAATAAGAAAATTGTTCTCGAATATTCTAGAAATACGGGCCTATATAAACCTCCTCTCTCGTGCCCTCGGGACTCTTTCCGATAGCTTGTCGTCGCGAACAGAGTGCGTTTCTACTTTGCAAAAAAGATCGCTTGTCTTTCTTGCTCTTTCACTACCGTTGCTTGCGGACATATCTTTACTTTATTTTCGACACGGCTTTTCTATCGGTTAATGTACTTGCGGATAATCTCGACTCGGCGATCTATTGGTAAATTCTGTGCGGTCTAAATAATTGTAATTTTTGTCTGAGTATTGCCAATATATTTTTTGTTAACGTTACGCGTGTGTCGAGTGCAGTTCTCTGTTTTTCTCGCTTCCGACCTTCCTATCCTGCTTTCCGTCGCGCACAGAACAGTTGAAACTAATATTAATAAATAAGCCTGTATTAAGTTTATATAAAGTAGATGCGGAAACCGAGCTGCATACCGATGCTTCGATGCACGGGTACGGTGCGATTTTGTTGCAGCGCGATAGTGAAGATCATGCGATGCATCCGATATACTACGCAAGCGGGAAAACTACCCCGGCAGAAGAGAAGTATCCGAGTTATGAGCTGGAGGTTCTTGCGATAATTAAGGCGCTGAAAAAATTTAGAGTGTATCTACTCGGCATAAATTTTAAGATCGTCACCGATTGCCGCGCGTTCACTCAGACAATGTCGAAAAAAGATTTATGTATACGCGTTGCCAGATGGGCACTTTTGTTAGAATTTCATTATGAAATTGAATATTGTCCAGGCAGGAATATGTTTCACGTAGATGCGTTAAGTAGGAACCCGCTGCCTGTTTGTCTACTTCTAGAAAAAAGTGATGGTGGACTTACGGCGAGATTAAAAAAGGCGCAGCACGACGGCGTCGATACAAAGAAGATCATACAGCTAACGAACGAGGGACAAACACACGGATACGTTATTCGCGGAGGATTATTGTTTAAAGAGGTAAACAATGATATTCTGCTTGTTGTTCCAAAGATAAAGTGCTCGCAGATAATCAGAAGAGCTCACGAAAAAGGGCATTTTTCTATCGCAAAAACGGAAGCAATTGTCAAGAGGGATTACTATATTCAGAATCTAAGGCCGAAGGTCGAGAAGATCGTACACAATTGCATCAACTGTATATTAGCCGAGAAGAAACAAGGAAAACAAGAGAGTTTTCTTTTTCCGATTAACAAAGGTGAGATCCCGCTCGACACTTTTCATGTCGATTATTTAGGACCGCTAGCGACGACGAGGAAGAGTTACAAATACATATTCGTGGTGACGGACAGTTTTTGTAAATTTACGTGGCTTTACGCGACGAAGTCCACAGCCACAGCAGAGGTACTTAACTTCTTTAAAAAACAAGCGACGATATTCGGAAATCCAAGGCGGGTCATTTCGGATCGAGGCACGGTCTTTACGTCGGGAGCGTTTGAGGAGTACTGTAAGAGCGAGGGCATTCAGCACGTTTTAACGACAACGGGAGTCCCGAGAGCAAACGGACAAATGGAGCGTATAAATCGAACGCTTATACCGCTGCTGACAAAACTAGCGGCACCGAGGCCAGAAGAATGGCATAAGTATTTGAGAAGTGCACAACAGTATTTGAATGCTATAGTACATCAAAGGATAGCCACGACACCGTTCCATCTGTTGTTTGGAACACACGCACGATTGCGCGAGGACGATAACGTACGAGAATTGCTCGAAAAAGAGTGGACAGCCTCATTTCAGGAAAGTCGCGATGAACTACGCGTGCAGGCAGCACAGAATATCGCAAAAGTCCAAGAAGAGAATAAACGAGGATTTGATAAAAAACGAAAGGAGGCCCACTTTTATCGCGAGGGTGATTTGGTAGCCGTAAGGCGCACACAACAGGCTCCTGGATCTAAATTTGCCTCAAGTACTTTGAACCTTACGAGATAACGAGAGTCTTACGTAACAATCGCTATCTTGTGCGTAGAGTTGGAGAACAGAAAGGACCTCGACAGACGTCTACGACGGCAGACTTCATGAAACCGTGGATAACCAAGGAAAGCGATTTCGAAACCGAAAAACAGGATGACGTGCTGGGAAGTGAAGATGACGAAGACATTCAAGGGCGAATGTCAATGTAGAATGGCCAAATGTAGGAGTTTAACGAGAAGCGGCCTATATAATAACATAAATATTGTCGGATAGGCGAACACGTGGACGACCCATGATGGTTTCAGATTTCGGAGCGACATAAATATTATCGGATAGACGAACACGTGGACGACCCGCGATGGTTTCGGATTTAGGAGCGAGTGTCGCAAAAAATCGGAGCAAGCGTTACAGAGCAGTCGTTTTCGAGATGTCGTTCACACCGGTCATAATACGAATATGTTATATACTGTTAACCATTTCCTAAATAAAGTATCTTGGCTTTTACTCCGAGCGTTGCTTCACAATCCGGTCTTTCTGATCCCGCGGAAATAATTAGTCTTCCGCGTAGCAAAAACACATATTAAAATAAAATAAGTAGAGGCGATAAAAAGGCTCTACATTATTATATATTCTTGTTTTAATAATATGCAAATGACGGAAGATTTAATTACAACGACAATTCTTTAAATAACTGAACAGCGCAGGGATTATAGGAAGAGAACATGATTTTATTATAAAACATGAAACCGCTAGACGTGTACTAGCATGGTAGAAAATTGACATTTTAGGTAATACTAAAAATATGTATTCATTCTTTTATATTAACGCTAAGTTTCTTTTTACTTTTATTTGTGTGTAATTCTTTTGTATTATAAAACTTCCCAAGAAGAACAGAAAAGTTAAAATTTATTCTTAGTTGTTTATACACACGCCGGCGAATAGGCGTCACTTAGATTATATACAAGCAGAGAAAGGTATAGAGTCGAAGAATTTGAATAGCTCAGTTAAAAGAGCAGTCGCCCGACTGCTGTAATTTAATCAACCAACTCTGGCTATTTAATAATCTTTATTTAATATTCACGACGTTTCGGCCATGGGTTTCGGTCCTTATCAAGTGCTACAAATTATAATAATGACAATTATTAGAAAATTAAAAAATTAATTAAAAAGTAACTGAGTAACAATAAATATTTCCACACATTAATATGTATCCTACCTAAAACACAACTTTCTATATAGAAACTTAATTTTTGATCTTAAAATGTGACATGATATAATGTGAAACAATTAACTATATTATTGTGTTGGTTTCAAGCTCTTTATATACGCATTACTTCGATCAAACTAAACGACCTTTATTAGTTTATCGTAAACAATATTTAGATTATCCGTGTCTTTTTGTAAATTGATTGTGTTGTCAAATTTTTTGATAAAAAACATCTCCGCGATTTCTCTTTTTCGTACATATTTCTCATGATGTAAAATTTCAGGAGCGGACCAATCAAAATCATGACCATTATCGAATTTATGATTACTAATGACTGAATAATTACTATTGTGTACCTTAATGTTATTAAAATGTTCTTTTATGCGTGTGCCTAATTGTCGTTTAGTCTGACCGACGTATGATGAGGAACAATTGCGCAGTTAATTTTGTATACAACTCCTGTTTTTTCTTTTAAAGGCAAAGGATCTTTGACACGTTTGATTAGTGTATTCAATTTTTTCGGTATACAATAAACGCATTGCATGCCCGTAGATTGCAATAATCTCGAAACGTCTTCACTTAGTTCTTTGACGTACGGTAATTTTATGATGTTCACTTGAAATATTTACATAAAAGAATAGCATATATCGAGCGTAGACTTTTTGACTCTTTATCTCGACAGTTACTCACAAATTTTACTGAACTTAATAGGGAGAGAATTTTGGTTTTTAAAAATATGACAAAAAACAAATTAATTAATAAATTCAATGCATTGCTACGTAAGAATAATGTAGTCGTGAATCCTTTTATTAATATGGACAAATCCAAATGGATTAGTAATCTCAGTAATAAAGTGATACCGGATAAAGTACTTGATTTGTTAAGCCTTGGTGATAATTTCGGTTTACCAATACAACAAGGTGTTAGGTGGGATCGTGTTAGTACCGTACTTGAGATAGTTAAAAGGCTAGAGGTGAGTATTGACAGGATTCCTTCTAACTTACGTGAAACAACTAGGATTTCGGTAGCTAATTCTATCAGGAATTTTTTAACCACACAAAGGCATACTAATTTTATAGACAAGTATATTCTCAGATGTTTTTTTGAGTCAAAAAAGTTTCTAAAGGATAACGATGATATTATTGTTACTAAGGCTGACAAGGGACAAACGACGGTGATCCTTAATAAAATTGACTATATGGAAAAAATGGAAGTTTTATTAAATGACAAATCGACTTACAGAAAAATCCTGTTAAAAAATTAACTAATAAAATGCATTCTCTCATCAAGTCTTGGCTCGATAATGAATTGATAGACATGACCACTTATAATTATTTAAACGTAACCAACGGGAACTTACCACGATGTTACGGGTTACCGAAAATCCACAAAATCGATTGTCCATTGCGAATTATAGTGTCTTCATTATGTAGTCCGTTGTATAATCTTTCTAACTACATCCATAATATACTTGTTAATTCGATTAAGAAACTGGGATCTTTTGTTAAGGATGGTTGGTCCTTCGTCGACAGTATTAGGAATAAGGTGATTACTGATGACGATTTACTAGTGTCATTAGACGTTACCTCCCTGTTTACGAATATTCCGAAAGAGTTAGTAATCAGCGGCGTAAAAAAGCGTTGGATGGACATTTCAACCAACACGAAATTCAATCTTTCCCAATTTTTATATGTGATTGAGTTCATATTAGACTCTACTAGTTTTGTTTTTAATGGACAGTATTATGAACAGATTTTTGGCAGTCCTATGGGGTCTCCGCTCTCACCCATATTAGCGGATATCGTAATGGATGATTTAGAGACTAACTGCCTAGAAAGATTGAGTTTCAAAACTTCGTGGTTCTGCAGATATGTGGATGATATTTTCGCAATTATCCCATGCGAGGGTGTTGATGAAATTTTGTCGGTTTTTAATGATTATCATCCTAGATTAAAATTTACTCATGAAATTGAATAACGACTCGATTAATTTTTTGAACACTACTGTGATGAGAAAGAATGGTATTCTATTAACTAATTGGTTTATGAAACCCACTTGTTCGGGTAGATATATCAATTATTATTCAAACCATCCCTTTAAATACAAAAAGAATACCATTTTTAGTCTGGTCGATCATGCGATTTTACTATCGGACGACAGTTTTCATCCAGCAAACATTGCTAAGGTTAAATCGATACTGATAAACAATGGTTTTCCGTCGAATGTGGTTAATAAGTTTGTAAAAAATAGGCTAAAACTACTTGAGACACGAAAAAAACGACGATCGCAATGTTGACAATGATAATTTAGTCAGTGAAAAATTTGACCGCATCATAAAATTACCGTACGTCAAAGAACTAAGTGAAGACGTTTCGAGATTATTGCAATCTACGGGCATGCAATGCGTTTATTGTATACCGAAAAAATTGAATACACTAATCAAACGTGTCAAAGATCCTTTGCCTTTAAAAGAAAAAACAGGAGTTGTATACAAAATTAACTGCGCAAATTGTTCCTCATCATACGTCGGTCAGACTAAACGACAATTAGGCACACGCGTAAAAGAACATTTTAATAACATTAAGGTACACAATAGTAATTATTCAGTCATTAGTAATCATAAATTCGATAATGGTCATGATTTTGATTGGTCCGCTCCTGAAATTTTACATCATGAGAAATATGTACGAAAAAGAGAAATCGCGGAGATGTTTTTTATCAAAAAATTTGACAACACAATCAATTTACAAAAAGACACGGATAATCTAAATATTGTTTACGATAAACTAATAAAGGTCGTTTAGTTTGATCGAAGTAATGCGTATATAAAGAGCTTGAAACCAACACAATAATCAGTGTTGTAACATACCTAGGTATAAGTACCTAGGTACAGTATCTAGGTACTCTAACAGTACCTAAGTACTAGGTTCTTACAGGAGAAGATACCTTTATTTGTATCTGGGTACTTTTTTGTAAGGTACCTTTTAAATTTAGATACGTAGGTACAAGGTATTTATCTATAGATTGTCATTAGACGCATTCAGCAGATAAAGCAGCTTAGTGAGCGCTTAGTGATTCTTTAATATGATTCGTTCTTTAATATGATTGGCGGACACTGATCTGTTAGAGAGAGAGAGAGAGAGAGAGAGAGGGAGAGAGAGAGAGAGAGAATAAGTCCGTATCCGTTCCCGTTTTGTGTAGTGATTGGTCCCGCCATTTTGAGGGGTCTGATTCTGATCCAATAAAAAGAGGTCTACAAGTTGGCCAAGCTGGGACACTACTCACTTCTACTTATACTCTGTGGTGTGATTGAGGCAGTTCAGTTTTCTTTGCGTTACATTTTTAATTCCAATCTAATTAGTTATTACATAGATATATACTCAAAATGTCCTTAAATTGTAGCGATCTCCCATTAATTTTAAGTGGACAGTTTTTTAAAATTGTACAGAACGAGGGAGATCCGGAAGGTACTCATATGAAAACGACCGTTGCAAAATGCATGTTATGTCCCAAACAATCCCTCATAAGTAGCTCTAAAACATCAACTGGCAATTTTCATAAGCATTTGCAGGTAAGTAGTGAAGTATTTAATTATATAACTATATAACTAAAAAATAGGTAACTTAACCTTAATTTGTTACTTGCCTAATGTACTAATAATAAACTACAGGGATAACCAGAAATACCTGATATTAATTGTATTTAAAAATAGCGATATAAAGTATTGTATAAAGACTAGAGTATTTTGTTCATTTGTGTTAAATAGACAAAAGTCGAGTTTTTCTTGTATCTGTCAAAAGTTCAAAATAGATCCTTAATAATACGATTAATACGATTTTTTATTTAGAGGAAACATCCTGAGGCAGCTAAGCAGTATGAAAACTTAAAATCCCAAAAAATACCTTTGAAACGCAACTCAGTTGATGAATGTACTGATCCTAGCAAAGTATTTGTGACGCCGTTTCAAAGATGTAGAAATTATGACAAACCTTCAGTTAGTGCTAGTGTGGTATGTGATTTTTATTTGTACTTAAATACTTTATCGTACTAATAAATCATCATATTGAAATATAGAATATTAACATGTCATGTCTGAATGAAGAGTTATTTTTTATTCATTTTTTCTGAGACTATGGTGCAAAACCTGCCATTGACAATCCTAATAAATAATATTAATTTTATTATTAATACAGAAAAATAAAATAGACAATTATCTATATAAAGTATTATTTATTGTAGATCAACGGACTAATCTGCAACTACATAATCGAAGAAATGCTTCCAGTTTTTACGGTGGAAAAGCAATCATTCAAAAATCTTATTTCTGGTTTGTCTAGAGGTGCAAATCCACCGTGTCGTAAAACACTTAAAGATTTAATTTACAAGCAAAAAGAGGAGTATGTAGAATTTTTGAAAAATAAACTTCTAACAACTCGTTATGTGTGCACTACGGCTGACATTTGGAGCACTAATAATAAAAGTTACATGGGAGTAACTTGCCATTATTTGGATGAACAATTGAAAAGACATTCAATAGTCCTAGCATGTAAACGAATGAAATATTCTCACACACATTTGCAAATTGCTAAAACTCTGTCAAATGTTCATGCTGATTACAACATTAAAAAAGAACAAATTGTAGGAACCGTAACCGACAATGCTGCAAATTTTGGAAAATCTTTCCGAGTATATTCTGTACCTGAAATCAATGATCCTGACGAATTAGATTTTTTATCTGATGAAAATATTTTGCTCGACGTACATGATATTCCCAACTTTTCAGAAATTATGGAAGATTTCCATATTCAATCTGAAGATGATGATATAACACTTCCATATCATTATCGATGTGCATCACACACTTTGAGTCTAATCGCAACTAAAGACTCGGAAAAAGCATTGCAAGATATTTCTTATAAAAAAAATGTATCGTACAACATTTGGCAAACTTACTGCTTTGTGGAATCTTACTCATCGTTCTACTTCAGCTTCTGATGAAATAGAAACTATTTGCAATATGAAATTAACAGTGCCTTGTCCCACAAGGTGGAATTCTCTCTATGATAGTATTAACAGAGTGCTATTATTAAAGGATCACCTAGCAGCAATTTGCGAGAAACTCCAGAAACCCAAATTAAAAAACGCTGAAATGGATTTTCTATCTGAATATGTTACCGTGATGAAACCGATCGCAAAATCTCTAGATCTCTTGCAGGGTGAAGACAATTGCTATTTAGGCTACGTGCTTCCTACATTATTTCAAATTGAATATGCTTTGAATTCGCTAACCCATCTAATTTATTGTGCTCCGCTCAAAAGTGCCATTCTTGATAGTATACGTACAAGATATAAGGACATTATGGACCTGAGCAGCAGCAAATCCAAGCCCTACATTTTGGCAACGGTTTCACATCCAAAATTCAAATTAAGATGGCTAACTAACAAAAATAACAATGATGAATACAAGATGGTACAAAATTTATTTTTTTCCGAATGTGAAAAGTTGTACCGACAGGAGTTAGGCACAAATGAGGATAAGAGCTCTTCAACAAGTAGTGATGAAGATTTCTTCAGTAGTATCCTCAAGAGTTCCAGTCAAAATAATGTGATAGAAAACAACAGCAATGCACAAAGACAAAATATTGTGCAAATGGAATGCTTACGCTATTTGGAAGATAAATGCAAAACTGTCGAATCCCTATTGAATTATAATCTAATTCAAAAAATGTTTAGACAGTATAATACTATTCTTCCGTCCTCGGCACCCGTTGAAAGACTCTTCAGTACAGGTGGTCAAATTTTAACCCCCAGAAGAAATCGGCTTTCGGATATAATGTTTGAAACATTATTAATTTTAAAAAAACGTGATAAACCATAATTTCAAGCATTTTTATATATACTTTTATATATACTTATATATATGTATATTATATCAATTTAATACAAAATAAAATTCGTTTTAATTTTTCAAATTTTCGCGTTTTGTTTTTTTATAAAAAGTACCTAAAATATACCTAAATTTTTCAGGTACTTTTATACTGTACCTGTACCTACACCTAGGTTATTTTTTAAAAATGTATCTATACCTGTAACTAGGTGTTTTTTCCACACAGTATCTATATCTATACCTAGGTTCCTTTCAAATAGTACCTGTTACAACACTGACAATAATATAGTTAATTGTTTCACATTATATCATGTCACATTTTAAGATCAGAAATTAAGTTTCTATATAGAAAGTTGTGTTTTAGGTAGGATACATATTAATGTGTGGAAATATTTATTGTTACTCAGTTACTTTTTAATTAATTTTTTAATTTTCTAATAATTGTCATTATTCTAATTTGTAGCACTTGATAAGGGCCGAAACCCATGGCCGAAACGTCGTGAATATTAAATAAAGATTATTAAATAGCCAGAGTTGGTTGATTAAATTACTACCATTTTTAATTATCATCTGGTGACTTCAGAGATTTTTACATCCTAAATAATAATATCCCACCCCATGTATGGCAAGAAATTTATAACTACCACAGCAAATTGTTTAAAAAACAAATTCACAGCTTACATTACACACACAAGAAAAAATTCTGCTGGTTATTACATTTAAAAGAATCCGAATATTATAAAAATATCAAACCCATTGATTTCTCTTGCTCTCTGAATAATATGGTAAACCCGCAAAGCAATAAATATATTAATAACCACATTAGCGCAACGAAATTTACCAATAAAACTATCAATCCACTAGAACAAACTAATGATAAATGGTTCATTAACTTGACAGATTTAGACATTCCAACTGACGTCACAAATTTATTACAATTAGGCAGTGATTTTAGTCTTCCAATTAACACGGATAAAAAATAGCTGTCCATGAATTTATTAAGGACATAGAAAGTAATTCAAATAACATAATTAATCTCACGAAAATAAGGAATATTGCCATTTTACAGTTTTCTGTTTTTTATAATAATAATACCAAGACAAACTGATACATGACAAACTTACTTTTATGTATAAAAAAAAACTATAAAATTCTGTCAACAAAATCCTAATATTATTTTCACAAGAGCAGACAAGGGAAACACGACCGTAGCGATGATCAAGGAATTTTATGTATGTAAAGTTGAGGAATTATTAAAGGACAAATGGTTAAAAAATGATTGGATCACTAAAAAAGAATATTATTTTTTAAGTTCTAGTGATTCACTGCTTCCCAAAGCATACGGCTTGCCTAAAATTCATAAAGAAAATGTTTCATTCAGATTAATAGTTTCATCAGTTAATACAGCATTACACCATTTAGCTACACATTTACACAACATTTTAGTGACAAGTTTATCTAAAGCGAATAATAGTCAAGTGAATAATAGTTTTGAATTATATAACACACTGTCTGATCTTAAATTAAACAACAATGAAATAATTGTATCATTGGATGTAATATCGTTGTTCACGAATGTACCTCTAAACCTTGCAATAAACAGCATAAAGAACAGGTGGCATTATATTGAAAACCACACATTAATTGGCAAAAATGAATTTATTAATGCTATTAAGTTCATTTTAACTTCAACTTTCTTTACATTTATTAATACTATTTATAAACAAATTCATGGAACCTCTATGGGATCGCCTCTATCTCTAATCATAGCAAATATTGTCATGCAAGATTTAGAAACTACGATACTTGATACAATTAATGCAAATGTAAGATTTTACTATCGCTATGTGGATGACATTTTAGTTTGCATGCCGGAGGATCAGGTCTCATATTTAGTTGAAAAATTTAATGATTATCACGATAGACTAAAATTTACAATAGAACGAAAGGACAACCGTTGCATAAGTTTTTTGGACATTTCACTCAAAATTATAAATAACATAATTCACATTGATTGGTTTCAGAAAAAAACATTTTCGGGTAGAACATTTTCATATTATTCAAATCATCCTAAGTGTCATAAAAAAGTGTCATATATAATCTAGTAGACCGATCAATACTATTATCACATCCTATTTTTCACAGTAAAAATTTAACATTAATTATAGAGATTTTATTAAGTAATGGTTATCCTCTTGATCTCATTTATTCAGAAATTAATAGAAGACTGAAGTTCCTCATAGTTAATAGATTAAACACCGAAATGACTCATAATACGAATAACAATGACATAAATAATGACAACAATAAAAAATTTATAGCGATACCATACATTGAAAGAATCTCGGAATTAGTAGCATCAGAGTTAAAAAAATCTAATATAACAGTAGGATACAGAAGTTCGAAAAAATTAAATAGAGTCATAAAAACACAAAAAGACAGAGATAATCGTCAGAATAATTCGGGTGTCATATATAAAATATCGTGCAATAATTGTGATGCTACATATGTAGGGCAAACTAAAAGACAATTAGGCACAAGAGTAAATGAACATAAAAATAATATCAGATTGGATTCTTCAAAACACTCGGTGGTTTCTGATCATATTGTAAAGTTTACACATACTTTTAATTGGAACAACACAAAAATCTTGGATCACAAATAGAATTATAAAAGGTTGACATCGGAAATGATATACATTAAAGAGAAAAAAAACAGTATCAACTTAAAAAAGGACACCGAGCGACTTGACGATTCTTATTTTGATGTTTTAGAAAAATTGTCTATGTCATCTTAGCATGGCGGTATATATACAGCTTTCTGACATTGTAATTTACAGATATTGAGTTTGCTTCTTATAAAGTACACATTGTTTATAATGTTTTTCAACAAGAAATATTTTAAAGAATTTTTATCGTCTCGACATAGATGTAAGTGATCACTATTTATTTAAAAATCAAATATTCAATATTCAGGCTAACACATTAATTATTTCACAGCTTATTACGTAACATTACTACATCATGGATTACAAAATTAGACGTTTATTTAAAAAGAACTACAGAAATCTAATGTTCGGGATTAGGCTCTTTAACGACTAATTCGAACGATCAGCCGTAATTCAAGCCAACAATTATAATGTGTTATACTGCGTTTTTTCATATTATAAGTCTATATATTTTACATGTATAATAAGTTTTGTCTTTCCAAATTATTTAATTTATGGATATGTTAGCAAAACGATATTTGTATTGATAAAGACTGTCGTACAGTTGAAACGTTTACTAATTATCATTTGTATTATTTTCATGACGTAGAATAAATTGTTAACATCTAATTAATTAGCGCGTTAAGTTGGCCTTTTAATTTATAAGTTATTATAAAAGCAACTATATTGTAAAAATATATTTCTCATTTATTAGGAAAAAAGGTCTGTTGATGAAATAAATATAAAATTTGCTGGTAGGTAAACTATTAAAAACGGCAATTTGCACCTCCTTTCTCATTTTTTTATAATAAGAAGACTATTAGAATGCCAAAATAATTAATAATATTAAATAACTGTAATCGAGAAAAAGGAAATTAATGCCAAAATGATATAAATATAAAAGTAATCTTTTTGATTCTATGTTTTAGTTTCTGAGTTAAGAATTATGATTCATTCTCGTATATTAGTAGAAAAAAGAAAGAAATAAAAATAGTTGTACAAGATTCATCTGTTATCAGAACAGACACAGATGAATGTTAAAATTAGTTAAATTAATAAAAGACCATTTTACAAAATAATCTTTATCACGTAGAAATTAGTGGCAAATCAATATAGAATTACATTTGAACGTTAGCTTAGTAATGGCCTGTTAACGTATAAAAAATACAAAATAGTTCATCATTAATTTAGAGATACGCATACATATATGTATAGTATTGCATTTTATATGTATGTAGTATAGTATTTTAATTAAAAAATTTTTTTTTAAATCTAAATTTTGCAATACTAAAAAATTAAAATTACGAGTAATTTATGAGTCGCCAGTGAAATAAAAATATAAAATGTGTTAATAAACCGACCACAACTGGCAATGTTATTCTTTAGTTTTTTATTCAAAATTTAGACAACGTTTCGACCTTAGTTCAGGTCCTTATCAAGTCTGCTAAGAAATAAATTGACAAACTTCTACATAATAAAATTCATACTGAAATTCGTCCTACGTTTGTTGAACATTAACGTTGTGATATTAGAAAACAAAGAGAGTTCGTTTTCTAATATCACGACGTTAATGTCCAACAAACATAGGAGGAATTTTAGTATGAATTTTATTACGTAGAAGTTTGTCCATTTATTTCTTAGCAGACTTGATAAGGACCTGAAGTAAGATCGAAACGTTGTCTGAAAAAATAAAGTTAATAAAAAAAATAATAATTAAATTAATTAATATAATTAATAATAATATAATATAATATATTATTTAATTAATATAATATAATATAATATATTATATAATTAATATAATATAATATATTATTAATAGCAGGTATCTTGTATCGCCAGTGATGAATAAAATTAAAAATAACTATGAGACGACCCAACTGGCTTAAATTGATTCTTATTATTATTAGTTTGATGTCATATACAAGAAAAGACAACGTTTCGACCTTAGGTTTAGGTCCTTATCAAGTCTAAAATTAAAATTAAAAAATACAATAGATGTACATACAAGAATTTCGATTTTTAAGAAAGCAAAGCGCAAACCAAGATTGTAATAACAAATTAAGACGTAACTTACAAAATCTTTAGTACAATATAAAATTAAGTTTTATCATTTTACATATTTCAATATAAATACTGTGTCACGTAAAACGTTCGGTATGGATGGTAAAGACGAACTAAGTTAAACCGCTTTGATTATTCTATCATAGATCGGATTCAAATTCTCTGCGTCTTTCTGTAGGTTGATCGTGTTGTTAAATTTTTTTATAAAAAAATATTTCAGCAATCTCTCTTTTCCTAGTGTTTGTTTCTCGATGTAAAATATTTAAGTTTGTCCATTTAAAGTCATGCGAAAAATCATTTCTATGTTTGCTTATAACATTTTGGTTGCTGACATGCATTTTTATATTATTCATGTGTTCTTTAATCCGAGTATTAAGGTGTCTTTTAGTTTGTCCAATGTATGTGGCGTCACAGTCGTTGCAGTCAACTTTATAAACTATCTCGGTCATATCGGCTTTAGTTAATTTGTCTTTTCGGGGTTTAATAACAGTATCTAGTTTTTTTGGAATCGTATAAATAACACTTAAGCCTGTTTTCTTAATAGATCTCTCAATAGTCTCACTTAGGTTCTTAACATACGGCATTAAAATACAAGACGAAATATCAAATACATTATTTTTGTCAACTACGTTATGAGAATTTCCTAAAAAACATGTTCTTTTATACACATATCGCTCAATGACCGTCCTAGGGAAACAATTATTCAACAAGATTTTTTTAACCATCTGTAAGTTCTCATTATGAAATCGTTTATCCGATAACAAAATAGCGTGGTCAACCAAGTTATTAATGGTGTTAACTTTGTACAATAACAATCTCCGATCAGTATGGTTTTAATCACACATTATTGCTGAAATCATGGATTGATACCAAGAAGAAGATATTTACATCGAAACATCAACTAATTTTCCTGCTTCGATACAGAAGATTGGATTTACTTCCACCACACATCAAGAAATTGAAATTGAACATCTTTTTCTACAGTAATAGCGTAAACCAAAAATTTGATTATTTTTCTAGACAAACTCGAATTAGATTGTTGAACTTAGAAATTAAAGATTTAAATTATAACGTAAAGTTCTTACATTCCAAACTTTATAACATCGAAAAAAGGATGTCTGACTTACTTCCACGTACTTTAATTGACAGATTTTTTGAACTTAATCATCATAAATTATTTATTTTTAATAAAACAAAAAAGGATAACGCGATTAAAAAGTTCAATAATTTAATACGAAATAATAATGTTTCACCTAACCCCTTTAGTAAAATTGACAGATCGAAATGGATAGTAAATTTGAGTAAAAAAATTATTCCAGAGAACATTCTAAATATTTTAAGCTTAGGTGATAAATTGCAATTTACGTATGAAACAGAGATAAATAACAAGATCAACTTTCTGGATACATTGGTTTTTAGAAACAATGGTAAACTATTGACTAATTGGTACCAGAAACCCACCTTCTCTGGTAGATATTTAAACTACCATTCTAACCATCCGTTTAAATACAAAGTTAACACCATTAATAACTTGGTTGACCACGCTATTTTGTTATCGGATAAACGATTTCATAATGAGAACTTACAGATGGTTAAAAAAATCTTGTTGAATAATTGTTTCCCTAGGACGGTCATTGAGCGATATGTGTATAAAAGAACATGTTTTTTAGGAAATTCTCATAACGTAGTTGACAAAAATAATGTATTTGATATTTCGTCTTGTATTTTAATGCCGTATGTTAAGAACCTAAGTGAGACTATTGAGAGATCTATTAAGAAAACAAGCTTAAGTGTTATTTATACGATTCCAAAAAAACTAGATACTGTTATTAAACCCCGAAAAGACAAATTAACTAAAGCCGATATGACCGAAATAGTTTATAAAGTTGACTGCAACGACTGTGACGCCACATACATTGGACAAACTAAAAGACACCTTAATACTCGGATTAAAGAACACATGAATAATATAAAAATGCATGTCAGCAACCAAAATGTTATAAGCAAACATAGAAATGATTTTTCGCATGACTTTAAATGGACAAACTTAAATATTTTACATCGAGAAACAAACACTAGGAAAAGAGAGATTGCTGAAATGTTTTTTTATAAAAAAATTTAACAACACGATCAACCTACAGAAAGACGCAGAGAATTTGAATCCGATCTATGATAGAATAATCAAAGCGGTTTAACTTAGTTCGTCTTTACCATCCATACTGAACGTTTTACGTGACACAGTATTTATATTGAAATATGTAAAATGAAAAAACTTAATTTTATATTGTACTAAAGATTTTGTAAGTTACGTCTTAATTTGTTATTACAATCTTGGTTTGCGCTTTGCTTTCTTAAAAATCGAAATTCTTGTATGTACATCTATTGTATTTTTTAATTTTAATTTTAGACTTGATAAGGACCTAAACCTAAGGTCGAAACGTTGTCTTTTCTTGTATATGACATCAAACTAATAATAATAAGAATCAATTTAAGCCAGTTGGGTCGTCTCACAGTTATTTTTAATAATATATTATATTATTAATATAATTATTAATATAATTTTTTTATTATTTATTTTTGTTATTAATTCTAAAATAGCTGTAACTCTGAAACACTTTACAAATAACTGCATTTTATAACAGATCCTATTTTAAAAAAAATTCATACGTACAGATATAACAAATTACAAACTTTTATCATTTTTACAGTTTATGTATTCATAAGTATCATATCAGACAATATCTGTGAATTAACATTGAAACTAAAACAGATGTATGCACTTGGTCGTAAATTATATAGGAACTAGTGTCTGTGGTGAAGTGAGACTGTTATTTACAAAGGATGGTTCTAAACGATTTGCCGTCAAAATTATACAGATGAGTAGTATAAATCAAAATGAATTTAATAATATACTAATATCAGGAATGAAGTTGAAATATTAAAGAGGTTGATGTGCATGTAAATTACATTAAAAAAATCACATATATGTGATATCGCATATCATATATAGATGTATTATAGTTTTGTTAAATCTTTCAATGTGTGTGTGTGTGTGTGAGATTACACATATTTGATTTTCTTTTATAATAACCTATCTTGTCACACTGCCATCCTGTTATTTCTTTATACTACAAAAAGAAGTGATATCCATTAAAAACTTATATTTAAAAAAAAATAAAAAAAGGCGCCAAGTTTACGTGTCATGTGTAAAAATGTTCTAAAAACAAACATAAAACTTATGTTAGAAAATTAATATAAAATTAAAAAAAAAAAATGATATCAAAAAGTTGCGCCAAATAAATAAAAATTTGTAAAAAAATTGAAAATTAAAAACATCCAAAAATTAAAAATTAATACAAAATAAAAAAAAGAGAAAAAATTTTAATTAAAAAAACTTGGCGCTGCTAAATTTTAAAATTACTACAATGTATTTTATTTGTAATATTGAAGTAACAAATAATTGATTTACTGCAATAAATCTCAACATAACAAATAATTAAAGCTTTTATGGATATATTATTACATTGCGATATACATGAGTATAATTTTCAGCAGACATTATACAATGCTCATATTTGTAACATTGAAATGATCTACATAAAGAAATAATCTCTATTTTCCTTTACTTTTTCTCCTTTTTTATTAAAAATGTTCTAACTGTCAAACAAATAATTTTCCTCTGCTTTTTCTCCTTTTTTATCAAACTAGCAACACAAGCGCGCGCCATTAATATTGTTTTAATTTTTTTATCACACATATATTGCGAGACTTCCTGCAACTGATTTTTAGATAAATCTTCTTAAATAAATTAAATTTTTAGTAAATCTCAAATACAAAAATAATTTTAAACAAATTAAATCTTAAATAATTTTTAGACTTCTTTTCATGCGAACTGTCAATTTGCAAATAATCGCAAATTAACACAAGTGACGGCTGCTCAAGAAATGAACTGAACGCATTGAAGGAACCAATTGGCATCGCGGAAAAACGGCAACAATTAACGCGTCAAATACCTTTTTTCAAATAGAAAATGTTCTAACTGTCAAACAAATAATTGAGGCATTTATTTTATTTTAATAACTATAAGTCTTCAATTGTTTGAAAAGTATAACAAAATTCTTTTTATTCTAGTTTTAATATAAGCACAGTTTAAATAATCTTTATAAGTTATACATAAAAATATATCTCCTTGATTTGATAATATACATATATAATCATTTAATTATATCTGTGGTTTTTTAAAGGATTATCTATAATCCTTTATAATAGAATCCTTTATATAATAGGATAATTATTTTCTCTGAGAGAAAAAAATATGTTTATGTACTTACACATAGACGATTATGCCCCAGACAACGCTGTGTAGAATGTTTTGTGGAAAATTTGAAGGTCGCTTTTATAGCAGGCTCGTCCCAGTATGGAAACGCCTTTTGTGCGTAGACTGGGTTGAAATGCGTTGCTGCCAACAATCTGTAAATTCATTGTAGCTTGCTTCAACGTATAAATAATCGGAGAGAGTGTGGGAGCAGATCGCTATATAATTCAATTAATTTTTTAAGAGCAATTACGACAGTTTAAAACACGATAATTATGCTTTTCTATTAACTTTTTTATATAATATATATTTGCTACTTTTATAATATATTAATAGTATATAATTATAATAATATTACATTTATTTTATACAGACATGTTTTATATATTTATATTTTATAAATTATTACATTAATGTTATAGCTCTTATTGATTTTATTTATACATGTGTAAATCTTTTATTATTGATTACTTACACTTTATGACCTTTATTATCAGTATAGAAGATTCGATAGAATCCACGATGAACACTTATCACACCCGTGAATTTGAGATATAGCTGATAAATTCCAGGATCCAATCGCTCCTCGAATCGTACAATCAAAATTTGCGTATTATGATTATATTCGTACTTTTTAGGAACATAATTCGGTACAGCATTTACATCGTTTTCTTTGCGAGTCAGTGCTGTCAACGCTTCATCTATTTTCAGTTGTACGGTGTGCAATGCGATCGTGTTTGTCGGTTTGCATAATATTGATGCTTTCTTCGCCATCGAAAGTAAAGTTACCTTCCACGTGATATGTGGTATTAATTTTATATCGTAATGAATAGGCGTGACATATTTGGGTAGCCGATATATATTTTCTTTGTATTCTTTCACTACTGTATTATTCACTACTCCATTAGCTTGAAGAAGAACACTTTGGCCTGCGATCAGCAATAAAGCTATTGTTAATAGATCTTTGACGATCATAACGAGAGAATGTATATAACTATGTAACACACGTGCAGGCTACTAAAAATATAAGTCCGTTATAATTCCGTTATTTGGAAGTCGAAAATATATATATAAGATAGGAAAATAACGAAGGAACGCGAAAACAAGGATATCGAGTGGGGGAAAGCGCTGGTATGCGAATACCGAGAGCAGAAAGTCGAACTCAGGCCGCGAATATAGACAGACTGATATCGATAATAAAAATTGATCGATTGTGAGAGACTACATGTCTATTGTAATTCTGCGCATGTTATTTGTAATTATTCTCCAAAGAACAATTCTGACTATTGACTACGTGCTATTTTTATTTTCAACGGCCAACAATAAATTATTTTTGTGCAAGTGATAAACAAAATATTTTACAGAAATTTCTTTTTCTAACGATTCCTACACACGTCTCTTTCATTAAGAAACTGAAGTAATCTTGTAAAGCAATCTTCTAGCATATAATATTCAGAATCAGAATGTTTATATATACGTTCAATTTATAAGATATTCTCTAAAAGAAATATTATCGCGTCTATGACGTTATTACAGTGTATAATAAGTCACAACTGCTCCTTTTCTTAATATGTGCTTCTTAACATGTTCAGCATCTTTTGAGATAATCCTTTATGAGAAAAGCCGAGAAGTGCGTTTGGAGTCGATATGTATCGTGTATATTGTAGCCGCTCTTCCACGTATGTATAATTGGTGGTCGATTCCGAGCGATCGAGACCGCGTTTATGATAATGACAGTTCGTACAGTGTCAAAATAGTGAAAAAATCGTATTTTTAAACATAAATTTGGGCTGCTGATTGTATTACGACAGTTCTGTTTTTTATTAGAAAGTTCTCGTAGTTTTGGGCATATCTAACATAATGATTCGTACATTTGGTCCTAAACAAAGAATTAATTATCGCTTTAAATGACTGAAACTAATTAAAAAATAAAAGAGCGGGCTTTGAAATACACGTTCTTATATGTTAAAGTTATTTTTACCTCATATAAATAATTTTATAAAAATATAGAGATATAAGGCTCCGAAGAATAAATCATCATAAAAGTACAAGAACTTTGAGCCAAAGCAGGGTTTTAGTGTTTGAAAATTAATTTATCAAAATACAATTGACACATCGATGTATATTAGATCTTCTTTACTGCATTAAAATCACAATAAGAGTAAAAATTGTTTTATTCGCACCTGAAGCAAATACTATTGTTAAAAAAATTTATTGTTAAACAAATTCCAACAAAACGATCAAAAGCAATATATTACTATACGAATTTTATCGTATTTTAACAATTGAATCCGATTTTAACAGAAAATGAAAGAGAACGCTAAGAAACAATAATATTTCTTTCAAAATATAAAAAATGAAACAATAGGTTACGATAGGAAATAATAACTTTTTTTACAAATCCTATCGGTTCTTAATGTTTCCTATCGATTTTTTGTATCAGGGATGTCAAACTTTTTGTAAACTTCATATTGCTTCAGTGTACTACAAAATTAAGATGTATAATTAGCAAGATAAAATGTAAATTGTATTTATATTTCAAGTAATATAGAGATTTATGTTTAAAGTCTGAAAAGCGGAAAATCAAAACATACATGTATGTAGATAAATAATAAAATATACTTATTATTTATAAAAACAGAATATAACAGATTTATAATTAATAATATATAACAATTTTATTATTGTTTATAATATTTTCATATTTGCAACTATTATTTATTAAAGTTCATTCCTTTTTAATGATGTAGCATTATTTAGTGTAATGAGCATTGCAACAGAGAGTTGGTTGTTTTTGAGAGCATTATGAATTTTGGCCAAGTAATTATTAAATATGGATAAGATTCTCGTCCTCTCAACTAAATACATACTTATGTCAAGTCCATGTTGTTTGGCAAAAGCTTTCATCTACAACACAAGTTATTTCAAAATTCAAGGTATACCTATCACATTGAAAAACAGACTGTAAATATTTTAAACAACATAATATTATATGATAAATAATAAGATAATAGTAATATAAAAATATAGAAATCGTATTATTTTATTTTCAATGTATTTTACTAATAGTCTAATAATATCAAAGTATAATAACGTTATTTTATTTTTTTAATTTGATCCTTCCCACTATGCATAATAATAAGACAAAGGACAAATTTATCAGTTCGGCTGTTATAAAATATATATTATTTAAAAATAATTATTAAACGTTTTTTATTACATCAATCTCTGAGCAGATAATTATCTACATAAATTAATATAAGTAAAACTTATTTATACAAATAAATATTTTGCTTTTTATATAAGTATAATTATATCATGCATCAACACGTACATATCTTTCAGAAAGAGAAAGACAAAATGTACATTAAGAAAATATTAATTTTATTTGAAAAAGAGTTACTTACTTTGTAACAATCTTGTCGAATTTCTTAATAAAAAATTCAATTGTTGCATCTATATTTGACATATTTTGCAACATATTTGTAAAGAAATGATCATAAATTTTATAATCTTCAAAATAGTTTATATTATTAGTTATTAGCCTTTCGACGATGTCCAAATTCTTCGAACAACCAAGAAATTGGAGATGTTTCAGTGTCTCATTTACTTTCTGCACAAATTGATTCCAAATAGATTCATTTGCTTGCATTAGGCCAAAGCAAATAAATTGTTGGTCAGATAGTAAAATTCTATAATACAAAATTGAAATTAAAATATTTAAGACTTATTGTAATAATATTAATACACAATAAATCATACCATATGATTTTTAAATTATATATATATATATAATAATTTTCATTTTTGGCACATCACATTTTGTTATTATATATATATATATATATATAATAACAAAATGTGATGTGCCAAAAATGAAAATTATTTTCATTTTTGGCACATCACATTTTGTTATTATATATATATATATATATAATAACAAAATGTGATGTGCCAAAAATGAAAATTATTTACTATTAATCACTGATCATTTTAGCAAACAATTTGTTGGGCAAACTATTACGCGACATGCTTTTATGTTAATAATTATATAGCATTAACTTTATTTATGAGCAGCGTGTTATATGTAAGACAACAGTATTTATGCTTTGTATCATTTCGAACATACATGCTATCTTATTTTAATAAAGCAAAAATATAATTCAAAAATGTTTTTATATATAAATCTAATTGTTAATTGTTTTTATTTTATACAGAGAATCGGCATTATTAAATATAATTTAGTGACGTTTGAAATAAATCCAAATTTGTTGAATTTATTTGTCATATTCATATTTCTTAGATAAAATAATAAGAGCTCACATGTTCCTTGGACTTTTCAAATATGCAAGTAATTTAGCGATAGTTTTTGCTCGACATTTGTCTGGATATATGTTGTATAAACAAGCAGTATGCATGAAATTTGCCCTAATTTTTATAGTCGCAGAATCATCATCAGAATGCTCGTCGAAACCGATATGTTCAAATAGCTTATGCGTCAAGTTGAAGAAATATGGCTTAAAAACATTTTATAATGATCAAACAATTTAAAAATGCAATAACTTAATTCAGAATAGCTTTCTTTCTAATAATTATTCTATTAATTATTAAATATTTAATTTGCAAAAATCAATCACAGAATTATTATAATTTATGTATATTAATATTTTTCTTTTTTCTTCCTCTTTTTATTAATTTAGATAATTAATCAGTTTTAATATATATTTATAAATTATGCAAAACATATCTTACTTTAAAGATCGTAGCTACACGGAGCATCCGCAAATAATGATTTAATCTGTGAATGATTCGGAATGCTGGATACCACGGGATCGATTTCGCGCGACAAATAATTGATAACTTCGAGAAAAATAATATAATCAAGCTGTTCGGTTGTTCTCATGTAAAAAACGTCGTCAATAATTTGCGCATGATTCAAAATTGGGATTTTGTCGTAATCGTCGGAATTAAGGAAAGCAATGATTCGTTTCCAATTGATTACATCATAATTTACGCGATAATAGCCTGTATTTAAAATAAAAAAGCAATTAAAAATATGTCATGTACATATAATAAAGATCAATATTTCAGAATTTGTTATCAAATTTCGAATAAATTAAAAAAAATTTTTAGAAATAAATATAAAAAATTTAATAAATTTAATAATTTTTAAAAAAATTTATTATCAAATTCTGAATTAAATTTAAAACATTTTTTAATTTGTATCTTATCTGATATCATAACGATACTTACCTGTCAACTGCTTATTCACGATAATCCAGTCATTAATGTTGACTTCTTCGATCGTTAAACTCTCGTCTTGAGGTTTTAACCAATGAGTAGCCAGAGTTGACGAAGAATTTGGATTACTTTGACTAATATAATTCAATGGAATCCACCATGCGCCGTTTGTTTCAGCAGTGTCATTAAGAGATAATAATTAACTAACTCTCTTTTGCGTCACTTTAATCTTACCTGTATCATAATTTCGATTGATCGTCACGACAGAATACGCTGCCTGTTTGAACCACGTGTCCATCACTTCTTTTATATTAAAATCATCGTGCAGTACGTCTGATTCGTCGAGAGCATCTTGCAATGCTTTCTATAAATCGTCTGGTGTAGCACTACTGTATTGACTGAAAATCAATAATGTATATGATATAGATATGTAAGTGTACTTGATAATGATAAGACCTTTGATAATTAAAAGATTTTGCATTTTCTGTAGCTTAACACATATCATTAAGAAAATTAATATATATAAATTTAATTCTTTTAATTGTTCAAAATTAATTTATTTAAAAAACTTTAAATTAGATTATGTAAATTTTTTAAACAGAGGCATGTTTGTGATTAAATGCACAAAATAAGTTTAATGTAATTGATCAAACACACGCGAAATGTTTTAATGATCAAACATATACGCCGCATAAAATTTTGGACACTGTCTTACATCTATTAACATAAATTATAAATTTATACTTTATTTAAAGATAAATAATGATAAATTTCAAAAGAATTATACTTACTGTGCTTGAAGATATTTTAACAAACCATTTCGAAACACATCTTCAAGAATGTCCACAATTTTCCATCGGCCGAATCGATCTCTGACCGTATGGACGGCATGTTAGACAACGCTGTGTAATTAGAATAATGTTTTATGGAAAATTTGAAGGTCGCTTTTATAGCAGGCTCGTCCCAGCACGGAAACGCTTTTCGGGCGGAAACTGGTTGGAAATGCGTTGCTGCAAACCATCTGTAAATTCATTGTAGTTTGCTTCAATGTATAAATAATCGGAGAGAGTGAGAGAGCAGGTCGCTACATAATTCAATTAATTTTTTAAGGGCAATTACGACAGTTAGAAACACGATAATTGTGCTCTTCCATTAACTTTTTTTATGTAATATGTATTTACTTTTTTTATAATATATTAATAATATATAATTATAATAATATTACATTTATTTTATATAGACATGTTTTATACATGTATATATTTATATTTTAGAAAATATTACATTTATGTTATATCTTCTATTAATTTGATTTATACATGTGTAAATCTTTTATTATTGATTACTTACACTTTATAACCTTCATCATCAGTATAGAAGCTTCGAAAGTATCCACGATGAACAGTATAAGTACTAATCACACCCGTGAATTTGAGATATAGCTGGTAAATTCCAGGATCCAATCGCTCCTCGAATCGTACAGTCAAAATTTGCGTATTATGATTATATTCATACTCTTTAGGAACCCATAATTCGGTACAGCATCTACATCGTTCTCTTTGCGAGTCAGTGTTGTCAACGCTTCATCTATTTTCAGTTGTACGGTGTGCAATGCGATCGTATTTGTCGATTTGCATACCTTAATATTGATGCTCTCTTCGCCATCGAAAGTAAAGTTACCTTCCACGATATGTGGTATTAATTTTATATCGTAATGAATAGGCGTGACATATTTTGGTAGCCGATATATATTTTCTTTGTATTCTTCCACTATTGTATTATTCACTACTTCATTAGCTTGAAGAAGAACACTTTGGCCTGCAATCAGCAATAAAGCTATTGTTAATAGATCTTTGACGACCATAACGAGAGAATGTATATAACTATGTAACACACGTGCAGGCTAAAAATATAAATCCGTTATAATTCCGTTATTTGGAAGTCGAAAATATATATATAAGATAGGAAAATAACGAAGAAACGCGAAAACAAGGATATCGAGTGGGGGAAAGCGCTGGTATGCGAATACCGAGAGCAGAAAGTCGAACTCAGGCTGCGAATATAGACAGACTGATATCGATAATGAAAATTGATCGATTGTGAGAGACTACATGTCTATCGTAATTCTGCGCATGTTATTTGTAATTATTCTCCAAAGAACAATTCTGACTATTGACTACGTGCTATTTTTATTTTCAACGGCCAACAATAAATTATTTTTGTGCAAGTGATAAACAAAATATTTTGCAGATATTTCTTTTTCTAACGATTCCTACACACGTCTCTTTCATTAAGAAACTGAAGTAATCTTGTAAAGCAATCTTCTAGCATATAATATTCAGAATCAGAATGTTTATATATACGTTCAATTTATAAGATATTCTCTAAAAGAAATATTATCGCGTCTATGACGTTATTACAGTGTACCTGTATAATAAGTCACAACTGCTCCTTTTCTTAATATGTGCTTCTTAACATGTTCAGCATCTTTTGAGATAATCCTTTATGAGAAAAGCCGAGAAGTGCGTTTGGAGTCGATATGTATCGTGTATATTGTAGCCGCTCTTCCACGTATGTATAATTGGTGGTCGATTCCGAGCGAGCGAGACCGCGTTTATAATAATGACAGTTCGTACAGTGTCAAAATAGTGAAAAAATCGTATTTTTAAACATAAATTTGGGCTGCTGATTGTATTACGACAGTTCTGTTTTTTATTAGAAAGTTCTCGTAGTTTTGGGCATATCTAACATAATGATTCGTACATTTGGTCCTAAAGAAAGAATTAATTATCGATTTAAATGACTGAAACTAATTAAAAAATAAAAGAGCGGGCTTCAAAATACACGTTCTTTTATATTAAAATCATTATATTTTATATAAATAATTTTATATAAAAATATAGATATTTTGTGAATGCGTCGGTGGATAGGAACTTAAAAAAATCACATTATCACACTCCCCGAAAAAAAATTTTAAAACTATATTGTGACCATCCTTGAAAAATTTTGAAAATTTTACTATCAATTTCAAAAACGTCGGTCAATTTTGTAAATGCGTAGGTGGGTGGAAACTTTATAAACCACATCGCCACACTCCCCGAAAACATTTTAGTACCAATTTCGAAAAAATCGGTCCATAAATATGCAATTGCGTAGGTGGGTGCGTGGGTGTAGATATAAAACTTATAAAAACCATATATTATTCATCTCCGAAAAATTTGCAACATTTTGGTACTTGTTTCACAAAAATCGGTCCATAAATGTGAAAGTAGTTCGCGGTTAGGCAGGTATACAGACAGATGGTGTTTATATATATAGATTATTATATTTCTATCGTCTAAACATATACTATGTTATACATGAAACGTCTCTAAAAATTTTTAACAATATTTACTTTATCCAATCTCTCTGATAGCGCAATAATATTCTTATTGAATTTAAATAAAATATTTATCTCAATACTTCTTTATAATGAAAATTATTTATTTCAAACTAATAATATCGATTTGATGTAAAAAATATTTATTGTTTGATGTAAGAAAATTCTTTTTAAAACAGATAAATATTTATTTATATCGAATAAATGATTTATATAGTAGGGCAGAAATAAAAATATTTTTTAATGTAATAATTTTTTCAATGCGATGATATTCTTTTATACTTGTGAACTTTATTCTTGGAATATGTAAAACATTAAATTAATTTTAATTGTTTAAATAAAAATTAAATTAAATTATTATTTATTTTCATTTAAATGTCTGAATAAATTGATAATTGATTCTTCCTTTCTACAGTATTATATGTTTAGTGTCAGAATTACTTAAACATCAATTAAAGTATTAAATCATTCATAAATATCTATTAAAAATGCGTACTATAAATTTACACACATAGACTGTGTTTAGTCTAATATTTATTTTCTTTTATGTGTAAAATATAATATTTTTAAGTTTCAAAGGCATTTTATTCCATTAATTTTTATGAGAAAATTATTTCAATATTACGATTCCTGAATTAATTATACGTAGATATGTGCGTATATTACATAATATCTCCCTTTTCATATTCTAATCGATGAGCTATGGAAATATTTTAAGATATTTTAATTGTTTTCCGATTCCAGTATAACGGATTTTTATCTTTTCC